>NC_139225.1:98732150-98786134 GCF_055691185.1 Crinia signifera | reverse complement strand
TTACAAAGAAAAGTTCTGAGTCAAGGATGTCTCAAAATCATGCCACATGCACCTAAAAACATATTTAAAATTCGCCCTTACCTTATACAAGACACTGCAAAAACTCTACTCCATGCACTCATCATCTCACGCATTGATTATTGCAATAGTCTCCTTATTGGCCTTCCCCAATACAGACTCTCACCACTACAGTCCATTATGAATGCAGCTGCGAGGCTAATCTTTCTAACCAGACGTTCATCATCTGCAAAGCTATTCTGTCAGTCACTTCATTGGTTACCTGTATTCTACCGTACTCAATAAAAAATTATTTTACTTATACACAAAGCCATAAACCAAACTACACCAATATACATATCTTCTCTTATCTCAAAGTATCTTCCAACCTGACCTCTACGCTCTTCCCAAGATCTGCGTCTCTCATCCACACTCATTACTCGCTCCCATTCCCGACTGCAGGACTTTCTACGGGCTGCACCCACTCTGTGGAATGCCCTCCCAAGCACAATAAGACTCTCCTCCAGTCTCCAAACCTATAAGCGTTCCCTAAAAACTCATCTCTTCAGGCAAGCTTATCAAATTCCAGAACCAGTCATACAACCTTGCAGTCTGGTGGAATTGATGCAATAAAGAATACAGTATCTATCCTTATGTATCAATGCCTATTTCCCTATAGATTGTAAGCTTGCGAGCAGGGCCCTCCTACATTTTGACTGTCTGTAAATACCCTGTTTGTTGTACCACTGTCTCCTTTGTAAAGCGCAACGGAATATGCTGCGCTATACCATCACCATAATATACGCACATGCTAAGTATATCAAATACTAACACAAGAATAGTATACAGTAGGTGTGAAATGTGTATATATATATATATATATATATATATATATATATATATATATATATATATATATATATATATATACACACACACATACATACATACATACATACATACACACACACACACATATTTTATATATACATTTTCTGTTTTTCTCCTTTTTTCCAAAAAACAAAAGCCCCAAAGTTTTCTGGTGATTGTTAGCGGTGGCTTTGTATGCTAAGGCATTTATCAAAGTTCCATTGGAGGCAGGAACATAAAAATCGATTAAATGCTGCATAGTATGTATATTAGTGCATATATTAATAAAGTTAACATATAATTACCAGATTCCAATGTGCAGAATGCTGCATAGTATGTATATTAGTGCTATATTAATAAAGTTAACATATAATTACCAGATTCCAATGTGCAGAATTTTAGGAGACAAATGTTAAGTATACCGTTCAGGATTTATCCCATGCATATTTTGGGTAAACCTTCAAAATGCTTTATGGAGAAAGGGCCAAACCCCTGCATGGGGCCATGTATGCACTAGATCTGGGGTAGCCAACCCTAGTCCTCGAGAGCTACCAACAGTGCATGTTTTGCAGGTCTCCTCACAGAATCACAAGTGAGCTAATTAACTCCATCTGTGTATCTTTTAAAATGTGTCAGTGATTAATGAGTGCAGCTGTGCAGCAGCTAGGTTGTCTGAAAAATGTGAACTGTTGGTAGCTCTCGAGGGCTAGGGTTGGCTACCACTGCACTGGATGCACAAGCAGTCTTGCATTTTTATAAATGACCCTATCAGTCTTCCCGTGCTATCCTGTTATGGTGATGAAATTGCCAGAGTAATTCCGCCTATCCATGGTGCATCCAACCGCACTCTGGCTGCCACTATTTGATGTGTGCGGATAAAGCACGTTACTGGTAGGCAGGATTTGAAGATCAAATGCAAGTGGACTACAAAAGGCTGGAAGAAGCACTTCTGGAACAAGAAATCACAATCTGAAATCTGTGGTTCATCACGCAGGGTTGTTGTACTCGAAAAGATTGTTCCTCAGTTTGTGGGGATTTACCTACAAACATTTCCCAATGTATGCAAGTCCAAAATGTCAAATTGCAATGTTCTCATTTGTTATTAAAAGTCCTTTACATTCCCAATGTGTTTAATACAGAAATGTACATCTTTTACAAGCCGCATCTTAAACTCATGTGACACATGCAGAAGGAAGTGTTATGGTCTGGGGCACTTTCAATGGATTTGGATTAAGGGGAAAAAAAATGTTTGAATGCTTGTTTATGGGGAGAAACTATCTACAAGGTGGCAATGTTAGAATGGGAAGTGTTCGAGATCAATCAGTGATTCACCTGATCCCTGCAGCGCTGACCGATCCAACACCTGCAGCTATAAATATCTACAGATGCAGTTGGTACACCGCAGCAGAGTCAGCACCGTCCCTGGCTGTACATGAGAACTTGCACATGCCCAGTGAGCCGGTCAGGGTAGAGACACAGCACATCAGCAGTAGGCTGATGTGCTGTGGGGGGCCTGGCCGCACTGTATGCATATCTGTCAGGCCATTGCTCACATTCCAGGGCTCTTTACAGAGCAGGTTTTAGTCATTCACACCAGTCCTTGCCCCAGTGGAGCTTGTAAGGGCTATTTCACACTATCCAGTTAAGGCTGTATGTATGGCAAATAGGCAGAGCCGGCCCTAGCCTAAATGATGCCCTAGGCAAGATTTTCGCTGGTGCCCCCTAGCACCGCCACTAGTTCCGCCTCTGACACTGCTCCCCTTTCCCAGCACCATCAACCCTCATCATAGCAGTCATCATTTTGGTGCTCCTACCTGCAATATTTTAAATAGAAACAGTGCACACATTTGGTGCACAGCCCAAATAGGGGTGCGTTCTTGCTGGGAAGGGGCATGGCCACACAATTTTACCCCAAATTCAAATTATGCCACACAGTAGTGCAACTTTATTCACATTATATCATGTGAGAGTGTCCCTTATTCATGTTACATCACATTGTAGTACCACTTTACCTTATATACATTACTCATCAAATTATACCCTTAGAAAAAAATCCTGAGAAAATATTGTATTTTAACCACCTCCATGGCCACACTGCAACCCAGCACAAAGCAGTGTGTGCTGGGCAGAGGAGAAGAGCTGCAGCTGCTGCTGTCACTTAAGGGGAGGGGGCCCAGGGCCCCCACTGGGCCCTCCCATCAGGCTTTGGCCTGGGTAATTTGTACCCCCTACCCCTTTCTCTCGGCACCCCTGATAATACCACACAGTAATGCCCCTTACACATGACACACATTATTTATGTCCTTATAACCGTAATGCCCCTTACACATTATGCCAACCTTTATTAATGCCCTTCATACACATGACACACATAATGCCCCTTACACATATGTTTCACATTATTAATGCCCTTATACACATGACACACAAAATGCCCATTACACATGTCGCACATTATTAATGCCCTTATACACATGACACACATAATGCTTGTTACACATATGTCACACATTATTAATGCATTTATACATGACACACATAATGCCCCTTACACATATGCCGAACACTATTGCACAACCAACCCACCCGCAGACCGCACTCGCACAGCCGCTAATACTGTGACCTCTGCCTCTGCTTGGATTCAGATGTTTCCTCATACATCTTGTCTCAATAGGCCATGCAGCTCCTGGCCAGTTCTGCTAATGTTGGGTGCCTTTTTTGCTGAAAATTCGTCTTATTTGCATTGTTATGACCAGCACACACAAGGAGCTTCCGATGATTAAAATGATATGCGGCATGCCTATATTTTGTGTGCGACTGTGGCTGTACCTGCATACGGAATGCTATGTTACAGTGATTTCCATGAATACACTATTTCATATGCAGATACAGCCTCACTCACACAGAATATAGGCATGCTGCATATCATTTTAATCAGCAGAAGCTGCTGATGCCCCTAGGAATTCCAAATGCCCTAGGCAATTGCCTAGTGTGCCTATGCCTAAGGCCGGCCCTGCAAATAGGAAGTACCAGCCCTGTAGCATACCTCCCAACTTCTGCCCGAATGAAATAGGGACCGCGCGAGCGTCCGAAAAGGGGGCGGGGCGTATGCAAATGAGGGCGCGGCTTATGCTAATTAGCCGCGACCTCATTTTCATACGAGAATAGACGCTGTGCGCATGCGCACAGCGTCTATTCTACTAGATTGGGGGTCTCCCAACTGCCACCCCCCCGCAGCGGGACAATGCCTGCCGCGGGTGGGACAGGACCCGAAAATCGGGACTGTCCCTCTAAAATCGTGACAGTTGGGAGGTATGCCTGTAATGTATAATATGGGGTATAGGGTCTTTTCACATGGCCCAGCCGCCGGATACATCTATTGAATAGGACAGCTGCCGGGCCACCTAACAGGTTTCATATTTCAAACACACCCGTTTTTCATGTGCTACTGCAGCTCTCCTCAAACTTGATAAAGCATAGCAAAAATAGATCTAGAGATTTTACATATTTAATTTTACAGATTTTTTTTTTTATAAGCACACCATTAAATCCTGCTAAGAAACCGATACATGTGAACGGCGCTGCTGTCCAGCAAAGCTTTTCCGGCTTTTTGCTGTCTAGAGTGTGGGAATTAGCCCTATGGGGTCGATCCTATTATTTGTGATCAATTTGCCAATGTAAAGTGGCCAGACTTTACCTAGAATTTGCTAAAAATTCTTTGCTGCCCTTAAAAGCCCCATACACACTATGATATATTGTAAAGGCTATAACCAATAACGATAATGTCTAATGCAGAGGTTCCCAAACTCTTTGGCATCACGGTGTAATAGAGCACGGGTGTAAAATCCGGCCCGCCAGACCTAGTCATGTGGCCCGCGCGAGGAGATAGCACGCAGGGGCAGTGTGTCTAAAACAGGAGTGCTGCGGGCCGCGTCCACGTCCGCCTTACCTGTTCCTCCACTGTCGGCGGCCATGTTCCTGTAGGCACATATGTATGCGGCTACAGAAACATGGCTGCCGGCCTCCACGGCTACGTGGAGGAGGGCCCGGCCGCCTGTTCCCTCTGATGCCCGGCAGTGAGACACTGGGTGGGGACGTCATCACGATGACGCCGCCCGCCCATGCGTCTGTAGAGAAGTAGGAGCAGGCAGGGAAGCTAGACCGGCAGTCGGGGACAGTGTGGCCGCAGCAAGCAGTGAAGAAAAGCTGGAAGCCGCAGCAGCTGCAGCACAGACGGAGAAACAGTAAGTGAGGATGAGGATCACACTCACAATAAAAAAATTATATATATATATCTGCTGTTTCCTGAGGTGTCCCCGTGTATAATAATAATGCCATGACACCACAGGCTGCTCCTCCTGTATAATGATTTATGTGTCATGGCATTACTTTTATTTTATTATACAGGGGGAGCAGTCTGTGGTGTCATGTCATTATTATTATTATACAGGGGGAGCAGCCTGTGGTGTCATGGCATTATAATTATACAGGGGGACCTACAGATAGAACCGGCCCTTTGAGGGTGACCAAACTGCTGATGCGGCCCCCGATGAATTTGAGTTTGACATCCCTGCCCTAGAGTATCCCAAAACATTTCGTGGCACCCCTAGGCCAGTCATTTACAATCAATATTAAATTAAGTACATTGTGTTTCTATGTCATCCTTAGGTTTAGTGCTGAGTGACAGAATAGGTGTACAAATAGAAGCAAATCCTATGATTGGAGACCACCAGCACTGAATTTGCCTATTACATTATCATAAATAATTTGAAATGATCCTCTACCACCATCCAAGAGCACCCCTGCAACTGCTCCGAGGCACCCCAGGGTGCCAGGGCACACCATTTGGGAACCACTGGTCTAATGTGTGTGTGGATCAAAAATGGCCCAGTTTGTGCTGAAGGCACAATGCTGATTATATCATCGACAATGTATGCTAGCAGCAGGGACTGGGTGACGTCACTGAATAATCTCGGTCAGTGTATATGCTGTATCATTCACCGGGAGCTCTGGCACTATTAACAATATCATTCACAGAGCGGATTATCACAGGACTGTGATCTTAGAACATCCCCTAGTTCCTATACTCTGTAGACTTCTGCTCATTCATGCTTTAAATAATTTTTTGGTCTATCTATCGGACTTGGGGCCAGATTCTCTAAGCTTCAAAAGTGATAAAATGGAGAGTGATAAACAGCCAGCCAATCAGCTCCTACCTGCCATGTCACAGACTGTTTTAAAAATGTCAGGCAGGAGCTGATTGGCTGGCTGTTTATCACTCTCCATTTTATCACTTTTGAAGCTTAGAGAATCTGGCCCAAAGTCTCTTATCTTAATCAATCATAAGGGGTGTACACACGGAGCACATTTTTGCTATTTTCTAAGCAATCTGACTAGATTGCTTAGAAAGTAAAAACAGATCTCTCTGTGTGTATGCTCCGAGAGATTAAATATCTCTTGCTAACTAAGTCAGTGCATGCAGTCAAAATCTAGTCAAATTGCTTAGCAAATGACTGCAAATATCTCTGTGTGTACAGAATGAGAGATACTGATCACAATCTCCCATTCTGAACCATTACCCTGACTTTTTTTGCTTAAGCAAAATCGCTTAGCAAAATCACTTAGCACAAATCTCTGCGTGTGTATGTGCTCCCCATGGGAGATCTTGACACCAGCGAAATTGCTTAGCAAAATTGCTTAGCACAGATCTCTACGTGTGTATGCCCCTTTAGACACAAATTGCAAAATGTGCTGATGATCTCTTATGTTAAATACAATTAGGCAGAGAAAACGTGTGCGCGGGGTGATTCGGCCGCGATGACCCTTTGCTGTAGGTGCCTCCACTTTAAATAAAAACAGTACAAGGTTTAATACTTGGAATAATTTTATTCAGTGCACATCACAAATCATTTCCTCCACCTCTAACTGGCTGCGTACACTGTAGGTGCTTAACATCGTAGACAGAAGCCGTTTTACAGAACTCACAGTAATTACATTTGGTGACCTGCTTCTTGAGTGAGACGCAGACTATTGATTCTATTACTACACATCCATATAATTTCTTTAACAGTCACAATGTTCTCGTTGCGGATTTGATGTGCACGTACAGACTACAAATTAGTTGTATATTCCTGTAGCATCGGTCACTGGTGTACGTAATAAAACATGCTTGCTTAAAAATTCTATATGTGAATGTGAAACCTGAATTTGCTATAAAGAGCAGGAGGCAGAATCCGATGTGAGGGTCTGCTGAGCTGCTGTACACGCAGAGCTCAGTCACAGCAGCTGTGCGCCTGTAACAAAGCAAGTGCGCAATAGAAGATTATTATTACAATATTCTTGTAAATGCAGACTCAAATGGTGTAGAATTAAAAAACACTCAAGGAAATGTTGTTCTTTGTTGGAACAATTTTTTATATATATTATTTGTATTAACTACTGCTTTCTGACAAACAAACATTCCTTCATAATGCAAGTGCAATTCTCACTATGGGAAAATTGACTAAAGGTCGATTTTGGACTCCGTTGTATGATTGACGTAGACATTTGATTTGAATTTCATCAAATCATAATATTCAATTTTGAAGTCAAATTTGATGCTGTTCGGTTTTTGAATAGTAATTTTGAGTTCCCTTTCAAAATCACCTATAAATTTTGGATATATTATTTATTTACAGTTTCTTATATAAGGCAGCATATTCCGTTGCGCTTTACAATTGGAAGTATATAATTTATTCCTATTGATCCAAATATAGCACAAGTAAGAAGCTGCTGTGGTTCCTCTAATTCTGCTTTGTGTATCTCTCGGATTCTGGCGCAACTGCAAATGCACAGAACAGGGCCTGTATCAGTGCACAGTGCCATCTAAAAGGTGCGTACACACGGGGGCGATTTTTGCTAATATCGTGGGCAATATGGTCGCTGAGCAACCATATTGTCTGCGATGGGAGTGTGCACCAGCGATATACCGCCGGGTGCGCGCTCCCGTTTTCTCCCCCGTAGTGATCGCTGGTCGCAGGAACATGCTCCTGCGACCTGCTGATTTCCATTGCCAGGCTCCCCGGCAGTTTCTTTTTCATCAACGACCATCTCTGGTCGCTGATGCAAACGGGATACTGAGCGATATATCGCTGCCACTTTAAGCCGCAGCCTCACAGTGTGGGGGCAGGGAATCCCAAAAATGCAGGAGCTGCACTGTGCCCATCTCTGAATGAGGCCCACAATTCCTACAGCCACATGTTTTATTACTGATGTACGCAATAGGGTGGCCAATCCCAGGATCGTCGGGATCCCGGGATTTGGCCTCTAAAACGTCGGGATTTCAATCCCGGGATTGGAAACTCCAATCCCGGGATTTCGGGATTAGACTGCGCTTGCGCAGTCTGAGCACAAGCTCAGACGCTGCCCAGCACTAGACTGCTGCCCGGCTTCTCCCGTCCCAGGCAGTGCAACTCTGTGCAGTGTGACGACATCAGAGGTCACGCTGCGTAGGCCACACAACAGGAAGACTCATCCGACATCCTGTGCGCGCTGCCGCTGACCTTCCACTGCCCCGTCCCAGACCCCCGTACCATCGCACGACAACCAGAGGCTGCATCCTCCATCCAACACACCCTGGCTGTATCCGCCCGGCTCCATCACCCGCCCGGCCGCACCTGTAAGTAAATATGCGGGGGCGGGTTTTTGTATTAGGGAAGCCAATCCCGGGATTGGGCATTTTTCAATCCCGAATTCCGGGATTGAAAAAATGCCCCGGGATTGGCATATCCCTAGTACGCAGATACTGAAGGTTTCTTTTAAAATGAGATAATGCAACAATGCAGAGCACAGGCGTAAAGGAGCCGCTGCACTCACTAGGAGGATTTATCCCCAAACGATTGACAAGAAGTGACCAATTGGAAGTTAATGGGAAGTGGTTGAGAAAAGCAGGTGTGACATGGCCATTTACCGGCTGTTTATCTGCTGACAGCTGTGAATTTTTGCATGCAAATATATGGCATCTGAATCCCTACTGTTGTGCGCAGCCTGCATATTTAAATGGGTTGTGGCCTAGCTACTAGCAGCACATGTATGCTATATAAAACAATCCTTTTAAAACTCTGCCTCAAACTAGCAGCACATTTATGCTTTTTATCATCTATATTTTAAACCAGCACCTAATTAATGTATATAGAACACCTTGTGACATTTTATTAGCAACCCATTTAAGCACTGCAAAATGCCAAATTGACTATTCTTGCAGCACTCTCTAGTATCCGCCACTAGTGACCAAAATAAACTTCCAAGCCTAGGAAAGAAGCTGGTCCAATAGGGTGAAACGCTGAACACACCCCCTGAGAAGCTGAAATAAAGATGGACACTAAAAGGGTCCTCGCTGGCATCTCCTTTTATAATTTCATACAAGCAAGAGGGCATGCAAAGGCGGGAAAGCCAAACCAGCCCTCCTGTCTCACCACATTTGCAGGAGCAGCCCAACTGCCTGTACGGAGAGAGGGCTTAGTTGGAGGGAAGGGCTGATCGTCGCTGCTTGCTGAGAACTCGGTGGTTTGTCAGCGCGGTGTGGGGCAGATGGAAGAGCTCAGTCAATGCCTGCAGAGCGTTCAGCTGTATGTCAGATCAGCTGGGGGAGCCGCATCTCATTAAGAAAAGAGCCGCATGCTGCTCAAGAGCTACGGGGGGGGGGGGGGGGGGTGGTTGGCCACCCCTGCCATAGACCAACTTTTAGCTCAGATCTACTTTGCAATTGGAGTCTCTTCAATTCTGGGCAGCAGCGGTACTTGCGAACATTCACAATTCAGCATATGAACGTGAATTATGCCCATTGCCTCTATAATCTCATCATGTAATGTTTACATCAACGTTTGACGTTCTCCAACATGTGTGACCTAATAAATAAATAAATAAATAAAATAAATAAGCAGAATCCAAAATACACCGTGGTATTCACTGGTACATAAATGTGCAGTAATTCTCTCTCATTTACAGCAATAAAGAGACGCTTCAATAAATAACCCGGCGAATATAAAACACCATAAATGTGCAAAAACCATATTGCAAGCACTCTTCAGATTTTCATTTTTTATTTTAACAGTATTTAAAATGATATTTGTTAAATATTTCAGCAATAAAATAAATAAAACATACACTGACCTACGTGGAAGAAGTCCAGATTTGGAGGCTTCTATGAAAGGAGAATGACCAGTCATGGAGGTACATGACTGGAGGACATTCACACCAACATAGGGGTGTGGTCAATGCTGTGGGCGAGCTGTGGCAGTGAGCAGTGATGTCGGGTCGCTGTCACCGCTCGCCCCTGTCAGTATTCAACTGACCCCCCTACATACACGGTTTTCCCCTCGCTCTGTTTTTGGAGCGGGGAATCTGCGTATGCGGCCACAGAAACAGCAAGACTCGCGGCTAAATGCAGCGGGCTCCCTGCATTAGCCACGAGCCTCGCTGTTTGGGGGAATCCTCACTGTCCTCTGACAGTGAGGATTCCCCCGATATATTGAATAGAGTGAACCGCCGGCGCAGCGGTTAAATAGCGAGGATCACTTGTTTTCGGCCTTCCCCGCTGTTTAACCCCCTCGCCGGCCACATTGAATACAGCCCATAGAGTCACCATGCCAGATACAGGGTTCTCCACTCCACAATAAAAATACTGGTATTTGCAGCAGACAACTATATAAAACAAATATTAACAGATAAGCCTAGTACATGTGCCCATCAGTACAGAACACACTTCTTGAATATAAACTGAATGTTTAGGATTAGTCATACCATGGTCCAGATGCACTAAGCTTCAAAAGTGATAAAATGAAGAGTGATAACACAGCCAGCCAATCAGCTCCTACCTGCCATGTCACAGTTTGTGTTTCAAAAATGTCAGACAGGAACCGATTGGTTGGTTGTTTATCATTCTCCATTTTATCATTTTTGAAGCTTAGCCCATCTGGCCCATGGTCTTCTATCCATACACAATGACATAGCTAATTCAACACAATCCCTTAGGCTGGGTACACACTAGATCTGTGGATCCCTAATGGTGTGCCTAGGGCACCATGGGGTGCCTCAGGGTCCTTGCAGGGATGTCTCGGGTTGGCGGTCCAGGACCAATGAAATTATTATGATCATTGTAATAGGCAAAACCAGTGCTGGTAGCTGCCAATCAAACTATGTGAACGAACACAAGTGAATCAGGTCCCTCCGCATTGTGTCGTTTATACATTGTCTAGTGCTGGGGTAGCCAACTCCAGTCCTCGAGAGCTACCAACAGATAATGTTTTCCAGATCTCCCCACAGAATCACAAGTGAAGTAATTAGCTCCACCTGTGGATCTTTGAAAATGTGTCAGCTAGTAATGAGTGCATCTGTGCAGCAGCTAGGCTGTCTGGAAAATGGGAACTGTTGGTAGCTTTGGAGGACCGTAGTTGGCTACCCCTGGTCTAGTGTTTACACAGCTTAAAGCAGCTTATCACAGAGGCAAGTAATGGCGTTATCCTCACGCTGCCACAATCCTCTAACTCAGGAACATCTGGCCACTGAGGCCTTTTCCTACACCTATAAATAAAATGTAAACATGGAACTCTTAAAAGTAGTAGTAGTAGTAAAATAAGAAGGACATGCAGCTAAGCTTAAAAATAAAAGCACAAGTTAAGTGTTGGTAGTGGATAACACACAAAGGTGGAGTTGTGTCCTACAAAGCACATTTCAACAGTCCTTTTGCAATTGTGGTTAAGAAAATGAGCATTTTGGTTGCTACAGGTAACACCATCTTTTTCCTTTGCAACAGTCTTCATGAATGATTATATACTTTGATATTTTATAGCGCCAACATACTATGCAGTGCTGTACAGAGCCAGAATGTGCAAATGCAGACTGAATGTGTGCAGGTGGCAATAAAGCATCTACTAAGACTGCGGTGATCACACTTTTGAGGCATCTCCTGTAGGGGGAACAGCGGACTGAGATTCCAGAGCAGAATATTTAACTAGAAGAAGAAACAGAAGGCAGTTAGATTACACACTATAGCCAACATCTATATTCCAGGTAAGTGACCAGTATCAGACAAGACTACGGCATGTACACAAAGTCAGGTAGACCTCTACCATTAGTTACATAGGTCTTGCATTTGTCTTTCTTCAATGTTTGCCCTGGTTCCTAATTTCTTTACTAGTCGAAACACCTCACCTCTATTTTATTTATCCAACTTTTTCCACTATTGTCTTCATGGAGTCTTGAACTTGAGGTATTAGCCTGGAGATGGCGCTGTTCTCTTTGCCTTGCACAAAGATCAATTGTACTAAAGGTCGTACTTGCAACGAAGTAAAAAGTGTAATAGATGCAGACTGAGATTATCTGTCCACTCGGTCAGAGCAAAAATCTGATAATGACAATGAACCATTTGCTTCCAAATGCTAGAAAATGAGCAAACTGGTTGGTTTTTAAATGAAATGAATTTAACCAATTTGCCTATTTTCCAGTGTTTCCATTTTTGTCTATTTTCCAGTATTTCGGTGAAAATAAAAAAAAGGAAGGCTGATGAGCTCATCCAAACCCCCCCAAATAAACAATTGATTCAAGTTATTGTAGGTAAAGTGGGGAATAGATCAATCCCTTTTCAAGGAAGAACCTATGAAAAATTCCAGGTTTAGGAAGTTATACCAAGTCTCTATTCGTAGAGGCATATTAAATTAGCTGTGGGGTTTACAGAACACTGCTTAATTGGCAGCTACTTACTGCATGCGCAGAGAAAGGTTTTTCTTGTTCTTGCACCTAAAATGGAGAACTACTAAGCGGGAACAATGGTTTTTCCCAGCACGTTAACCCCCAATTGCCGTTTCCTCACAGGCTTGTCCAGGCAGCTCCTGAAGTTGCAAGGAAAAAGCACACCATCGGGGATTCACATGCAGGGTAATGTCCACTAACTGAAATGGACCAGTGTAACAATTAGCTGTGGGTTAACTGAATATGTACCTTAACCATATAGACCTCCACCACAGATATCAGAAATAGCTACTAGAGTTCCCATAGGGTTCTATGTGGCTGTGCCCATTGTAGGTGAAAGGACTTGGTGAGGTCTCGATGACCATACTCATGTTATAATTAGACCTACTGAGGCTCAAGTAGCTGTGAACATGTACTGTATATAAATCAGCACATGCAAGGAGCAGATGCACACAAATAATATAGTTAGTCTTCGATGTACAGCCGGATGTGTATCATACAGGTGTGCCCTCATACATCATTGCCGCAGTTGCTGCAAACAGCCTGGTCCCTAGCTCATGTTGGGCGGCTTTTTTACATGTTTTTCTGCCAAAAATGTGTCTTCATCACAATGCGATGCAGCTAGGATGCACAAGGAGACTGTGCTGATAGATTTAGGGTACTTGTATATATGTCATTATCTGAATTTGTAGAAGCTGCAGCTTTTCGGTAACAGCACAATATAGTTGCATTTGAAGAATTCCTTTAAAAAAAAAAAAAAAAAAAAGGAAGACGACCAGACGCCAGCGGTTACTCGAAACATGGCGACTCACTCACACAAGGCATATCCAGCTGCATGTATGAGTACACATCTGTTTGAGTAGAGCTCAAGAGCTGCGGAATTTGCTAGGCATATGAATATGCTGGGGTCTCATAAAACCGCAGAGAAGTATGGCTTGGCAGGATAAGTAGTTCATGCTAAGTTATTCCCATATTTGCACACAATCATATCATCAAGACTCAACATTTACACAAATTATTAATGTGTGAAAATAGCAGGTGAGACATAGCTAAAGTGTAAGGTGACAGTAAACAGTGTATCATTATCCCACCTTGTGGTTCCTCTGAGGTCACTCCCTCCAGCTGTTCTCCTTTCACATAGTCTGCATTAAGTCCTTCTGTGAAGACAACGCACATACAGTAAGATAACCTCATTATTAATTATCTCTGCCAACAGCTACACAAATGTAATGAGCCTAGCTGTGATTACGTGAGTGAAGGCCTGGCCGCTCGGAGACCTTGTGTCTCTGATCGGCAGTTCCTAAATAAAGATAAGTGCTAGGGTGTTTGTGACCCTTTTCTCCTCGACAAACTTTTCTCACACATTAGTATAAAAGGCAGCCAGAGAATAAAGTGAAAAAGAACAGTGAGGTATTGAGAGCTATTATAACTATTATCCGAGCTGTCCTTGCAGGTTTCACATATCATTTTCTTTGTGCAGCAGGCAGAAAAAAAAAAAACACACACAAAAAAAAAACAAAGACAACAGTTTCTCCTGCACAGCTCATTTGAGATTCTCTGTTCCAAGGATAGTGCTGGACAGCAGCCTATACAGTCATGTACATGTGGCTTCCGAACAGTATTGCAGCATTATAAAACCTTTGCATTACAGTAAAATACTTATTAACAAGTATTCATTAAAAAATTTTGGCATTAAGGCTCAAAAGGCTTTTTCTTCCCCTATCTATGAAAAGCTAACTACTCCTCACCTCTACCAGCTTAAGTACTGCTACTGACTACTAGAGGCCAGTCGACGGTCCAAATTACTTTGTGTGCTAAAATATGTCATAACAGAAAGTGAAAGCAATTTTTGCAGGGACACTGATCTTTTTCAAACTTGCAGGATATGGGGAAGCTGTGAAGACAGAGATTGGAGGTAGGAGCAGATACGGACTAAATAGTCACAACTCAAAGTGAAAGTACATTGTAGAAGCTGTCATTTTGCCAGGCTTTTAACTAGTGCATTATAATAACCCCTTTGGTGGTATGCCCAGAAATTTTCCTGACTGACAGGGTCTGTGACTCTGGTGCAGATTTTCTGGCCTCGGCTATGGAGCTGTAAGGGCCAGTCTGAGTAACCTTATGGTTACTCATATAATGGCCTTGCGGTCAGGGCCGGAGCTAGCCGCTCAGCATAGGATGCAGAGCAGGGAGGCGCCGGGCAGGAGAGGTGCTCTCTCTGCTCTACATCCCTGCTGCTGTTGTCTGTGGCTGTCACTGTCTTTCACTCTGCATGACAGGCAGCGGCTCCAGCATCATGAAGCGGAGCTCTCTCTCGGCTCCCAACCCTATTTAACTACATCAGCAGGGACTGGAAAGGGTGCAGAGCTACATGGAATGGAGGGTCATTGCTACCCAGACGAGGAGACAAAGCTACATGGGAGCACAGCAGGGTTGACGAAAGGAAGGAGGAGAGGATGAGCTGCTAGACCGATTTTAAGGTAAATAAAGTGTGTGAAAGAGTAATACGGTCAGCAAATGGTGTGGGAGTCACTCTCATTGTACCCGGCACACCAATCGCTGCTGTGCCCCAGGGATTCTGCCATGCCTGCGTCTCTGATGCTCACATGCCCCATTCCGCCAATGGATGTGCGAGTGTCCACGTGTACTGGCGGGCTACCTGCCAGATCGGAGCATCTGGTGCACCAAAGGCAACAATGAGGCTGGCTCCATCTGTATAAGCAGCGTAGTACTGTCGGCAACTGGTGTGGGCATATTTATAGGAAGCGATACTACTGTCGGCAACTGGTGTGGGCATATGTATAGGCAGCGCTACTACGGTCAGCAACTTGTGTGGGCGTTCCATATGAGCAGCGCTACTACTGAGGGCAACAGTGGGCATTATAGTGTAGGCAGCACCACTACAGTGGACATTGTGTGTGTGTGTGTGTGTGTGTGAGACACCAATTAACATTCTAGCACAGGGCACCAAAATAGTTATGGCACTGGTGCTGTATAATGTGAAAAAAAATGGTGCTACTGTGTGGCATAATATGAAATGAGAGTACTATTGTGTGGCCATGCCCTTTCTTGTGAGACCACACTTTATGTGTGTGTGCAGTATATGAATAACCCCGTTTCGCAATGTTCTAGTGCAGGCAGGTGTGGTATAGCACACAGAAAGCCGGGATTCTGACAGTCATTAGCGCGACGTCGGGATCCCGACTGACCGGACTTAGACAGCGGGGGGAGTGCAACGAAGCCCCTTGCGGGCTCACCACGCTGCAGGCACAGTGGCTCGCTATGCTCGCCACCTATTCTATTCTGCCTCTATAGGGGTCGTGGACCCCCATGACGGAGAATAGCTGGTGGCCATCGGGATCCCGAGTGTCAGGGTTTTAACAGTCGGGATTCTGACATCAGTGTAATGACTGTCGGAATCACAACTGTCAGTCATCCGGCACCCGTGCAGGCCTGGCCAACCGTAGGTTAACCTTATAGTGTGCCTTGCCACAGTTTTAGCATTTCCTTATAGCAAAAGTTAGGCAAGGCATGCTGGGACTTGTAGTTTCACAACAGCTGGAGAGCCACCGTTTTTAGGCCAGGCCTGTTCTACTGGTTTTGCATACACATTTGGTACCAAAATAAACAAACAAAAGAAAACATACGTTGAATACTGAAGCAGAATTTCTTCTGTTGATAGGAGATATAACTGGACACTGCACCAATTAGCGCCATTGCCAGAGCACCTGCTACCCCTGCAATGGTTTCAGTTTGCCCAATAGTTCCTGTCATGACAAAACAATAACAAATATTAGACTATACACTGATTAGTGGCAGCAGGTATTAAGCAGATCACGTGTCCTGTACAACAATTTCAAGTTTTAACCCCTTGAGTGGTGGGTTTTGCTGGGGCAGGACAAACCTATCAGGGCAGGTTTGTCCTGCCCCAGCAAAACCCACCACATATCATAAGCTGCCGCCGCCCCCCTCACCATTGTTCCAGTAATAGTACGCCGAAGCTCCTCTGCCCCAACCGCCTGTCAGTCATCAGACAGGCGGCAGGCTCGGGGATGTTGCACGGTGGCTCGGGAGGACTTGGGTGCCTGAACTCTCCAGGTTCCCCCCCCCGAACATCCCCGAGCCTGCCGGCGACATCATTACAGAAGGATGATTGGCGGCTGGCAGTGGGACCATGGGGGGGGGGGGGGGGGGACCTATAGAGGTAGTGCGCCAGTGGTGCTCCGATGGAGGCACCACTGGGGCGCACCTACTATATAGTGCTATGCCCGGAAATTTTCCGGGACAGCACGCTGCGACAGCACAGCTGAGCCCGGAAAATTTCCGGGCATAGCACTTAATGCATAAAGAGTATTTTATCTTAGAAAAACCGGTACTTGTGCAGTTTCACGGTGGCAGCTTACGCTACGTTTGAAGCTACGTTATTAGCGTAGCCCAACGGCTGCCTTACTAGTGTAGTTTCACGGCGGCAGCCTAAGCTACATTGTCTGCGTAGCCCAATGGCTGCCTAGCGTAGTAAGCGTAGTGTCTCCACGGCAGCCCTGCGTAATTAGCGTAGTCAGTCACCCCGGCTTCCCTGGCAAGCCTATTGAGCGCCTCTTACACAGCGATGGCGCCCGCATGATCCCTTATTCGCTGGCGGACTCCATGCAGGTGCCAGCGGAGAGGCGCTCCACCTGTCTGAAGCAGGAGCGTCTCAGTAAGTATTGCGGCAGGGTACGGAACCCAGACAGGGTTAGGGGTTCGGTAGCGTGTGCGTCTCCTGCACAAAGGGGGGGGGGGGGGGGGCGGCCACAAGTGTGTCTCATGTACAATAAAAGGAGGAATTTGCCAGTGCTCCATGTTACATACTGGCAAATGCCTCCATTTCAAACCCCCATTATCCACTCCAGCCCTAAGCACGGCGAGCCCAGCGTTACATGTCCTCCCGACCTGTTCATACCCCCACTATCCACATCGGCATGGAGTTGTGTGGTGAGCGCACATGGATTACGCATCCGCTCGCCACGCTTCGGGCTCGGTGGCTCGCTGCGCTCACCACACTTTATAAAATAAACTCCACGCCATCGTGGATAGTGGGGGTATGAACAGGTCGGGAGGACACTTAATGCGTCCCCTAGCAGGGCTCGCCACGCTTCTGGCTGGCGTGGATAGTTGGGGTGTTGCAGGAACACATTCACACCTGTCACGTCAGGCAGGTTAAAATGGTCAATGGTTCCCACACAATATAATAAACGCTGACTGACTACACTAACGGCGTAACGCTGATTGACCATGCTAACTACATAAGCTCCGGCTGGCTGTGAACGGACGGGAACACAGTGCTAATACTAACAGGGACGCCTGACTGACTACTTGTGTAGTTTCACGGTGGCAGCTTAAGTTACGCTGTTAGAGTAGCCCAACGGCTGCAGGAACACTGTGCTGATTCTGACAGGGATGCTGACTACGCTGCCTGTGGGAACACTACGCTGATTCTGAAAGGGATGCTACATTAACTACGTAACTGCCGCTATGAAACTACACAAGTACCGAAAACCCATATGGAGCAATATGCAGAACAATGGGCTGTATTCACTCCCAGAGAAGCACTGTCTTAGTACATCACAGTGACCCACCCAGGGCGCGTTATGAGGGCACAGGCCCTGGATTTGAGGGTGTGCCAAGAGGGTTGAGGAAAAATAAATAAAATCCTGTGAGGATGCACGCTGTGGTGTGGGAAGGCTTTAAAAGGGTAGACCTAGTATTGATCCTTCTCACCTTGCTAGTTAGGAGTTAAAATAATGTTGAATGTAGGCGGACTCAAGCATGTGTGGGAAAACTGCATTTGCGTAAAAGGGTTTTACAAAGATTACACATTTTCTGTTTTGGCTTGCCCACCTGTGTTATCGCTTTCCCGATCATTTCCTCCAGACCCTCGACCTCCTCCTCCTCCACCTCCACCTGAATAAAAACAAATCTACACATCAACGCTACAATTTGCAATCACAATAATCCTTTGAGTGCAAACATCTGTGAGAGATGTGCAAAATATCCACTAAAAATGCCATTGTTGCTCACATTGGATATATAAATTCAAAAGAAAAAGGTTGTGTAAAAAAAGATTATAATTTCCTATAGAAAAGGTAAAATTTACAGGTCATGTGCAATTGTGGTACATCCCGCCGGTACTAACATATGCGTTTAGTATCTTGCGATAAGAGCTGCCCTTTGTGATTCAGCCAGCAGGGGGTGAGCGGATCCCCGCACCTCTCCCTTTCCTCCTATGCCTGGCAGCCTCCTGCTCAGATGGCTGCAGGGCTCCTCCTCCCTGCACCCGGAAGAGGTGCAGGGAGGAGGAGGTCACTGGTCTGGGCAGCACAGCAGGAGGCTACTTGGATATCAGGTGAGGGGGGGCAGCGTGGGTCACTAAAAGAAGCCCATAGGCTTCTATGAGGTTATGCCAGCTAGAGCTGCTGGTGTAACCCCCCGAACCGAAGTACCAGCGGCGGCTTTGGTGCATCTGAAAATGCAGTAAAAACCCAGATAACTAGCTACCTAGCTGCTGCACAGCTGCACTCATTAATCACTGACACATTTTAAAAGATACACAGATGGAGCTAATTAGCTCACTTGTGATTCTGTGAGGAGACCTGCAAAACATGCACTGTTGGTAGCTCTCGAGGACTAGGGTTGGCTACCCCAGGTCTAGTACATCCCACCCATTATAATGAATAAAAAAAAAAAAGTTTGCGCTGCAATTGTCACAACTATTTTGACAAATTCACTTATCACTCAGTTATCCACCATATTGCATGGTCAGGTACTGCTGGGTCTTTCTTCTAGTCTCAATGGTATACAGTTTGGGGGTAATCCAACTAATTACCCGCACTTCCCGAATTATATAGTGCGGTTTACCAAGTGTGATAAGCCCTGAAAGAGAACCTCGCAGCCTCAGGAGAAAGGCGCCGTCTGGAGATTTAACCCACAGGCAAACCCATGCATTACACAGAATGTAAAGATTAGTGTGCAATTATCACATGTGGGGGGGGGGGGGGGGAAGAGAGGCTGTTTTATTGAATAGCTGTTCCTTTTTTGTTAATGTTAAATGACATGTACAGCAGTATAAACTTTAAAAGGTACTTGTTTAGTTTCACGGTGGCCGTTATATCCGAGCCCAAAGCGTGGCGAGCGGACTATATAAAATCAACTCCATACGTAGTGGATAGTGGGGTTATGAACAGGTAAAAAAAAAAAAACGCATCCGATCGGCCGATATTGCGTCCGATATATCGGCCGCTGTGAAACTAAACAAGTACCCCTTTCAAAGTACATTTGATGTTATTTTGCTTTATAACGAATAGACTGTACACACATACAATCATATGGCACTGTACCTTTTCCCTTATCTGGTCTGTAGCCATCATTGTAGATATCATCCAAATCAGAGTCTGAAAAACCTGCAATTGGAATATTAACAAACCACATTAGAAAGCTGTGCTAATAACCCGTTGCTGGACACACAAATCATAGGGTAAATATACGTCATCCTGTAGCCACACTCATCTATCCTGCCTATTGCGGCACAGATCGCAATGCAAACCGCACTGTTGTGTGTCTCAGCGTATCGCAGCTTTGCGCAACATGGCTAGTGTAGCACTTGGCAGAGCGGATGAGTGTAATGCTTTTGTTCATCCACCAGATGTCTCTTTTGAAAATCACCATTGTGCATGCGTGAGGTCTACAATATGAAGTACAGTAATACAATCTGAGCACTACTTTACTGGATGTTACAGTATGTTATACGCAGTACAGTAAGCTTTACAGATGAGCACAGTGCTACAGTATCGCCGAATACAGATTATGTGTAGTACGCAGAGCTTCGCTTTCTATGGGTGGGCAAAGCTAGGCTTACATTATATCTCAATGCTGTATTCACAAAGTCCATATTTGCTTCTACTGTACGTAGCATAAAGTCTTAACACAACTGCGGATAGCAGACTATCTGCCACAAAGGAGCCCATCCTTATGGAGCGGAGCTTGGCCTACATGTCCGGAGCGCTCTATCTATAAATATAAATACCATGGAACTACAGTTCTACCAGATTTAGGGCAGCATCTACATATATTTGTAAACAATATGGAGTACATTGTGGCAAACCTCCGAGCGTAGCCTTGAGTGCCAGTGGCATTCCCCGGCATCTAAAGTAGTAATCGCTACAGAATTCAGGGTTACTGCATCAGGTGTGAATGAGCTGAAAAGGCAGAGGTACTGTACAGTGGCTGTAATGGCTTAGTGGTTAAGGCCACAGCTTTCTAGTCACTGTGCCTGCCTACTGTAGGTTGGAATCACACTCAGGATCAACTCATGTTTTGGAATTCCACTGTTGGATTATTTTCTCTGTCCGCCATTAATTTGTAGATACTGTGGCCCTTATTCAGATCTGATCGCAGTACAAATTTGTTCTCAAAATGGGCAAAACCATGTGCACTGCAGGTGGGGCAGATGTAACATGTACAGAGTTAGATTTGTGTGAGTTATTTTGTTGCTGCGCAGGGTAAATACTGGCTGCATTATTTTTACACTGCAATTTAGATTTCAGTTTCAACACAACCCACCCAAATTTAAATCTCTGCACAGGTTATATCTGCCCCACCTGCCGTGCACATGGTTTTGCTCATTTTGAGAACACATTTGTACTGCGACCAGATCTGAATAAGGGCATGTGTGCTATGCTACATTATGCTAAGTAGTTGCAATATATAGCCCCCAGGACTTGGCAGGAAATGTATGCCTAGCACAGCTCCGTAAGGGGTGGGCTGTGCTCCACATAAGTTTTCCACACCGAGTCCTTGGGGCTGACTGAATGACTAGGTAGCAGATCAACTATTGCCCACACTGGATGCTAAACCGCTATCTAAATGTTCTGTAAAGTAGGAAAGAAACTGCCAGGCATTAAGCCCTCACATACAGGGCCATCTCTAATTCCACTGCTCCATATATCTCTAACCTCATCTCCATTAATACTCCCTCCCGCCCTCTATGGTCGGCTGACGACTGTCGTCTCTCTTCCACCCTGATCACTGCTTCCCATGCTAGAGTACAGGACTTTGCCCGTGCTGCACCCCTTCAGTGGAACGCACTCCCTCGCTCCATTAGACTCTCCCTGACCTTGCAAAGCTTCAAACGTTCACTGAAAACTCTATTCTATTCTAGCGTACCCTTCTACTGCATGAACTAGCTGGTTCTCTGACCCCTTGCCTGTTTATATCCTGCTATCTAGCCACCACCCACTTGCACCTCTTGTAATCTGTCTGTCTCCCCTTCCTACTAGATTGTAAGCTCTTCCAAGCAGGGCCCTCTTCCCTCCTGTTGTCAAAGCCCTCTTCTCTTCACATTTCACTCACAGCTCTCCTATACTCCAACACTCAGTGACCATCTTCGTCTACATACTCATCTCCATCATTGGCCTCAAGCCTCTTATAGTAGGTTGATTGAGTCCTCACTACTTATATTTAAGCTGTAATGTGTATTGATCTGTGGCGCTCTTTATTTGTACTCTATTTTTGTTATTTAATTAATGTTATGCCAAGTTTTGTCTCCCTGTACTGTTCCTTTGTACGGCGCTGCGAAACACTTGTAGCGCCTTATAAATAAAATAATAATTACTATTATTATTAATAAGTGTGCGCTGCGCATGTGTTCGCACCGCGGTAGCGACACTGTTGCATCTTGCGTAGTTATTCAATGTCATGGCTACACGAATGAGGAGTTATAGCAGAGCTGAGCTTCTTATTCTGGTGAGGCACCGCGACAGGACCCTGCCCATGAACAGGGACAAAAAATGTGACTACACCAGGTCCCGTCGGAAGATAATGCAGCAGCTGGGCCACGACCATTCCATGCAGTCGCTGCAGAGGGGCTGGAGCAATCTGCTGTGCCAGGGCCAGGAGAATCTGGAGAGGCTACGTCGCAAGGAACGATGAGGTAGTGTACAACGTTGGCCCTCCAGATGTTGTGAAACTACAAACCCCAGCATGCTTTGACACAGTGTTGCTATTAGAGAATGCTAAAACTAGTGCAAAGCATGCTGGTATGTGTAGTTTCACAACATCTGGAGGTCCAACGTTGGACATGCCTGCTTTACATAGTGCTATAGTATTTACTTACTGAACTACGTAGCATAATTAATTGTGAGGGTGGCCTGGGAATATTTACTGTACAGTATCTATCCGTGGCACTGTACTATTCATTAGTGGAGTAATAGCCACCTAGCTGCAAAGCAGTGCAATTACATGCTTTCACAATAGTAGGGGCAGATTAAGGTTGAGGGGAGGAGAAAGAGAGGTCTTCCCACATTCCTGGACTTCAAACATTTGTTTTCTGCGCAGAGGCTAATTCATGAGGATCACAATGATGCATACCTGCCTACTCTCTCGGAATGGCCAGGAGGCTCCCATAAATGGCGTGGAGCTCCTGGAGCCCCGTAAGAGTGGTAATCTTGGCTTTTTACAGTGTGCCCCCCCCCCACACACGCACACACAAACCCACAGTTTCTATGGCTGCAGTACATTTCACATCACCAGACAACCCCTGTGTTAGCCACACCCCTGTAGCACCAGCCACTGAGCCAACCTGAATATCAGCTCAAGATAGTAAAAGGCTACAAAAAGAATAATATCGAAGTAGGGAAAGGGAAATGGCTTTCGTTCTCTTCTAGGCGGTAGGGACTTCAAACAGAGAGTGCAACAATATGAACAGCTATAACAATACTAAAGAAAAAGAATGACCCACATTACAAAAAAAAATTAGGACATGTGATATTGTGCATATCAATATGATCAATTCGAAGATTGAACATACTTGCCTACGTTACATAGTAGTTGAGGCTGAATAAAGACTTGCGTCCATCTAGTTCAACATAGGTTTTAATAGCTTATCCCTTGTTGTATAGTATGCTCTGAAAAAAAGGGATTTTTCAGGCAATCTCCTGCACCCCTCACCCCAGCTTTCTGAGTTACCTCTCCTGGGTTTTGTGAGTTAGAATTAATATCACAGTGTAAATTACTTCAAAAAGGTAGTGGCCTATGGAAAACCACCATCATTTTACATGTGTGATAAATAGAGTAACCAGGGCAGTAGCGCACGCAGGGGGGTTTTCTAAGTGCCCCCAAAAAAAACAGATGGACCAGATTTTAATGATTGAGAGCTCTTTGTTATATGTAGGGGGCCCGGCACTACCCGCTCAGCAGCAAATGCAAAGCAGGGAGGCGCTGAGTTTGAGAGGCGATCTCCCCACCCTGCATAGCGGATGCTGCGCCTGCCAAATGCCGGCAACGGGGTACAGGAGCGATCCCCCGCACTGAGCATATCTGTTGCACATCAGATGAAGACCCTAAACCCGTCTGGCGCCAGCCACTGTGTCCCAAGCAGCTTTCAGTGAGCACTCACTGATACACAATGCCGGCCCGACAGATAGCCTCCTCCTAATAGCAATGAGCTCACCTCCTGACATCCCAGCTCATCACCACCTTTCCCTGTTGCTTGTTCAGGTTCTCTGGTGTGGAAGCATAAGGTACACCATATGTCCGCATATGCTCAGACTTCTAATCTGGGCATCTTTTGTAAGTGTGTGTGTGTGTGTGTGTATATATATATATGTGTGTATGTGTAAAAAAAACTATTTGTATATTGTTCCCACTGTTCATGTTGGTTTTGCGGCCAGCTGCTAAATGTGGGCATTTTTGTTGGTATTGTGGGCAGCTGCTAAAAAAGTATGCCGCGACAGAGCAGGGAGAGGGCGTTCGTTTTAAATGGATACGTGTATGTGTGTCTCAATACACCCCCCCCCCCCCACACACACACACACACCTGGAAAGCCCCCTTTAAAAATCCTGCGTTTGCCTCTGCAATAATGAGACCACTGCAATGATTTTGCCATCTCAATACATACCTCCTCCGCCTCCTCCTCCACCTCCTCCTCCTATAGGTCGATCATTTTTATCATCTAGGGCGTCTGCCAAGTCAAAATCATTGGGATCTTTGAAAAAACAACACAGTAATAGTACAAAGTTACCAAAGCAACAACACTGATGTTATAAATAAAACTGGGATAAACATACTAAGAAGAGTGATTCACAATCCATGTGCCAAGAAACATGTGTGCAGTGGAAAGATGTGTAACAAACTAGTTTTGTATATTCTTCATGCAAAGATTCATATCAGAAGTTAGTACTATTATAATACAGTATATGTCTGTATCATTGGTGTTGGCAGGTGTGTCATTGTACCAAAAAGGTAGGGAAGCATGACCCCATAATGTTCAGGGAACTGCCACAAACAATACAACCACTATCTATTGTGGGGGTTTTTGAACACACATTTTATTATCTGTGTGTCTTACTGCATAGAGCTATTCAATTACAATGCCTTTTCATTGTGCTGAAAAACAGCGAATGCTAATTAACCCATAAGTTAAGTGCCCCTAGGTGTGGAGTAACGGGCTCGCGGTGGCCATGGTAAGAGCTAAAAAGCCTGACTTGCTGTAGATTTCTGGCATGTCCAACCTGCGACTCTCCAGCTGTTTCGAAACTACTTATCCCAGCATGCCTTGCCAGTTTTGCTATTAAGGAATGCTAAAACTATGGCAAGGCATGCTGGGATGTGTAGTTTCACAACAGTTGGAGGTCCATAGATTGGACATGTCTGGCTTTCTTAATGTGGCACACAGAACATATTTGTCACCACATCGTCGGTACTTGATGGGATCACTCCCTAACCTTTTATGTCTTCGATTTGGGACACAGGAGGCTGAGCTAGATCACTGTATATGGAAATGTCCTGTGATAAGGAGATTTTGGGTCCAGGTATGGACATATACCATACAACATTTAGTTTCAGCCTTAAGTTTGACCGCAGAATGGGCAATATTTGGACTTATCCCTGTAGGTACACGGATTACACAGGGAGTACGTAGACTCCTAATTATTATATCAGCAATAGCTAAGAAGTGCATCTTACAAAATTGGTTACAGCCTATAGCTCCTCCGTTTTCCCTCTTTCTTAACAAATTACATCATATATTTAAGATGAAGTGGTTAGAAGCATCTCTGAGAAAAGATATAGCGACTGGGAAATTTTTCAACACATGGGAAAGTTATATTAATACCCAACCCAATATTATGAAAGATCAGGTTTGGAAAGGCTTCCGGAATACACCTTGGTACGAAGCACGTATTAATGCACAAGACCCACCGATCCTTTTTGGGTGAGAGAAAACAATACTAATAGTGTGGAGCATAACTTGGAATTGTGAAATAATGGGGATTGGAAAGGTATAACTGGACCACCCACGCCGTATAGTGATATATGATATTTTATTTTTGATGTGTACATGGACTCTGTAAGATATGCAAAAAGAAACGGTAATGATTTTTTTCTTTTTCTAAATATGCTTCAATAATAATAAAGAAATATATAAAAAAAAAAAAAAAAAAAGGAATGCTAAAACTATGGCAAGGCATGCTGGGATGTGTAGTTTCCCAACAGTTGGAGGTCCATAGATTGGACATGTCTGGTTTACACCCTCTTGCACCTCAGGAAATTTTGAACAGAGACCCATGGTAAGTGCAGCCCAAAGGTTGCAATTGAATAGCTCCAGGCACTGCAATTAGGCAGCAGTAAGCCCTGTGGCTAACTTAGAGAATATTTTAATAGCCAGACTTATTTCATCAGGAGATACATGGGCAGGAACACTCACAATTTCTGTACTAATTATTAAGAATAATTAAACAGTACAATTGTCCTTTAAAAGTAATAGTCTTATTACTTATTAGTAAGTGCAGCATCTGTGTTACATAGGGCCTAATTCATTTTTGTACGCAATGCCGATGTTTTATCTGCAGACTCCGCTTGTGTCCCGATTACACTGTACATTTGCCAAGGTACAGTACGATTCCACTGACATTTTAAAAGGCAGAATAATTGACAGGAATAAACAGTTTTGAGTAGTGACCGTGGGACTGGAGCCAAAACCGCAGGTGTGTAATGGACTATTTTATGTGTGTATCTGCATTCAGCTGTGATCAAATATGTAGAGCAACTTGGCGCCATTCTGCGTAGCCATAGGTCAAACTTAGGAATCAATGTTTCTCATTATCGCGTCGGTGATGTGTATGAGCGTGCAACTTCAGAGGTCTTTGCAATGGCTCCATCTTCTCTCCTATACTTGCAATGATTAGCAGTTCCGGAACCTAGAAAACCGCAGTGCTGTAGGCATTGGCATACAAACCTGAATTAGGCCCATAGTGTGACTCAAAGTTTATACCTTTCTTTTTTGGTGGCTTATTGGTTGAAAGGCGTGGCTTTCTAGTTGTAGGGATGAACACATCTGAAAACACATTAAAAACATGAATATCTCGCTTTTATCCTGCAATAGGCCATTTTGCTGCGATACAGAAACAGGTTCATGTGCAGTTCCATTATCGGCCTAAATGTGTTTCTATGTGTAAGTGCTGGCATAGCTTAAGCCGGGTACATGCTGGAAGAGATGCCGTCCCTCCAGTCGAATGGATCGGACAGGAATATTGCCCATATCGCTTGGTGTATATGCGATATGCACGCTACCAAAGTTGATTGCAACTCTAGATTTAATATGCCGCACTTCATTCCATCTTTCATTGACATTGCTCCAGTGTGTATGGAAAGTCTGGGCTGATGGGGATTTGTTCCAATGTTGGAACGAATCCCCATCGATCCAGAGTGTACTCGGCTTTAGGGTCACAGAAGCAATATTTGAGAAAACCAACCTTGAATCTTATTAGAGCAGTGGTTCCCAAATTGTGCGCCTAGGCTCCCTCGGGTGCCTTCGGGACACTTGCAGGGGTGCCTCGGGTTGGTCGCCCAGGACCAATTCAAATTATTTATGATCAATTATTTCTGGACAAAACCAGTGCTGGTGGCTGCCAATCATAAAATGTGTACAATCAGAACTAAATCCTGCCCTTTACCACATAACTGAACCTAAGAAGCACATATAAACACATTCTACTTAATTTGATAAATATATTTTGGGGCCTAGGGGTGCCGTGGAAAAATTCTTATACTAGAGTATACACAATGTATGCCTGTAATGTGTACCGCCACAGATTGCACACCCTGCCAGCGCTGACCTATGCAGTGCACCCAGATGTTAATTGCACCCCCATTGGCAACGCCACCCCCACTATCAACGCCACTATCCATGTCGGCGGGGAGTTGATTTTAGACAGTGTGGCGAGCGCAGCGAGCCACCGAGCCCGAAGCATGGTGAGCGCAGCGAGCCCCGAGCCCTCTCCACGCTTCGGGCTCGTATTCCACGTCCGCTCGCCACGCTTCGGGCTCGGTGGCTTGCTGCGCTCCCCACACTGTCTAAAATTGACTGCACGCCGACGTGGATAGTGGGGGTATGAAAAGGTCGGAGGATGCGTACCGCCACCGCTCGCCACGCTTCGGGTTGGCGTTGATAGTGGGGGTGGCGTTGACAAAGGGGGTGCATTTAACATTGTGAGCACCCATCAGGGTGCTTGTACAATTAAAAATCCCATCGCATGACATTTGCTGGCATGCAATGCTATGCGATATTTCATTGTACAAGAACTCTTGTTAATTTAACATGAATATCGCATCGCACGCCACTAAGGGCCTTATTCTATTTCACTCTGACAAAATCCTTCTTAGATGGACAAAACCATGTGCACTGCAGGGGGGCAGATGTTACGTGTGCAGAGAAAATTAGATTTGGGTGGGGTTTTACTTCAAAGTGAGATCTATATTGCAGTGTAAAAATAAAGCAGCCAGTATTTACCCTGCACAGAAACAAAATAACTCACCCAATCTAATTCTATCTGCACATTTTACATCTGCCCCCCTGCAGTGCACATGGTTTTGTCCATCTAAGAAGGATTTTGTCAGAAAGAGTGAACTAGAATAAGGCCCTAAGTATGCTATGTGATGGGCTCCGTGCTAGGAAACAAGTACCTAATTTACCTATACCCCTTTCAGAGGCAGGTAGACTCATTTTTTTCTCTGTCTTAAAGGGCCGACCCAGGTCTTCGACCCTGGTATTTACTAGGCCTTTTCCTATTTCTTAATTTTACAAAAAATCCCGGGTTGCCGGCTGTCCGAAAGGGTGTGAACCGGGTTTTATGCATCAGGTAACGGAAAATAGCTCTAATTGGCTGAGCAGGTGTGGCACTGGCTTCTGAGGTAATTAGGGAGCTGCAGATAAGAGAGCATGGTGCACTGAGCAAAGCACACGCATGTAGTGAGCAAGCATGGCACGCATACACACACTAAGTGCACACGTATGGTGTGCTTCATCTCTATGTGCTGTGTAAAAGGGGGTAAGAGCTTTGAGCAGTGTCCTACCAAGGTTTTTGTGATTTTTCTGTTTGCAAGTGGTATAAGACTGCTCACAGGTAAAAAATTGCCATAACTGCGCAACCAATCAGCATTTTTTTTTATCTGCTTAGCAAAAGGCTGCACACTGAAATCTACTGTCCGACTGGTTGCTCTGGTTTAGGGGGGTATTCAATGTCAGGGGTACGGCTGTCGAGCAAGCTCGATAGCCATGCCCCTGTCCCGTTCTCGGTTTGCTCGACTGGAGCTCGGCGGTCGGGATTCAATGTCCCGGCTGCCGAGCGGCAAGAAAGGGGCGTGGCCGCGAGTTGAGGGCGGAAATAGATGAGCTCCGGCCAGGAGCTCACCTATTTCCAGTTTTTCTCGGCAGAACGAGCCCGACAGCTTGTGAGGTCGGGCTCGTTCTGCGGAGAAACCCTGTTCAATGCTGTCGGGGAAGACGGGGAGATGGCTTCGGGAGCACGACAGTATTTGAATACCCCCCTTAGTGAAAGTAAGCTTTTTTTTCCAGCAATGTTCATAAATAATAATAATAATAATAATAATAATAATAATAATAATAATGTCTTAGGATGAAGCTTGGGGTGGGAAAAGAACACCTTTTTTTAACCGCATCTTTTAATAAGAATTAATACTTTTTATAAAATACATGCACATACCATCAAAAGCAGCAGTGTGATCAGACAGATATGCAGTGTGTTTTTAATGCAGAATATACCTCCCAACCCAGCTTTTGTTGCCAATCAAGAGACTAAGGCAAAAATTGGGGTATTCCAAAATTACCTGGCTTCTTCTTCGGAGGTGGTTTAGGGACAACCTTGGGTGGTTTAGTGGCATCAAAATAGTCCGACAAATCAAAATCATCTGGACAGCAAAAGGGGAAAAACACAAAAACAGAGCTTAGGTAGATCTATGAATTTGTTCATGAACAGCCTGGATGTACTGTATCTCTTACACGTTACGCATATGACAGTTCCCAGTCCACATGGCGGCTGTCATGCCACAGAACGCTACATTCATGGTGCCAAAATGCAAGACTACAGTAGCTGTGGCCACAGCACCCATCACTGTCTTCTACATGCCCTTTGTAACATTAAACTGGGCACTCATACAATGGCAAGCTATTATTCAACATGAAATTAGAGACTGAGGGGGCTTATTTACTAAGCCTTGAAGAGCGATAAAGTGGAAATAGGTCAAGTACAACCAAACAGCTCCCGTCATTGTGCAAACACAGCTTGGAACATCGCAGTTTGGAACAGATAGGCTGGTACTTGATCTCTTCACTCTCTTTCCAAGGCTTAGTATATACTGTAGACCCCTTATTCTATACACAATTTTACAAAACATTTATCAAATCCACCGATACAGTTTGTTCATAATGTTGTGACTGGCAACATGACTGTACAGATAAACATCTTCAATCTTTTCACCCCCACATAATATAAAACAGGCCAGCTTTATTTGCAGAACACAATTTTGGAGTACAAAAGAAACACTGCAGAAAGCAAAAGATCTAAGAGTCAAAATGTAAATTTACGTGGGTGCAGTACAAAGAAATGGTCTATTCTAAACCCATAAAAAACCTTGGGTTTTAGCTATGGGTCCTAAAGTGCAGTCCGGAACGCTGAGAGCTTTGGTGGTTGTCACCTGGGCCCTTATTCTGATCGGTGCGGCCGGATCCGAATATGCGGCCAGGACCGTGCGTGCGAAACCCCGCCTTCCGTACGGATCGCCAACTCCGTCCGTACGCGGTAAGAAGCTGGCCGAACGGACGGCACGTGTATTTTTCATGGAATACGCCTCCTCCATCTCAGGGAACCTCCCCCATCATTCGATGGTCGCAGACCATCGAATGCAGGACCGAATGGTCCACCAGCTCCCGCAACCTCAGACCACACGGGCATTTTTCTGTGCAAAAGCAGGGATCTGGGCGGGCAGCTGACATCCGGCGATGTCATATGTCCACCCCCTACACGTGCGTCACGGCCGCATTACCATACGTACGCCCAGCGTTTGCATGGGAACGCCCATGAAACGCGGGGCGTATGCATATGGTAATGAGCCCAAATAGTCTTTCACGCCCCTCTCCACCCCCTGTTCGGAGTGGTCACATTTCATGCAGGATTTGGCCGTACGCCCCGCTCGCACATGCGCAGACACAAAACATCGGCGGCCCGAACGCACGCGGATATTACCGCACCAACCAGAATAAGGGCCCTGGTCTGCCCGGTTGTACAAAGCAGGCTTCTGCTCCATACAGTGGCTTTAATTTCATGTGGTCTGACTGGCAAATAGGCATTTGCCTGAGATGGGAAGTGGACCCCATTGTCATTATTACAACAGACAAAATGTGGTCAAATAAATTGTGGACCACCACTCATAGTCCTAAAAGATGGATTATTTTGCATATTAGGACATGGGTCAAACCTTCAGACACACCAGGAGTACTTTTAACTTCACCAGACGGACATTCAAGTCCCAATTTCATTTAATAACAGGTCATCAGTCACCAAATACTGTAGCTGTGGACAAACTCATTCAAGTGAATAGTGTTATCTCTTGCTTTTAGAGCATTTGTCTAGGCAAGAATCAACTTTTTCCACATTTTAAAAATGGAATAAATTCATTTTTTTGTCATTAAAATTTGACATTTTGTTTTTCATTTATTATCTGTATCTCTAGACCTCCAAGACAGGAATGTCTTGAGGAACAAATCTGGGGATGGGTACAGAAAAATGGTCTGCTGCTTTGAAGGTCCCAATGAGCACAGTGACCTCCATCACCTATAAATGGAATAAGTTTGGAATCACCAGGACTCTTCCTAGATATGGCCGGCTGTCTAAACTGAGTGATCTGGGAAGAAGGGCCCAAGTCAGGGAGTTGACAATTAACCGAATGGTTACTCGGTCAGAGCTACAGCATTCGTCTGTGGAGAAAGAACCTTCCAGGAGGACAACCATCTCTGCAGCAAACCACCAATCAGACCTGTATGGTCGAGTGGTCAGATGGAAGCCACTCCTTAGTAAAAAAAAAAAAAAAAGCACATGGCAGCCCACCTGGAGTTTGCCAAAATGCACCTGAAGGACTCAGACCATGAGAAACAAAATTCTCTGGTCTGATGAGACAAAGATTGAACTCCTTGGTGCGAATGCCAGGAGTCATGTTTGGAATAAACCAGGCACCACTCATGGCCATGCCAATACCATTCCTACAGTGAAGCATTGTCGTGGCAGCAATATGCAGTGTTGATGTTTTTCAGTGGCTGGAACTGGGAGACTAGTCAGGATAGAGGAAAAGATGAATGCAGCAATGTACAGACATATCCTGGATGAAAATTTGCTCTAGAGCACGCTTGACCTCAGAATGGGGTGACAGTTCATCTTTCGCCAGGACAACGACCCTAAGCAGACAGCCACTATATCAAAGGAGTGGCTTCATTAGAACTTTGTGAGTTTGCTTGAATATCTCTGGAGAGAACTAAAAATGGCTGTACACTGACACTTCCCATCCAACCTGACGGAGATTGAGAGGTGCTGCAAAGAGGAATGGGTGAAACTGCTCAAGGATAGGTGTGCCAAGCTTGTGGCAACATATTCAGAAAGACTCAAGGCTGTTATTGCTGCCAAAGTGCATCAACAAAGTATTGAGCAAAGGCTATGAACACTTATGTACATATGGTTTCTTAGTTTTTCCATTTTTAACAAATTTGCAAACGTCCTCAAATACTTTTTTTCATGTTGTCATTATGGAGTATTGGGTGTAGAATTTTGGAGGGAAAAATTAATTTATTCCATTCTGAAATAAAGCTGTATGTGGAAAAAGCGAAGCGCTGTGAATACTTCCCTGATGAACTGTATTTCTGCTGGTTGTAAAAGTGAAGAAAATCTCAGCAGTGTTTTCATAAGCTATTGTGGGGGAAATTTACCAAGATCGGAGTTCTATTTCACATGGGATGTTGCTATGGGCAAACATTCAGATCTTCTAAAAGGTGAAATATAAAGAAGTAGATTCTGATTGGTTGCCCATAGCAACATCCCATGTGAAATAGAACTTCCATCTTAGTCAATTTTGGCTTGTGTTTTTTATGTCGGACAGGGAAAATGTACCTTTGATGCACCACAAGTGTATTACAGTATATCTGCTGTGTGCACCAGGTCAGAGTTATATATTTGCCAAACAATACACAGATGTGACGCCAGTCTCTGGGTTCCCCACAGGCACAAATCTATCATTTAGTATCTATGGAGTCCCTCTAAGGGATTCTCTGTACACAGAGGCCCTGAGCATTCACCTGAATCTTCTCACAGAGCCATAGGCACAATAATGCTTGGTCTTTCTTCTGCCATTGCAATAAATAAACCAAAATGAAAAGACCACATGAAAGCTTACAAAATGCCTACATACTGTACTTTACCTCATATACACAATCTGAAATGCCTGTGGATAAAATGTTATGCTCTACAGTCCATATCATTTCCACATTTATTAAATAACCTGACTAGTTTATAATCCATTTTAATATGTAGATATATTGTTTAATCGGTCATGAGGTTTTACATTCCGACACCTAATAGTAGATAACTAGTGGGGAAGTATTTATTACACGGCCAGCCCTTTCCAATCTCTTTACTGAAGATTGTGTGATGCAGTGAGGACTTCTCCCACCAGTACGGATCCTCCTGTGGTATACTCCGCCAGCAGGAAAGTTACGGACTGTTACACAGGAAGGCACTCACAATAAAAAGGTACTGTGATTACTAATTCACTTGCAGGCATAATTTCACAAAGACACATATGAAGAGCGAATGGCTTATTAAGAACGTGGCTTATATTAAACACAACAGACTGTTTTTCATATTGGACAGGACTGTTCTATTAAACGCTCTACCAGCGGATGTTGGTCTTTATTTTTAATCTGGTGTATTATTAAAAGCAAAAAGGTACCTATTGGCAGGAAAAGTGTCGGTTTTATTTATTTTGTGACAAACGTGGGGAAAATCGTGTCACTACACACAGTATCGCCAGCTGCTGAAATAAAGTCTTAAATAGGGGCAACTGCTAGCCCATAAAGGACGTGGGGACAACGGCCAGCTCACTGCACAAACACTTCAGGTATTCAGACTAATGGGCCCCATACATCAGCAATCACAATTAATGGATTTCCAGATCCAGGGATTTTTTGGCCAGATAAATGGATTCTACAATCTATTTGACTTGCCCACACATTACAGATTTATTTCAGTGATCGGCAGATTTTTCCATCTAAAGATTGCATCTTCATATCTGGAAATTGCCCAATCGATTGTCATTTCAGCTGTTCATAATGTAAATAGATGAAGAAGACGAATTGGGAATGCCCACACACAAAAAGATCCGCAGATAATACCAGATTATTAAGCATGTTTAAAAATCTGATTAAGCAATCGATTGGTGATCCCTATTAATTTTTGATTGGGATTGCCAAAAGGGGGAGCCGACATATCTAAAATTAATTGTGGCAATCATCTCCAGATCTCAGGATTGTCACAAATAATTGCTGATGTATGGGGTCCATAACTGCCCCCAGTAAGAAACAAGCCATGGTGTCACTAACCACACTAGGGTAACTAGCCTAACACGTGTAGTGGTGAGGAAAGCAGCTAAATACCCAGCAGCCAGCAATGCAGTAACTGCAATACAGCCAACAACAAAACTGAAAGTCAAGGAGGGAGGGTCATGGCATCTGCAGAAGAAGGAAGCTCACACAACCGAAGAACAGTCAAACAAGATACAAAGCACACACATAATCACTAAACCACTTCAAAACAAATCATACATAACCCAATAAAGAAATCTTCTCACTGATTTAATTAATGTTACAAAATGTATGCTGCAATCCTTGTGGTTTACAACCCACCAGATTACATAATGCCTTCTGTCCCCTTAACTATTTCTTATTAATATCGCACCAGGAACTAGTTGCTTCCTCACTAATAGTATTCAAATTACGAAACACTAACTTTGAACCTATGGCCACAAAAAGGAAATTTAAAATAGGAAGGGGTGATTAAACAGGTATTTTTTAATGTTTGTGATTTATTAATTGGGTACTCTTTACCTAGAACGGCGCCCATCGCGCCCATCGTATGCACTAAAAAATGGGTGCGATGCGATGCCCGCGATTTCCCATAGGGATCAATGTTAAAAGTCAGATTGGACGCGATTTTAGTGTTAAATGCCTCAATGCCCGCGATTTTTCCATAGGAAACAATGTTAAATGGGCCACAGAGCCCTAATAGTCCCCCTGAAGTCTGAAATGGCCCCCACAATTTTTAACGGCACCCCACGATCGTCAACCCGAAGCGTGGCGAGCGCAGCGAGCCCGCGAGGGGCGGCGGTACACGTCCTCCGACCTTTTCATACCCCCACTATCCACGTCGGCGTGGAGTTGAGAATAGAATAGTGTGGCGAGCGCAGCGAGCCACCGAGCCCGAAGCGTGGCGAGCCCCGCGAGGGGACGCGGATACCTTCACAGGTGTCCGCGTCGCCACGGACACCTGTGAAGCCCGCGAGGGGACGCGTACAACTGTGAAGGTATCCGCGTCCGCTCGCCACGCTTCGGGCTCGGTGGCTCGCTGCGCTCGCCACACTATTCTATTCTCAACTCCACGCCGACGTGGATAGTGGGGGTATGAAAAGGTCGGAGGACGCGAACCGCCGCCGCTCGCCACGCTTCGGGTTCACGTTGATCGTGGGGTGGCGTTAAAAATTGTGGGGGCCATTTAAGACTTCAGGGGGACTATTAGGGCTCTGTGGCCCATTTAACATTGTTTCCTATGTAAAAATCGCGGGCATTGAGGCATTTAACACTAAAATCGCGTCCAATCTGACTTTTCACATTGATCCCTATGGGAAAATCGCGGGCATCGCATCCCACCCGTTTTTTATGTGCATGCGATGGCCGCGATTTTTTACCCACGACGCCCGCGATGCTAATGGCGCCGTTCTAGATAAAGAGTACCATTAATTGTATATTGGTGCGTTTATATTACATACTGTTATTTAACCCCTTCCCGACATTTGACGTACATTTACGTCATGGTCGGGATGTACTTCCCGACACATGGCATAAATGTACGTCATGACTTGTAACTGTCACCGCGTCTAGAGATGCGGTGACAGAGGGACGATGTCTGCTGTCCCTGACAGCAGACATCTTCCCTCATTGCCCAGGGGGGGCAGCGATGCCCCCCGCCATGGGCGATCGCTGTGATTGGCTGTTCAAACGTGAACAGCCAAAAGCAGCGTTTACTGTTTGATGTGTAAAATGTAGACTCTGCTGCCCCCTAGCGTCCAAAAAAAAATAAAAGTTGAAATGATGTAATAATAAAGTTTAGATATGGTCTATGTTAGTTATTAACTATTTTGAGTGGTATGATTATTTGTCTCACAAGCAGAAAATTTTACATTTTGCAAATAGCAAAATGTTCAATTTTTTTCCGACATTTTGGTATTTTTCACAAAAAAAAAAAAAAAACTGTATCGACCAAAATTTACCACTAATTTAAAGTACAATGTGTCACGGGAAAACAATCTCAAAATCACTGGGATAAGTAAAAGCAAAAAAAAGTTATCCCCACTTAAGTGATACATGTCAGATTTGAAAAAAAGGGCTCTGTCAGGAAGGCAAAAACATGCTGCGTCGGGAAGGGGTTAAAGATACTTTGACTTTTTATTGATCATTTTAGATATTATTCTAGACTGCACCTCTCCATTTTTTTATTTTTATTTTATCTCTGATGAAGTTTATCAGGTTGCACACACCACTTCACCAACATATATAATAAAATATTAACTTATAAAATATATAAACTTATATTAAAACTTATCTAACAGCAGTGATGCAAATGAACGAACCAATATCAGCTGAAGGGGTCCATACACAATCAGCCAATCAGATGTGAGTAACTTGTGCAGTTTGAAAGTAAAGGTTAAGATCACATGCAACCTACCTCTCCAGTACTTAGGAACATCGGGGCAGATGTATCAAGCCTTAACAAGAGATAAATGCAAAAGTGATAGAGAGAGATAAACGTCCAGCCAATCACCTCCTTACTTACCTTTTTCAAACACACCCTGTAACATGACAGTTAGCAGGTGATTGGCTGGACATTTATATCTGGTTAAGGCTTAATACATCTGCCCCAATGTTATTTAATTGCAAAACTTGCTAAGATCGTTTTAATTGTTAATGTTCTTAAATATTACCAGGTGATTTCTCTAAGCAAGGCTAGTCTTGTTCTCATTACTTAGGGTCACCGCGGTCCAAGGACCCAGATTATAATCACTGGCCACTAGTTTATCGCTTTGTGGAATTTACTGGAAATTATGAATGCTTCAGAGCATAAAGTCAACTAAAAAAAAAAAAGTAAATTTTAAATCGGGGCATTGGTCACCATGCCCAGATACTTAACCCCTTCCCGACATTTGACGTACATTTACGTCATGGTCGGGAAGCACTTCCCGACACATGGCGTAAATGTACGTCATGGATTTAAACTGTCACTGCGTCTATAGACGCGGTGACAGTTTCAACATGTCTGCTGTCCCTGACAGCAGACATGTCCGTGCATGCCCAGGGGGGGCTGCGATGCCGCCCCCCCGTCGGCGATCGCTGTGATTGGCTGTTCAGTGTGAACAGCCATTCACAGCGTTTTCCTGTGTCACCGGCGAATAACGTTCGCCGGTGACACGGGATCAGAGGTGATTGGTGCTGTAAAGTACAGCACCAATCACCGCGGGGTGTAAGGGTGACACTGGTGTCACCCCACCTCACCCCGCCCGCCCCCAAAGGCCGTGATTGGTCCGTCGGACCGACGGACCAATCACAGCCAAGGAGGGGGATTTAAACTAACGGTGACTGCACTGCAGACGCCATTCCGGTCTGGAATAGCGTGCAGTGCGGTCACCGTACCCCCCTGCCGCCATACTGACCAGAACCTTGCTCCATACTTGCTCCATACTTACCTGATCGCTGCTTCATCACTGCTTCCTGGATCCTGTTGCTACTTGTGCCTTCCTGTGAAATTGTGCTGCTGCAGTGTACTAGCTAGATAGAGAGATAGATAGAGAGATAGAGAGAGATAGAGAGAGATAGAGAGAGATAGAGAGAGAGAGAGAGAGAGAGAGAGATAGAGAGAGATAGAGAGAGATAGAGAGAGAGATAGTGTCAGAGAGTGCTATATTTTGTGCTGCTGCAGTGTGATATAGTTATAGATAGAGAGAGAGAGATAGAGAGAGAGAGAGAGATAGATAGAGAGGCCTAGTGACAGAGTGCTATATTTTGTGCTGCTGCAGTGTGATAGTTATAGAGAGATAGAGAGAGATAGAGAGAGAGAGATAGAGAGAGATAGTGACAGATTGTGCTATATATTTTTTATATAACTGACTGCTGCCCCCTCCTTTTGTGCTGATCAGTATAAATTAACTGATCAGCAACTTTTTGGGGGCGCAGGTTTTTTTTTATATATAGATATACCTGTCAGTGCTGCTGCTGCAGTGTCATAGAGTGATAGATAGTGAGAGATAGAGAGATAGAGAGAGATAGTGACAGAGAGTGCTAAATTTTGTGTCTGCTGCCCCCGCCTTTTGTGCTGATCACTATATCTGAGGTGATCAGCAACTTTTTTGGGGGTACAGAGGTTTTTTTTTTTATATATATACCTGTCAGTTGCACCAAAGGTTGTGCACCTGCTGCACCTCACTGGTAATCAGTGTCGCATCACTGATCACCTTTTTTTTTTGTGTGTGTGCTGTGGGGTCTTTTTTTAATTTTTTTTTTACACACACTGTGATTTTGTGGGTGTCCTGTGGCCGCTGTGCGCTGATCAGTGACGTACATCACTGATCATCTTTTTCGGCACAGGGTTGATCTATTTTTTTTTTTTTTTTGATCAAATTCCTGTTGCCTTTGAGCGCTGTTCAGTGACAGACGTTACTGACCAACATCTGTGCTCAATTTTTGGCGCAGGACCTTTTTTTTTTTTTTTTTTTAACCCCTTAAATTTTTTATTTTTAACCCCTTCATTTTTTTTTTTTTTATTGGTATAAAGTATTTTTTTACATACATACCCCCCGGATTGAAATAAAGTTTGTACCCCCCCCTACACTATACACGTGTTGAAACATTTCACTACCAGTAACACAAAAATAAAAATGGCATCCCAAATGTCCTCCCAAATGTCCTCCCAGTCATCCAGGAGAATGTATTCAGTGGAGGAGGCATATGCCATGCTTGCTTCTGACTCTGACACAGCCAGTGATGCAAGCGGGGAATTTGAAGGATTTGCCTTAAGCTCCTCTTCCTCCTCTGGTGATGAGGGACCCCCTCAAAGACGCCCCCGTAGAGCAGCTGAGACCCCCCCCCCAATAATTGATCTCGTATGGACCCCACCACCAGACAATTTTGAGCCCCAGGTTCCTGAGTTTTTGGCCATGCCAGGAATCCAATTTGATTCCACAGGTCTCAGAGAAATTGACTTTTTCAAATTATTTTTCTCTGATGATTTTATAAATTTAATGGTGGACCAAACTAATTTATATGCCCAGCAGTTTATTGCTCAAAACCCCACGTCATCATTTGCTAGGTGGACCCCTGTAGATGCAGTAGAGATGATGACGTTTTGGGGTCTGGTGTTTCATATGGGCATAGTAAAAAAGCCAGAAATTAGGCAATATTGGAGTACAGATGTTCTGTACAGTACTCCATTTTACCGTATGGCCATGACCCGGACTCGATTTGAGACAATTCTTAAATTTATACATTACACCGATAATGCACAGTGCCCACCCAGAGATGATCCCACCTTTGACCGGCTATTCAAAGTCAGGCCGGTCATTGATCATTTCAGTGCCAAATTTGAAGAGGTGTACATCCCTGAAAAATTTATTTGTATCGACGAGTCCCTTATACATTTTAAAGGAAGGGTTAAATTCCGCCAGTACCTTCCCAGTAAGAGGGCAAGGTATGGCATAAAAATGTATAAACTGTGTGAAAGCACCTCAGGGTACACCCACAGGTTTAGGGTTTATGAAGGGAAGGATTCAAGAATTGAACCGCCAGAATGCCCCCCCTCCCTCGTAGGTGTTAGTGGGAAAATTGTCTGGGATTTAGTGCACCCCTTCCTGGATAAAGGTTATCACCTCTATGTGGATAACTTTTACACTAGCATCCCCCTGTTTAAGGCCCTTGGTTCAAGAGGTACAGCAGCTTGCGGTACTGTGCGCAAGAACCAAAGAGGCCTCCCAAAAACGCACATTGCCCAAGTAATGAGAAGGGGTGAAAGCAGGGGAATATGCAACGAAAATATGTTGTTGGTCAAATATAAGGACAAGAGGGATGTCCTTATACTGACAACAATTCACGGAGACAGTACCACCTCCGTCCCTGTACGAGGTACCAGTACCCACACCTCAAAACCTAATTGTATCCTGGATTACAATAGGTACATGGGCGGAGTGGATCTTTCAGATCAGGTACTGAAGCCGTACAGTGCCCTGCGGAAAACAAAAATCTGGTACAAGAAGGTGGCCGTGTATATCATCCAGATGGCACTGTATAACGCTTACGTGCTATTCCGTTCTACCGGCCAGAGGGGGACATTTATGCACTTTCAAGAGGAAGTCATAAAGGGCCTAATATTTGGGAACCAGCAGGCAGAGGGCCCCAGTACTTCTAGTACTGGTCCCCGTATTGTACCAGGGCAGCATTTTCCTGATGAAATCCCCTCCACTGGAAAAAAGGGCAGGACACAAAAAAGGTGCAAAGTTTGCTATAAAAAGGGAATAAGAAAGCAAACTATTTTCCAGTGTGACACTTGCCCCGACAAACCCGGCCTATGTATAAAGGAGTGTTTTAAAATATACCACACATCTATGGAATATTAGGTTCATAATTTCACCGTGCTTCGGGGGTCTTGCTAATGCCACATAGCACCCACCATTCATTCCACCAGAATCTGAGCCGCAAAATCCAAAAATCACTCCTTCCCTTCTGAGTCCTGCCATGCACCCAACTGGTATTTTTTGGTCACATGTGAGGCATTGCCGTACTCGGGAGAAATTGGGGCACAGATTTTGGGGTGCTTTGTCTCCTTCATTCCTTGTGAAAATGAAAAATTTTGAGCCAGAACTGCATTTTTTTGTAAAAAAATGTAATTTTTCATGTTCACTGCCCACTTGTATCAAAATTGGTGAAACCCCTGGGGGTTTTAAATGTACACTATACCCCTAGATGAATTCCCTGAGGGGTGTAGTTTGCAAAATGGGGTCACTTGTGGGGGGGTTCCACTGTATTGGTGCTTGGGGGGTCTTGCTAATGCGACATAGCACCCACCAAAATTCCACCAGAATCTGAGCTGCAAAATCCAAAAATCACTCCTTCCCTTTTGAGTCCTGCCATGCACCCAACTGGTATTTTTTGGTCACATGTGAGGCATTGCCGTACTCGGGAGAAATTGGGGCACAGATTTTGGGGTGCTTTTTCTCCTTCATACCTTCTGAAAATGAAAAATTTTGAGCCAGAACTGCATTTTTGTGTAAAAAATGTAATTTTTCATGTTCACTGCCCACTTGTATCAAAATTGGTGAAACCCCTGGGGGTTTGAAATGTACACTATACCCCTAGATGAATTCCCTGAGGGGTGTAGTTTGCAAAATGGGGTCACTTGTGGGGGGGTTCCACTGTATTGGTGCAACATAGCACCCACCATTCATTCCACCAGAATCTGTGCTGCAAAATCCAAAAATCACTCCTTCCCTTCTGAGTCCTGCCATGCACCCAACTGGTATTTTTTGGTCACATGTGAGGCATTGCCGTACTCGGGAGAAATTGGGGCACAGATTTTGGGGTGCTTTTTCTCCTTCATACCTTCTGAAAATGAAAAATTTTGAGCCAGAACTGCATTTTTGTGTAAAAAAATGTAATTTTTCATTTTCACTGCCCACTTGTATCAAAATTGGTGAAACCCCTGGGGGTTTGAAATGTACACTATACCCCTAGATGAATTCCCTGAGGGGTGTAGTTTGCAAAATGGGGTCACTTGTGGGGGGGTTCCTAACTTTTAGCATCTTATGGTGCCTAGAAACCTACATGGTGCCTAAAAAATAATCTCATAAAAAGGAGGCTCCAAAATCAAGTAGGTGCTCCTTCTATTATGAAGCCTGTGGTTTGGTCACCGTGCACACTAGGGCCACATATAGGATATTTATGAAAACAAAAGAATTGGGGGAATCAATTTTCAGTCACATTTCTCTAGTAAAATGTACTGTGTTCCTTAGAAAAATGTATTAAAATTGCAAATCTGCAAAAAAAAAGAAATTTTGAAATTTCACCTACACTTTGTTTTAATTCCTGTAAAACACCTAAAGGGTTAACAAACTTCCAAAATGCTGTTTTGAATACTGTGAGGGGTGCAGTTTTTGAAATGGCATCATTTATGGGGGTGTCTCACATACAAGTCCCTCAAAGTCACATCAGAACTGAACTGGTCCCTAAAAAAATCAGTGTTTGAAATTTTCTTGAAAATTTGAGAATTTGCTATTCATATTGTAAGCCTCCTAGTGTCCCAAAAAATTAAAAGGAAGTTGAAATAATGATGTCAACATAAAGTAGACATATGGTCTATGTTAGTTATTCACTATTTTGAGTGGTAAGATTATTTGTCTCACAAGCAGAAAATTTAACATTTTGCAAATCGCTAAATTTTCCATTTTTTCACGATATTTTGGTATTTTTCACAAAAAAACACAGACTGTATCGACCCAAATTTACCACTAATTTGAAGTACAATGTGTCACGAAAAAACAATCTCAAAATCACTGGGATAAGTAAAAGCAAAAAAAAGTTATCCCCACTTAAGTGAGACATGTCAGATTTGAAAAAAAGGGCTCTGTCAGGAACGCAAAAACTGGCTCTGTCAGGAAGGGGTTAATGGGCCATTCTTCTTTATCTGGTGCACCCACTGCTTAACATCTAGTCCAGCTTGCTTTCCTGAGCCGAACACCACAGGGAACCTCCTGCTGACAAGAGACAGGAGGAAGGCTCTGTCACAGTTGACGTGTGTGGTTAGATGTACACCTAATGAGCCCCCATAGGGTTCTAGAAAGCATGCCGCTTGAAAAGGACAGTAAAGGAATACTTCTCTGTGGTGTGGTACAAATGGGAACGCTTGTTGTGAAACATGAAATTTCATGGCAAACCGCAAGATCAGGCCATTTGTTTTTGCCAAATGTTACATCAGGCTGCCAAACAATTTGGTCTGTCCACAGTGGCCATCAACATGTGCGGCGAGTCAACATCTGTTCCAACAATATGTATATAATTCAGTCAGCAAATGTGTTCTTTTCCATGTGGCTATGGGAAAGATAGTAACGTTTCATATTGTAATAACTTGTGTCTTAGGAGCAATGTCAGTTTCTTCTGTCAGCCAGCCAGCCATACTTCAGCAAGTTTAAAAGTCACGGTTAAAGAATATTGTTTTATTTGCTATCAAGGGAAAGGATTAATATGAAGGAGGTAACTGACTGCTTTCAATTTAGTAAAATATTAAATATTTATGAAGAAAAAAAAAATCTTCATCAGTATTTAAAAGCAGGAATGGATGAAATCCAAAGCTATTTGTAACCTCTGCTGCAAAACGGTTGACTCATCTCATTGCTCAATACGCTGTGTGACATTACACCAGCTGTCAGCGCTGCAGCCATCACTAAATCACAGCCTGTTGTAAGGAGGTTACTGTAGCCACACAGGACATGATATTCTACGTTAAAGGTTTGCTACTTGAAAAACTTTAGGTAATTGTGTATTTGCAGGGCGCCCAATTTACATACGTACGGCACCGTAGGAAAATCACATCACATTGCATACAATTTTTCTGTGCAATGCGATGTGATGCGATTTTTCATTTTATAAGCACCCATACCATGAGATGTGATGGTACTTCATTTTAAAACCCATGCACACCCCCACTATCCACGTCACCCCGAAGCGTGGTGAGCGCAGCGAGCCCCGCGGTTACGTGTCCTCCCGACCTTTTCATACCCCCACTATCCACGTCGGTGTGGAGTTGATTATATAAAGTGTGGCGAGAGCAGCGAGCCACCGAGCCCGAAGCGTGGCGAGCCCCGTGGATTACTTTACATGTATTAAGCGTCCGCTCATCACGTATCAGTCTCGGTGGCTCGCTGCGCTCGCCACACTTTATAAATTCAACTCCACGCCGACGTGGATAGTGGGAGATATGAAAAGGTCGGGAGGACGTGTAATCACGTCCGCTCGCCACGCTTCGAGGTGACGTGGATAGTAAGGGTGTGAATGGGTGCATTTAAAATGAAGTACCATCACATCTCATGGTAAGGGTGCTTATACAATGAAAAACCGCATCGCATAGAAAAGTTGTATGTGATGCGATTTCACTGTACCAAACTTTATATTGGACTACAAAAATAAAATAGATCAGTAATGTTTCCTCTAATTCAGTGGTAGGTAATTATATTAGCTGTGGGTTCCTTTAACAAGTTTTAGCAAACCGTCAAGGGCAACACACAAAATATCATAAAAACCTTGTCGTGAAATCCAAAAATATTTAGACACTGAGCAAATTATAGTACCAAACCTTGATGGTATTAAACCATTGTCAGGGGAAACATTGATGGCTTCACCCACCGATGGTCATCCCTGTACACCCTCACATTGCCAATTAGATTGGTGGTGGGGCTTTTCGGGTCACATTGTGGAGGCGGATGTATCCTCCATGTCCTAGCACCAATGACAAAGAAAACTAAAACGTTGGGAGATCTGTGCCATTGATGTCAGAGAACCAATAGATCTCCACCATCAATGGCATAACCATCTACCATTGAAGGCCATCCCTTCTGGAAACTACTGGCTGGTGGTAACACTAACGCTCTTCTCTCTTGCACAATTTTCTACAGAGGGAGAGACAATTGTGTAATATAAGCGGTCACTGCTTATACATTGCCGCATTAGCAAACTCCTCTCTCCCAGTGTAGAAAACGGTACACTGTGGTTACTTAATGGTAAAATTACTAAGATGGGAGTTCTATTGAAGATGGAATGTTGCCCTCAAACAATCAGGTTCTTTTTAAGAAGATAATAGATAGAATCTTAATGGTTGCTATAGGCAACATCCCATCTTCTTGAACAAAAAAGAAAGTCCCAAGGCACAATCTGTGAGTCTATGCAGCCTCAGGGCGGGATGTATTAATATACATCGCTGCCCTTCGCCTGCCAGCCGCCGCGATGCTACCGCATATGTACTAACATATGCGGCTAGCATCGGGTTGCGGTGACGGAGACCCGGCGATACCTGTAATGTGGTGTGCAGGGGTCTCCGTCACATCCCGGCGGCTGGCAGTGTCCCCCTGCGTCTCATCCTCCCCCCTGCAGCCGGATGTCCTCCCGGCTGTGACACCTGCTGGGGGAGGAGGAGACAATGGAAGACGGGAGGGGGCGCGCGGGTGGCGATAGAAGCCCATAGGCTTCTATAGGGTATCGCCACCCAGAGGGTGGGCTGGCGATACTCTGCCCAGCGGAGACTGGGCGGACAGCTAATGGTATATAGGAAAATGCGGTAAAACCCCCGGTTTACCGCATTTTCCCTTTAGTACATGCCGCCCTCAATGTTTGAGATCACTGGCGAAACTCCTTTGTGAAGTTTTACACTCGCCATCAATATTGCTCTCTCCTTGTAAAACATCCCATCTTCAATAGAACGCTTATCTTAGTACATTTCACATGGGATGTTGCTATGGGCAATCAATCAGATACTATGATCTTCTAGAAGGTGCTAAATAAAAAAGTAGATTTTGATTGGTTGCCCATAGCAACATCCCATCCCAGTAAATTTCTCCATAGCGCCTGCTGCTTCTATCTCAAGTCCCACATAGGGCCAGAAAAGTTGCCTCGGGGGACAAATAGTACGCCAGATTTAGTCCACTCCTGCACAACAAAAAATGAATGATGTGAATATTTTAATATGAAACATAGGAATTTGGGTTGCGCTAGACGGGTTGGGATAGTTTGGTCTACAGCATGATGGTCGACAGGCATAAGGTTGACATGGTTCTAAGTCGACAGGTCATTAGTTCGACAATGTCTATGTCGACATTCAAAAGGTCAACATGGGTTTTTTCACTGTTTCTTTACCTGAATGTCAACACAGTCGACAGACACAGTTTAAAGTGTACCGCATCCCCTCGCATTATGTCGGGCACGGTGCCTCGCTGCTCTCTGCACACTAATTTTATTCTCCCACCACACCCTAGTGCAGGGCTGGGCAACACCGGCCCTCCAGATGTTGATGAACTACACATCCCAGCATGCCTTGCATCAGTTTCAGCATGGCCACATAGCAAAACTAATGCAAAGCATCCTGGGATGCGTAGTTCATTAACATCTGGAGGGCCGGTGTTGCCCAGCCCTGCCCTAGTGGATGGTAGGGCATGAAATACTGCCTGTAGCGCAAAAAACATTGAAAAACCCCTTGTCGACCTAGACCCTTGTCGACCTAATGGTGTCGACCATCATGCTGTAGACCAAATGACCGCATCCAGTGCTAGACAGCAGATCCCTCAGGTGGAGTTATTATAGGGATACATTCAAACTAATTTTCAGAATACTCATCTTAAAAATGTAGCTTTAGTCTACCCAGAGCTTGCCCCATAATACAGAATATAAATGTCAATCACTCCCACAAAACCACTGAAAACAGCTCATTTATTATTAACCGAATTCTAGGGTATGGGAATATAGAAATAGCACCGATATCACACAACATAGGTGTGCATGTGAAATACAAAAGGATACACCATATTTATAATGGCTTCCTTTTAAGAAAAACTACAATGTCTGAAATAACATGATTTTCAGGCGCAATCTTCCATAACAATAAGCCCTGCACCCTACTGTAGGCAGTGCCAGATTAAGCCTTCGGGGGGCCCGGGGTACTTTAGCCAGGGGGCCCCCCTTGCACTTGTCATTACTGGCCGCACACTGCATGGGAGTATATTACACTGTCAAAACAGAGTAAAGGCAGTATAAACTTGGTCAATGGGTAACTGCATATATATATATATATATATATATATATATATATATATATATATATATATATATATATATATATATATATATATATATATATATATACACACACACATATACACACACCATATGAAAAGCCTGTTTGTCCCTCTGCACCTTACTCTGTAACAGACCTCACAGTCCTAGTGCTGCCTTTGATTAAAAACCCTCCCATGACTAAGCTGCTGCTGCTGTTCTCCATGGGCATGTAATGAGCTCCACCAATTAGAGCTCAGCACAAACCTGTCAGCCTCTGCCCTCTGGTTTAAAGTGTCATGGGACTTAGTCAACTCCCAGTAATGCACTGCACACTTGTGCAATCAGTGTGCCTTGGCTCCCGATGCTCAGCACCATTAATCATTGTCACATTGGCAGATAGGTGAAGCTGCAGCACTACCCCACTCCCATGCACAAAACCTTCAGCTAAAAAAAAAAAAAAAAAAAAATTTTTTTTAAATACATGCCAACCACAGGGGGCCCCTAGCTATTGGGGGGCCCAGGGGCACTGACCCCTTGTGCCTCCATTATAATCCGGCCCTGACTGTAGGTCATATGTTGTGAATGATTCTAATACCATACCCAGCATACAGTAGTGCATGCTTGCCAAATGCAGCAGGGGTCTCTGTTACAATAGAATGTCGGCATGCGTACTACGAGCCGTACGCATGCACAGTCTATGGTTTACCTCCTGGCCTGCAAACTCAGCAATGCGATCAGGTCAGATCAAGGGGATCAATGACCTGTGGGAGCTCAAATAATTAACAATATTGAGCAAACACTATAAAAGAGATATTATGAAAACTTATGAAAACAATATAGCTTAATAGGGCCAAAATGAGCGATGTGGTGTATAACTGCAGTGTTAAAATAAAAGGAACATTTGTGGGCTACATGGGAAGGCAGGCAGTATTTACCACACACACAAACACTGTATTTACTTCCCTTGCATGGCAACCTGGCTTTTACCAGAAAGAAAGCTACTGTACATGCTTCTTTCTTATTGTTGTACTTCCAAATCAGAATCCGGCCTAATAACCCTAATAGAGTTCACCCCAATAGATGTCACTACATGTGTCATATAACACAAAGCCCTAGTCAGAAATAGAACTCCTTACCTGAACCGTGTGCTGGAAATTTTGGTGGTTTTGGTGCAGGTTGAGCTGCAAATAAAACAGTAAAACAAGTTACAAGATTTGTCATGTCTGTGTATATATAAAGTAATATAAAGTAATGTAGTGTCTACTTGCCCACGGGGGGCATGGATCATTAGGTCACCAGCATTATGGTCGTCAACACCATTAGATCAACTTGCATTTAGGTCGACATGAGTTATGGTCGACACGCAGGAAGGTCAACATGGGTAAGGTCGACAGGGTCATTAGGTCGACATTGAAAAAGTAGACTTATTTTTTTTATGTTAATACAGTCAGCAAACACTAAAACGTAGCACCGCATCCCCTTGCATGGCTCGCTGTGCTCACGATGGCACACTATTATATTCTCCCGCCACGCCCTAGTGGATGGTAGGGCATGAAATACCGCCTGTCGGCACATTTTGGCAAAAAAAAAAACAGTAAAAAATAAACCATGTCGACCGAATGACCCTGTTAACTTTAACAATGTCGACCTAAATGCTGGTGACCCAATGACCGTATTCCCCCCATGGGTTACATCAGGCATGTCCAAACTATGGCCCTCCAGATGTTGTGAAACTACAAGTCCCATCATGCCTTGCCACAGTTTTCCTAGCAGGGAATGCTAAAATTATGGCAAGGCATGCTGGGATGTGTAGTTTCACAACAGCTGGAGGGCCATAGTTTGGACATGCCTGGGTTACATCATCAGGGAAACCGATACTGGGCCAGATGCACTAAGCTTCAAAAGTGATAAAATGTAGAGTGATAAACAGCCAATCAATCAGCTCCTACCTGCCAGACTGTGTTTGAAAAATGTCAGACAGGAGCTGATTGGTTGGTTGTTTATCATTCTCCATGTTATCACTTTTGAAGCTTTGTGCAAAATAAATGACATTATATGTCATTTTACCATTAAATGGCATTATTCTAGGTTCCATCAGAACCGATATCTCATCGCATCACATGCCATACAATAATTGCATGGGATGCGATTATTTATCGCATCCTATCTTTTTAATGGATTCACTGACACAGAGCAGTGAATACATTACATAGGAAAATCGCATTGCATGCCATACAATATGGCATGCAATGCGATGCGATTTCAGTACCCTGAATAGCCCTCTACGCAAATGGAGTAGTGGGCGCTGTGATAATACACAAGTACCAAGTTTTCAAACGTTGCTCATTATTCACAGGCATACCACATGAAAATAGAACAGCAATTGTGCAACATTGTGTGAAAACCAGTGGCGTAACAATGCTGTCGCAGATCCTGCAGTGGCTTGGAGGAGCCAGCGAGGTCTGCAGGGCGCGCAGGAAGTGCGGCACCTGCGAGTGTGCTGTAGACAGGAGACCGTGTACTACAGTAGCTGGACCCTGGAGCCCGCCCACCTCCTTCCCAACCACCCCCACCAGTACCCACATGGGGTGCTCCAGCTTCTGATCCTGCCGCCAGTGGGTCCCCCTGCCATGCGCTCATGTGAGATGCACCCAGCTTGGCTGCCGCTAGAGGCCCCACCTGGCGCACAGGTGAGGTCTGCCCAGCTCCCGATCCCTAGCCGCCGCAGGTCCTGCTTCCAACACGCCGCTGGAGGCCAGTGTTACTACTGCTGGCCTGGAGCCCTGTATTACCGCTCCCCTTGAAATCCCCCCTTCCCGCATCCTTACCATTTTGGCTGGGGGGAACCAAATTTATAGTTACGCCACTGGTGAAAACATTTAATGTTAAGCATTTTCACACAGTTTCACAATGGATTTTACATTTCCTGTATTCACTTCAGCACCCTCTCTGTGTTTTGGCCTCAGCAGGTTTAGTGCCAGAGACCCCTTTAACATTCTTCTTCTAGGTTGATACAGGTTACAGGGTGTGACCTTCAAAAGGAATCAAAGGCAGCATAAAACCTGATGCGCCCAAGATTATTTCCTACTCCGCTTTCAAATCTGTATGCTTAATAACATGTGCCCAGGTGCTGACAGGGAGATACTGTACTGCCGACAGAGATCATAGAGCTTATCAGCTAGTGTGTAGATAGAGGGTTTAATAGCCATCTATATTCTGTGGCAAAATGTCCTCATACAAGATCTAGACATATCTGATAAGTGATTCAGTAGTTCGCTATGTACAGCACTGGGGTCATGGATTCAATTATGACAATGGTCCCAATTTAGACCTGATCACAGGACAAATTAGTTCTCAGAATGGGCAAAACCATGTGAACTGCAGGTGAGGCAAATGTAACATGTATAGAGTTAGATTTGGAGTTATTTTATTTCTGTGCAGGGTTAAAACTGGCTACTTTAATTTTACACTGCAAGTTAGATTTCAGTTTGAACACACCCCACCCAAATCTAACTCTCTGCACATGTTTCATCTGCCCAACCTGCAGTGCACATGGTTTTGCCCATATTGAGAACAAATTTTCCATGCCATAAGCTCTAAATTAGGCCATTAGTACCATTTGTGCAGACTTTACATGCAGGGCTGGCATCAGAAATTGTGGTGCCTGGGACTGACAAAATATGCAGGGACCCTCTTCCCTTTCTTGAAAACCTGGTGAGTCCTGTGTCGGCAGCACTACTCAACCTCTATATTGCTTCAAGGGAAAGGTGAACTTTGTTAATGACAAATTATACTTCATAAACTCTAGTCCTGGGACCCCTTTCTGTCTGGGCCTGGGACTGGAGTCCCCGCAGTACCCCCTTGATGGCTGCCCTGTTTACATGAGGTACTGTATGAAAGCATTAATTAAGCTCGGACAAGGATTGATAATGTGATGGATAAATGCAGAGGTCCTACATAAATGAAGATAGAATTAGGGGACGTAGATTAATGGCAAGCGATTACCACTACATGCCTTGTGCATTAGCACTGTGTAAAAAGTACTTTCATACAAATGAAATAGTTCCTGGCAGAACAATAATATACTTCCAAACAGGACAACACCAGCCCTACTGGGCAGACCAGGTGGAAAATTGACCCTCATAAATGGTCAATAATAGTTACTAATCCAAATTGACAGTAACATAGCCGTAAATCAGTGCCAAAAGCTGGGACTGAAATGGAAATTGCAGATGCTTTGCGCTGCTCAAAGTATGTTATCAGATAGGTCTGCTGATTAAGAAGGATTCTGGACACACTGTTTTGTGAGCCCATGTGAACTCACTAGATGCATGCAGCAGCTGATTTACACGTAAATTGAATTTAGATACTATTCCTTTTCTACATTATATTCTTTAGCAATAAGCGCCAGGATTCTGTAGTTTGGGAAAGGTTTGCCACTTTATCCAAAAGCTGGGAATGCCCAAGCTCTGTTAGGCTCTATCTAGTGACCACCGGCAGGCAAATATTCCCTGCTGAGAAGCAGCGTTAGCCTTGCATTACATAGGATACAGGATATCTTTATTTATTTTTTGGGGGGGGGGGGGGGGGGGGGGCACTGCTCTCGGTACTTGTTTCCTAGCACGGCCACACCGATTTACATCGGGGTGGTCGTGTCGGAAAAATCGGGTCGATCGCATCGCATGCGATGCGATCGACCGACCCGATTTTTTGATTGAATGAAATGTAAATCGGGTCCCTGGGACCCGATTTTACATTGGATTCAATGTAAAATATTCCCAACCCCCCCAAATTTAACGGCGTAAACCCCACCCCACGATAGACGCCAACCCGAAGCGTGGCGAGCGCAGCGAGCCCGCGAGGGGCGTCGGTGCGCGTCCTCCGACCTTTTCATTCCCCTACTATCCACGTCGGCGTGGAGTTGAGACTAGAATAGTGTGGCGAGCGCAGCGAGCCACCGAGCCCGAAGCGTGGCGAGCCCCGCGAGGGGACGCGTATACCTGTGAAGTTATACGCGTGCGCTCGCCACGCTTCGGGCTCGGTGGCTCGCTGCGCTCGCCACACTATTCTATTCTCAACTCCACGCCGACGTGGATAGTAGGGGAATGAAAAGGTCGGAGGACGCGCACCGCCGGCCCTCGCGGGCTCGCTGCGCTCGCCACGCTTCAGGTTGGCGTCTATCGTGGGGTGACGACGGGGACATCTATAATGTGAAATGGGTCATATTGGCCCATTTCACATTTTCTCACGATTTCAATGTTAAAAAATATTTTAACATTGAAGCCTATGGAAAAATCGGGGGCATCGCGTCGGGACCATTGTTAATGGTCCCGACCGACGCGATGCCCCCGATATTTTACCTTTCCCGACACGATTTCAATGTTAAAATATTTTTTAACATTGAAGCCTATGGGGAAATCGGGGGCATCGCGTCGGTCGCGTCGGGACCATTGTTAATGGTCCCGACCGACGCGATGCCCCCGATATTTTGTCTTAGCCAGCCAAATGGACCCGATTTCAAAGGAAATCGGGTCCATCGCGTTAATCGTGTACCTTAACTTAAGGTACACGATTACTCCCGATTGTGGCCGTGCTAGGAAACAAGTACCCTGCTCTCATATATATCTCACTGTCAACAATTGTAAAGCGCCACGTAATCTGCCGAGCTATATAAGAAACTGTAAATAAATTAATATATGTGCCTGTGTCTTTCCTGCTACAAATCTCAGTAATTAGCTTAGGATGGACAGTCTCCTTGGATGACCAGAACAAGAGATCACCAGATAGACTGCTAAATACACTGTGTGCCACATACTGTACAGAGAAGAAAAAAGAAAAAGAAACATTATCTTTACTAATGCTGACAGAGCAGGGTCTCCATGTAATGGGGACTACACCCATAGCGATTTCACTATATCTCACTAGGGGGCGCATTTATCAACATCACATTTTACAATGCGATCTGGGCGGAATATTACCGCCCAGGATCGCATTGTAAAATGCGATCATATCGGGGCAATGTATCATTTTTAAGGGCTCAGGGACAGGGCTCCGATAGGAGCCCATCCCTGCGAAGCCCTAACCCGGAAGCCGGGAGGTCAGCGCATGCGCGGTTATGCGCTGACCCCCGCCGACCCCTCTTACCGCACTGCCCTGCTCGGGCAGTGCGAAGTGTAGCCATAGGCTACAATGGGCTATCGCCATATCAGAATGGCGATAGCCCAGGGCTGCGATGCCAGGCTGCCCGATGTTAATACATCGGGCAGCTTTGCATCCCCCATAGAAACCTATGGGGGATGCGGCCGGCGGCGATGCAGGGAGGATCGCAGCAGGGATCGGAGATCCCTGCTGCGCTCCCCCTTTGATACATTTAGGAGATAGTTAATATTTGCTGCTAAGCCCCGAAAACGGATTTAGCCGCAAATAATAAATAAATGGGCCCCTAGATCGCTTAGAAAATGCCCCTGCAGTGGTCCGTGTGTAGGGGTAGAGTGACAGCTACTGCGGCCCTGCACGTCGCTTTTGTCCAACAAAAAATATCCAGCATGCTGGATAAATCTAGTTACATCGCCGGGAAGAGCCAGTGTTCATACCGCAGGACACTGGTCCTGAAAGATCATTCAGCTCACATAGCTGACACATAGCTGTGTGCCGAGTGATCTTGCTGAGCATCCTGAGCAATCTTGCTGTGCGATCTAGGATGTGTAGGCCCCTTAAGTGCATAATTATAACAAAATCTGACCAGTAGCAGGAGTAAAGTGAGCTATTTTGCTATCCTCATGGGATGTATTCTTGTTAACAATCACAATGGTCAGCAGCCAAAAGCTGAACACCACAGTGTTAAATGTCATAATGTCAACATGGTTAAAAAGATCAACATAAGAAATG
>NC_139225.1:98316423-98731950 GCF_055691185.1 Crinia signifera | reverse complement strand
TCATCCTGATATCTCCATAACTATTGACAACTCGACAATCTACCCTATCCCACAAGCTCGTTGCCTAGGGGTCATCTTCGACTCTTAACTGTCCTTTGTTCCCCACATTCAATCTGTCTCCAACTCATGTTACATGCATCTAACAAACAAATCCAAAATACGACCCGATCTCACACAAGACACTACTAATCTCTTATCCATGAACTCATTATATCCCACATTGATTATTTCAATAGTCTCCTAACTGGTCTTCCCAAGAACAGACTCTCGCCACTGCAAACCATATTAAATGCTGCTGCTAGTCTTCGCCTGCTGATCCACTCTGCCGGTCCCTCCATTGGTTGACTGTATTTTACCATGTTCAATATAAAATACTTCTACTCCAGGCATGTCCAAAGTCCATGTCTCTGCATCCCACTTCAGCCTCCAGCCAGAAGCGGGTGGCTGGAGGCTGACGTGGGATTGCAGAGGTGGGACTCCGGCGATCACGCCTTTACCTTGCTGGCTGAATTGGTGAGGGCTTGCCAGCTGCCACTGTGAGACGTGTTTGCCATCTTTCAGATGAGTATGTGTCAACTCCTGCAATTATATAATCACCCTCCACCGCGATCACAGTGACAGCAGTGTGCGTGAAGGGGGGAGCAGCAAAGGGGAAGCTTGCTCATGTGAAATGCAAAGCGGAGAAGGGCGGCGGTGGGAGCACAAGCAACTGTGAAGGGAGGCAGTATGTGGTACATTCAGAGAAGGGTGGGCAGGCTGGGAGACATAGTGAATGGGGGCATAGTTGGGGGCATACAGTGAATGGGGTAAATACAGTGAAGGAGGGGCAGAGTGGGGGGCATACAGTGAAGGAGGGGCAAAGTGGGGGACATACAGTGAAGGAGGGGCAGAGTGTGGGCATACAGTGAAGGAGGGGCAGAGTGGGGGACATACAGTGAAGGAGGGGCAGAGTGGGGGACATACAGTGAAGGAGGGGCAGAGTGGGGGACATACAGTGAAGGAGGGGCAAAGTGGGGGAAACAAAGAGAAGGGGGGTCAGTCGGGGAATATACAGTGAAGGGGGCACGCTGGGGGACCATTCTGATGTGATTAATGGTTCAAAGAATGTCAGGATGAATGGTCAGCCCCCACACATTTTCACATCACCATATCTGGCCCTCTTCGCAAAAAGTTTGGACACACCATGTTCTACTCTCATATAAAGCTATTAACCATACTGCACCAGCATACATCTCTTTACTCATCACAAAATATCTCCCAACTCGACCACTCCGCTCAAGATCTGCATCTCTTCTGCATGGATCACTAGCTCCCATTGACTATCACAGAACTTTCATCGGGCTGCTCCCACCATATGGAATGCCCTTCCACGCACAATTAGACTCTCTACTAGCCTCCAAACTGTCAAGCGTTCTCTGAAAGCTCACCTCTTCAGGCAAGCCTATCATATTTAAGTACCACTCGCAAAACCCTCTGAGGCACTTATGTATTATATAGCTTCTCTTCTGGACTTGCAACTTGGTGGGACTGCTATGCTATTACTCTTGCCTGTCCTTGTGTTTCCCTCCTATGTCCCTATAGATTAGGCATGTCCAAACTGTGGCCCTACAGCTGTTGTGATACTACACATCCCAGCATGCCTTGCCATAGATTTAGCATTGCCTAATAGTAAAACTGTAGCAAGGCATGATGGGACTTTTAGTTTCATAAAAGCTGGAAGGCCATAGTTTGGACATGCCTGCTATAGATTGTAAGTTTGCAGCAGGGTCCTCTAACCTCCAAGTCTGCCTGTTATTACCCAGTTTGTTTTATCACGGTCTACAATTGTAGACAATGGAATCTGTTTGTGCCATATAAGAAACTGTAAATAAATGACAGATGGATAGATAGATCTATCTATCAGCCATAGTGTCTTCAGCGCCCTCCAATCATAATGTCCATACAACAAAAGTGATAAAAAATAAGTAAATACACTCGTGGCTCGTTCTTTTGAAGAAAGTTTAATTTTATTTTTCAAAACCGGGACCAGAACCCAATGCGTTTCACCTCGATAAGAGACTTATCGAGGTGAAACGCATATTGTATCAATTATCCACCGGAAGATTCTGGGTCTTTTCAGATATAGATACAATAGAAACCTTTTATTAAAAATATATATGGTGTACAGCTTTATTTTTCTTAGAATAAAATCTATAAGGTAAGTATACGGTTGGATTCCTCATAGAATTTGTTTTGGGGCATATCCAGCAACAATTTCAGTAATGATATATTTCACAGTTTAGTCTCCAAACAGTAGAATAATTCCCTGTGTTTTGGGACATGTGTTCTCCTAGGGATCCAGTCACTCTAGGAGAACACATGTCCCAACATTTTTCTAAGAAAAATAAAGCTGTACACCATATATATTTTTAATAAAAAATTCCTATATACATCTGATCGTGATTTATTATGTCCTGACTTGGATGGGTATTAATTTCAAACATAAGATCATGAACCCCTGATGAAGTCTCTTATCGAGGCAAAACACGTTGGTCACGGTTTTGAAAATGAAGAGAAAACGTTCTTCAAAAGAATGAGCCATGAGTGTATTTACTTATTTTGATCACTTTCATTGTATGGACATTACTATTGGAGGGCGCTCCTGCACCAACTATCCCCCCCCCCCCCACTCCCGGCAGCATCTCCACCTAGTGTTCCCGCTAGGCTTCTTTCACGGGGCGCTGCGCCCTGCCCCTTTACAAGCTGGCAAATTCTGCCTTGCCCTTTTTCAGCCGCCCTGCACAGTTAATAGCCGCTCTGAGAATTAACTTTTGAGGAGGTTCAAATGAGCCGAAAAGCGTTGTATACAACAAGGACAGACAGCGCCTGCACACGGGAGACCCGGTGACATCATCCGGGGACGGCAGTGAGCGAGGACGGGAGCTCAGGGAGAGCAGCGGCTGCACCTGACCGCTGTGAGCAGGATATGGAGCGGCGGTGCCGGGCATCAACACCTCTCTCTCCCCACATCGCTCCATGCTGTTAGCGGCACCACAGGAGAAGCTGAGTGGAACCAGCGCCCGGTGGGGGCTCCACTGACACGCTACTGCGCGGGAATCGTGAGTACCCTGGCCTCACGGACGGGCAAACCTCCACTCCCATAGCTGGGGTCACTCAACTAACAATAAGATGGAGGATGAGAAGTCAGGGCCCCGGCTGGCAGCAGGCACACTAAGAGGAGTCAGCTCCTAGGGCTTGCTGCAGTATCTCACTCTGGCACAGGGGTCTGGGGGGAGGTTCTGGGGTAACGGACATTTAGAACTTACTGCAGACCCCTTACTTGGTTGGGTCACAGATGTCACATCCAAAGTAGTTACTGGGCTGACATGTATGTGTTTATAGGTGCTCCTCAAAGTGCGGACATGTTTGGGGTAGGGGTTGTAGAATAATTGTACATGTTTTTGCGTTTAAGCACCCCTAGCCCAAAACATATTGATATGCATCCCCCAAAAAGATTGTCATGTTGGGTGGTAGGGGCATGGGTGTTCACTCCCCCCAAAAGTGTTGATAATCTGGGGTTTTACTGGTGTCCCCCTAAACATTCTTGATGTGTTGGGGTTCTGAAGACCCTGGTAATTAACATGTAGGTAGGCAGCACTTATATGGCATAATATGTAATATTAATCTGCCATTAATCTGTATGGTATATGTAATGGGCATTACCTAGTGCTTGGGATAACGTAATGGACATTATGGGGTTTGGTAGAACGTGTAATGGACATTAGAGTGTGTGGCATAATATGTTACGGGCATGTAGTTTACTATGTAATTGGTGTGCGATGTACGGTATAATAAGCATTTGCGGCGTAAATTTTTTAGCACTGTCCCTATTGTCCTAATTTTTAATAAATTTGTTGAGCCCTGGCATAACGTGTAATGGGAATGATGCCATGTGGTATATATATGGGTGTGTGTCATGTAATCGGCATTATGGTGTAATTTTGGGCATCACGGTGTGTGGCATAATGTATAATGGGCATCAGTGTTTGGCATAATGTGTAATTAGCATCTCAGTGTGTGGCATAATATGTAATGGGCATTCCAGTGTGTGACATTACCACAGCCAGTTTAGTATAGGTAGTCGGTTTTGTGCTGCCAGAATAAGATAGAGATAGATGAGATATAATCTCGCATAATTTTGCCCTTTAAAGTAAAAATTTGCCTTCCTGACTGAAAAATGTGCCCTCCCCGTGGTCAGCACTCTGCCCTAAAAATTTTCTAGAGTGAACACTATCCACCTGCAGCCCCCCCCACTAGCATCTCCACCCGCCCCCCCACTCCCGCCAGCATCTCCACCTGCACACCACCGCCCCCCCCCCTCCCCCTCCCTCCCTCCCGGCAGCATCTACACCCTTACTCCCCCATCAGCATCTCCCCACAACCACCCCTTTCACAGCAGCATCTCCACCCGCCATCTCCCGCCAGCATCTCTGCTCGCACCCCCCCATCTCCCGTTAGCATCTCTGCTCGAACCCCCTCATCTCTGCTCGCACCCCCCATCTCCTGCATGCATCTCTGCTCGCACCCCCCCATCTCCCACCAGCATCTCTGCTCGCACCCCCCCATCTCCCGTTAGCATCTCTGCTCGCACCCCCTCATCTCTGCTCGCACCCCCCCATCTCCCGCCAGCATCTCTGCTCGCATCCCCCCCATCTCCCGCCAGCATCTCTGCTCGCACCCCCCCATCTCCCGTTAGCATCTCTGCTCGCACCCCCCATCTCCCGCCAGCATCTCTGCTCGCACCCCCCCATCTCCCGTTAGCATCTCTGCTCGCACCCCCCCATCTCCCGCCAGCATCTCTGCTCGCACCCCCCCATCTCCCGCCAGCATCTCTGCTCGCACCCCCCCATCTCCCGCCAGCATCTCTGCTCGCACCCCCCCATCTCCCGTTAGCATCTCTGCTCGCACCCCCCCATCTCCCGTTAGCATCTCTGCTCGCACCCCCCCATCTCCCGCCAGCATCTCTGCTCGCACCCCCCCCATCTCCCGTTAGCATCTCTGCTCGCAACCCCTCATCTCCCGCCAGCATCTCTGCTCGCACCCCCCCATCTCCCGCCAGCATCTCTGCTCGCACCCCCCATCTCCCGCCAGCATCTCTGCTCGCACCCCCCCATCTCCCGCCAGCATCTCTGCTCGCACCCCCCCATCTCCCGCCAGCATCTCTGCTCGCACCCCCCATCTCCCGCCAGCATCTCTGCTCGCACCCCCCCCATCTCCCGCCAGGATCTCTGCTCGCACCCCCCCCCCCCCCATCTCCCACCAGCATCTCTGCTCGCACCCCCCCCCATCTCCCGCCAGCATCTCTGCTCACACCCTTGTGGTGCCATATAAATAAATGAAGAAAAAAAAAAAAACACACACACACACACACACCACAATTTACTTAACTTAAGATTTTTTTCCCCGAATTTCTCAAATGGTAAACGTTTGACCTAGGTGTGGCATGAAAAAAAAAAAAAAAAAAAAAATCTAGGGTGCTGGGATTCCAAATGGTTTGGGAACCATCTATCTATATATACGACATTTGAGTTAACCTTTGCTGTACCAAGTGCCAGTCCACTGTCCACATATATATATACAGACGCAAGTACTGTATAGGACAGTACAGTGTGATAGTTACTTTGTAATGATGTTCACAATGAAGCATTAATGGTTGCTGGCAGACACATGAGAATGTGTTGCGCTCTGTTGAGAGGATACGTGACATAGGGTAACAAAAGAAGAGTAGCATCTGTGTGCGGTATTATGTGTTATTTAACAGCATATGACAAATGTAACAAAAGCTCTTTAGAAGGTTACACTTAACTGTATTGTGTGTCGTACACCTGAAAAATAGCAGGATAACATTATTGAACTATACATCATAATGTTCATAAAGTGTGTGTATATATAATATCTACAATTCCCTGAAGGAAGAGCACAGTGGTCCTTATTCTGGTTCACTCCCAAAGGCAAATTCCTTCTCAAGTGGACAAAAAACATGTGCACTGCAGGTGGGGCAGATGTAACATGTGCAGAGTGTAAGATTTGGGTGAGTTATTTTGTTTCTGTGCAGAGTAAATACTGACTGCTTTATTTTTACACTGCAATATAGATCTCACTTTGAAGTAAAACCTCACCAAATCTAATTGTCTTTGCACAAGTAACATCTGTCCCACCTGCAGTGCACATGCTTTTGTCCATTATAGAGTGAGTTTGCCTTTGCGAGTAATCCAGAATAAAAGGCCTTATTTTGAATGTGCTCCATGTGTTTTCTAGAAGTGCTGTAAGTTCCCCTGCAGAGTAGGTCAGCGTCAGCGTGCGCTGTGGCACAGAGAATAAGTAGTAGACTGTAAGATGCACTGAGACAGGGACTGGTGTGAATGATTAAACATAACTCCACTAAACATGCTGACTAAATAAGATTTTATTTTTTCATGGTAAGAGTATTTACTTATTTATTCATATTTGATTTCTAACCTTGTACAAACATTCACATTATGTGGCACTGTGTAATGTAATGGTAAGAGGGTAGGATAAGTAATGGGGCGATTTCAGCCTATTTTTGTAAGTGATCTGACTAGATCCCTCTGCTGTGAATGTTTGTCAGGACAAAAGCAGCAGCAGTTTGCACATGCACTTTTGAAATCACACCGAATTAAAGACCTTCTGCTAAAGAATGACGTTTTCTCTTTGAACAGTGTGGCAATGGATTTAAAATATGCTGCAATACGATATGGCAGTGGTTCTCAAACTGTGGGTCCTAACCCCAAAGTGGGTCCCGACCTGCTCAGCATGGGATCGCGACTCAATGTTGCTGGTGACTTTTCTAATCTCAGTCAGTGATTCAAATAGTCTGAAAAGTCTGTTGAATTGTCAGTTATTTTAGACTCTTCACATAATTTTGTGCCTCCACAATGCTGCAAAGTATGAGCGGTCTGCTGACCACACATGTGATGTGATGACCTTCTGCAGTAACTTGCTGGGGACATTTCTTATTGTCTGATGGGGTCCCAGAGCAAAATAGTTTGAGGACCCCTGGCATATGGCAAGGGTTCCCAAATTTTCTTGAATCGCAGCAACCTAGGGCATCCTAAGAAGGATTTTATCAGAAAGAGTGAACTAGAATAAGGCCCATAGTGCAGTTCGTACCTCCACTCCTGTATCACTGCAGTCAGCGATTAGAGGAATCCCCACACACAGGCTTCCATCCTGGCTTCCAGTCCGATGATGAACGGATTTTTCAGCTGTGGTGAACCCCGTGCAGGGTCTGTTGTCCCGAACTTGGATGTGGTATGGTTGATGGAATGAAATAAATTAAAAGCTGGTGACCATGTCCACCTGCTACGCTGTAAAGGCATTTGAATCCTTGACAAATGCTCGATTGACGTTTTTTTTTTTTTTTTCGTGAACAGGGCTGTTTTTCGGTAAAACAGCAATTTTTTTCTCTGAAAATTATATTTCGCTGTATTCAATGATCACTGTTCAGCAAATGCCGGACAATTCACAGTTTCATAGTCGTTGCTATTCGCTGTTGTATTTCTTTGGCCTTTTTTTTGCAAAATTTGCCGGCAGTGTATTTAATGCCAGAATGGAGAACTGTGTTCACTGTTTTTTTGGGTGAAGTTCTCTGTTCTGCTTTCAACATCTTTTTTAGGTGAACTGAAATTTGGGTACTTCTTTACTTTCACGGCGCCACTAGAAATCGCGGGCATCCCGGCCATTGAATGCACTAAAAATCGGGTGCGACGCGACCGACGCGATGCCCGCGATTTCCCATAGGGAACAATGTTAAATTTCTCAAGTGACCCGATTTTACTGTTCAATGCCTCAATTGACACGATTTTTCCATAGGAAACAATGTTAAATGGCCCACAGAGGCCAAATAGGCACCCTCAAGTGTGAAATGGCCCCCACAATTGTTAACGCCACCCCACGATCAACGTGAACCCGAAGCGTGGCGAGCGCAGCGAGCCCGCGAGGGGCGGCAGTACGCGTCCTACGACCTTTTCATACCCCCACTATCCACGTCGGCGTGGAGTTGAGAATAGAATAGTGTGGCGAGCGCAGCGAGCCACCGTTCCCGAAGTGTGGCGAGCGCAGCGAGCCCCGCGAGGGGACGCGGATACCTTCACAGGTAAACGCGTCCCTTCGCGGGCTTCACAGGTATCCGCGTCCCCTCGCGGGGCTCGCTGCGCTTGCCACGCTTCGGGCTCGGTGGCTCGCTGCGCTCGCCACACTATTCTATTCTCAACTCCACGCCGACGTGGATAGTGGGGGCATGAAAAGGTCGTAAGACGCGTACCGCCGCCGCTCGCCACGCTTCGGGTTCACGTTGATCGTGGGGTGGCGTTAACAATTGTGGGGGCCATTTCACACTTCAGGGTGGCTATTTGGCCTCTGTGGGCCATTTAACATTGATTCCTATGGAAAAATCGTGTCAATTGAGGCATTGAACAGAAAAATTGGGTCAATTGAGAAATTTAACATTGGTCCCTATGGGAAATCGCGGGCATCGCGTCGGTCGCGTCGCACCCGATTTTTTAGTGCATTCAATGCCCGCGATATCCTATCTAGTGGCGCCGTGAAAGTAAAGAAGTACCGAAATTTGTACTTATAAATAAATTTTATTTTAGTTTTTATTCATTTTTTTTTGGTATCTACAAGTCAGTTTACTTTTTATTTGAAGGATCTTGATAATTTTTTTTCTGTACATATATTTTTTGTTTTGTGTTTAATTTTTTCTCCACAGGGAACTGCTGTGCTGCAGCCAGCTTAGCAGGGCCAAGGGGGGTGGGGGATGTGGGGGGACATCTGCTCATGGCGGCCAGTATCGGTGATGCTGGCGGCTGTGGCAACTCTCAGCAGGTTAGGGAGCTGGAGGTCTGCGGGAAGTGTAGGGGGCAGTGTAGCAGCAGCTCAGCTACTGCTGCCGCCGGATCCTCCAGCAGCCACCATCCCCCCTGCTACCTGTGTGCGCCATATTGCACAAGTTTCGCCGTCAGGGGCAGCGAGCCCCTAATCAGTTGAATACGGTGAGAGGGAGGGCTGGCGGTGGACAGGGACGATGGAGGAAGCACGGCGAATCCAAAACAAGATTTGCTGCAGTGCAGTTAAATACTGCCCTAAAACTGCAAAAGGACTGTACAACTAAACCGCCAGGACAGTGCTTCCAAACATGGTGCTCAGGTCAACCCAATAGTCTAGGGTTTAGATATATCCCTGCTTGTACACAGATGGTATGGATATCTTTAAAACTTGTACTGTTAGGGTGCCTTGATGACTGCATTTAGGAACCAATGGCCTAGGATAAAACCAGACCTCTACTTGCACCTCTTTTCTACTTCCATAATAATTGGGGTTATCGCTGGGTCCTGGATCAGTGGAGAACCTGGGCCCAGTTACGAAAGATTGACTTGCATCATCACAACCTTATAGAAGTGCCGGTCATTGCATTTCGGCAAATATTCCCCACAAAACTTACTGACCGAAGAATCCATGACTAGAAGAAAGAAGATGTATTTAAAGCAAAGGTGGCCCAACAAAGTACTAATCCAGTGGTCAGTGGCGTAACTATGAAGAGTGCAGTGGATGAAACTGCTATGGGGCTATTGGGGGGGCCCGTGGCCCTGCATGCATCCCCTGCACCCTTTTATTGTATTTAAGTAATGCTGCGTGCATAGGCAGAGTCAGCGGCTCTTTCCCGTACCCTCTTCCCTGTCAGCGGCAGCGTGCGTGGTGTAATGTAAAGAGAGAAGTGGTCCGGCTGTTCCAGCCTCTCCGTCCATGTCCCCCTCCACTCTCTATCGCTGCTGGGGCTCATGCACCGTCCGGCTGTTCCAGCCTCCCCGTCCCCATCCACCTCCCCTCTCTGTTGCTGCCAGGGCTCGATGTCACTATCTAGTGACCAGCGCCGACATGAATCATGCAGGATCCGCCCTGTTTGGAAGTACGGGAGCTGCGTGCAGATGCAGAAGAGTGAAGATGGTTGTCAGACTCAGAGCTGGCACAGTCTGCAGCAGCTGAAGTCCGGCGCCAACAAGGAGACCCTACAGAGTGTAGGGAGGTAGTCTCTTCTTGAAAAACCCTCGCAGTATTGCTTCCCTCTTTTATCCCCCTCCCTGACATTCTCTCCCACTCTTGCTCAAACCCCTCCTTTCTCCACCCCCTACCTCTCGGACACCCTCTTTCTCTTTCACTTCTCTCTCTCCCTAACCACCCCTCTGTCTCCGCTCTCCCCCCCCCCCCCCCCCAACACCCGCTTTGACTCTCACTTCCTTCTCTCTTTTCTTGTAGTAACAATAGGAGGTGCCCCTTTTAAACATTTTGCTATGGCACCCGAAGGTGCTAGTTACACCTCTGACAGTGGTTATAATACTTTTGCTACTCTTGTAATTCAGGGGTACTCAGTTCTGGAATTTATACTTTCAGAAGTATATAAATACATTAGAGACTATACAAAGAAAGGCAACAAAACTGGTGCATGGTCGACATCACATGACCTACCCGGAAAGACAAATCTTAAACATGCATAGTTTGGAGTAGAGAAGGGAAATTGGGGACATAATATAGTTGAAAGTTTCTATTAACAGTTTTAAAAAGGTCTGGGAGGAAGACATTCTTCAAAAGGAAGAGAAGTATTAAGCTGAGTACGTATTAGACAACGCCGCTAACGATGCAATGTCAGCAATGATTACCCGTGATGAACTCCCTGACAAATGAAATAGTGCATACACACTGATATGGTCTGTGGTGGCATCAAGGAGCATACTGTCATTGAGGATATCCTCAGCTTGAGCTACATGCACAGGCAACAAAAGGACATCGCTAATGGCGCAAGAATGCACATAATTATCAATATAAACTATCGTTATGACTTGTCATTACTGCGCATATTGCTTATAATATCATTTAGAATATTGTTTTATGTGTATGCAGCTTTAGGACACAAGGAAATGCCCTGAAACTGGAGGGAGGTTCAGGGGAAAAACTACTTAACAGAAAGGGAAGTGAATAGGTAGAAAAGCCTTCCAGGTGGTAGAAGCTAATGCTGGGTACAAACCTACAGATCGGTTCTACCTGATGGGAACAAATATCTGGCTATATATGGGAGCATATGAGACTCAACTATTTTCTGCCAAATGCTGGAAAACAAACAATAGTAATAAAAAATAAATTGGTTAAAATCGTTTGATTTATCCTACTAAACCAAACAATCCCTTTTAGACATTTTCCAGTGTTTGGGACAAATTGATCAATTGTCATTTTCTCCCATACAAAAGGAATAAGGATAGGGTTGGAGGTAATTATAGGTTTAAAAAGGGGCAGAATAGATGGGCCAAGTAGTTCTTATTTGCCACATATGTTTCTAGTCAAGACCTCAAGCAGTGGTAAAACTACACATCCCAGGCATGCCTTTGTCACCGTTTTGCATTAAAACATACTGAAAGTACAGTAAACTATATATCCCAGTATGCCTTACAACAGGTCTAGAGTACCCTCAGGTCACATTGGGGTATGTAGTTCCATAGCAGCTGGAGTGCCACAAGCAGGCTACCAGTCTTAAATTGTGCTTAATAAATTAAGCCGATTAATTCTCAGATCTCTCTTGAAGGTTTCAATTTAAATACATGATTTTTATTTACTTCATACATAATTAATTAGTAAAGTCAGCAAGTTAAAAGATTAGGCAGTACGTTTCAGTACAGGTCATTTCTGTACTGTAAGAAACTGGCTACATTACGAGGTCAGAAAGTTTAATTCAGAGTATGAATTTGTATTCTTTGTAGTTTCCCCATCTTCTAAAGCAGGGATGTGGTACCTTCGGCCCTCCAGCTGTTGAACTGCAAATCCCAGCATGCCCTGCAACAGTTTTAGCATGGCCAAACAGCAAAACTGTAGCATGGCATGCTCGGATGTGTAGTTCAACAGCTGGAGGGTCGAAGGTTCCCATCCCTGTTCTAAAGGAAGCAGCTAATACCCCTTTCACATTGCACTTTTAAAACGGTATATTGCCGTTTTTTCCCCATTTTAAAACGTTTAAGGCTGCAATGTGAAAGTGCCAGAGTTGATTTACCGGTTAAAGATAACCGGTATTTCAACACGGTTAAAAAGCAGAGTCCTACACGTTTTAAAGCCGTTTTTTAGGCAGTGTGAATGGCTCTATTTTAATGGCTTGAAACGTGTCCCTTGGGGGTTAAACGGGTTGAATTTTGAATGGTATTAAATGATTTTTAAAACGGTTTTCACCTGCAATGTAAAAGGTCTCAAGGCTCTGACCCGTTTTAAAGTCCCATTTAAGAATATCGTGTCATTACCCATTTCTGCAATGTGAAAGCAGTATTAGAGGTAACTAAGGCAGGGAAAAACGTTATAGCAGCCCATACACGCTGCGGTACTCTTTACTTAGAAGGGCGCCCATCTCGGGCATCTCGGGGATTGAATGCACTAAAAAATCGGGTGCGATCAACCGACGAGATGCCCGAGATTTCCCATAGGGAACAATGTTAAATGTCTCAATTGACCCGATTTTCCTGTTCAATGCCTCAATTGACCCAATTTTTCCATAGGAAACAATGTTAAATGGGCCACAGAGGCCAAATAGGCACCCTGAAGTGTATAATGGCCACCCGAATTGTTAACGCCACCCCACGATCAACGTCAACCCGAAGCGTGGCGAGCGCAGCGAGCCCGCGAGGGGCGGCGGTACGCGTCCTACGACCTTTTCATACCCCCACTATCCACGTCGGCGTGGAGTTGAGAATAGAAAGTGTGGCGAGCGCAGCGAGCCACCGAGCCCGAAGCGTGGCGAGCGCAGCGAGCCCCGCGAGGGGACGCGGATACCTTCAAAGGTATCCGCGTCCCCTCGCGGGCTTCACAGCTGTCCGCGTGCGCTCGCCACGCTTCGGGCTCGGTGGCTCGCTGCGCTCGCCACACTTTCTATTCTCAACTCCACGCCGACGTGGATAGTGGGGGTATGAAAAGGTCGTAGGACGCGTACCGCCGCCCCTCGCGGGCTCGCTGCGCTCGCCACGCATCGGGTTGACGTTGATCGTGGGGTGGCGTTAACAATTCGGGTGGCCATTATACACTTCAGGGTGCCTATTTGGCCTCTGTGGCCCATTTAACATTGTTTCCTATGGAAAAATCGGGTCAATTGAGGCATTGAACAGGAAAATTGGGTCAATTGAGACATTTAACATTGTTCCCTATGGGAAATCTCGGGCATCTCGTCGGTTGATCGCACCCGATTTTTTAGTGCATTCAATCCCCGAGATGCCCGAGATTTTTTACTAACGATGCCCACGATCAAAATCGTGGGCGCCCTTCTAAGTAAAGAGTACCCACGCTGCTATGAGGGCATGCTTTCCGTGCTGTGCTAGCACGGATCACATTGCATTGCATTGCCTTTGCATGCAATGCAATGAAACCTAAGTACAAAAAGTATGTGCTTGCACATACTTTTTGTACTTCGGTTTCATCACATTGCATTGCATGCACAACGCATGCACAGGCAATGCAATGTGATCCGTGCTAGTACAGCACGGAAAGCACGCCCTCATAGCAGCGTATGGGCTGCTTAAAAACTACAAAAGATATCAAATAAACCCTGGCTGGCCATCTATTAAGGAGGACTCACATAGGGATCCCATGGTGAACTCTGGATAAGTGCTGCAACTAAAAGAAAAGCACAAGCTGTTGGGAAAACCACTTGGAAGAGCCAAGAAGGTGGTGAGGTCTCAATTTAAAATAGCATATAGGCCAATTAAACTTGACAGTGCCGTGAGGCTGAATAAGTGCGTTTGCTTTTATTAATTTTATTATAAGTTAATTGTACATATTTTCTTAATAAGAATTCTAACATTGGGAAAAGGATCCCAATTAGATCTTAATTGCTGCAACTATCTTGGAATAAAGGGGCCTACACACGGGGAGATGCTGAGGCTTTCTGAGCAATTCTAGATCGCTTCAGCCAGTTCGCTCAGTACACTGCGATATGTCAACGTTATGTGCTGAGCGATCTGTCCGGCCGAACACTGGCCCTGACCAATTAATAGCCTCCGCTTCAGGGAAACGGGCAGGTAGTGGGTGCAGGCTGGGGGAGCTGCTGGAGCTGTGGGGAGACCAGCGGAGGGCTGCTACAGCCTCTGACTGAACAGGGCATGTGAGCGTCTCGTGTGCGCATGCCCCCTACTGTCAGCAGCTGGCGAATGGCGATAGAATCACCAGGAGCAGCTCCATCTGTAGGGGCATTTTGTAACCAATCTAGTGCGATCGCTTAGAAAATGCCCCTAAATCACTACGTGTAGGCCCCATAATAAGCCAGTTTGATTTGGTCATGCAGATAATGTATTTCATGTGTTAAAGAACAAAAACCAAAAGGAGAAAACTTTTACTAACAAAATGACTGACTTACCAACTACAGCTATACTAATTTTTTATATTGACCGAACACTTGCTACTTCTTTGGAAAGCATCATAGTTACATGGGGCCTTATTCTAGTTCACTCTGACAAAATACTTCTTAGATGGACAAAACCATGTGCACTGCAGGGGGGCAGATGTAACATGTGCAGAGAGAATTCGATTTGGGTGAGTTATTTAGTTTCTGTGCAGGGAAAATACTGGCTGCTTTATTTTTACACTGCAATATAGATCTCACTTTGTAGTAGAACCCCACCCAAATCTAATTCTCTCTGCACAAGTAACATCTGCCCCACCTGCAGTGCACATGGTTTTGTCAATCTAAGAATCTAAGAAGGATTTTGTCAGAAAGGGTGAACTAGAATAATGCCCATAGTTATATAGTAGGTGAGGCTGAATAAAGACTTGCATCCATCTAGTTCAACCTATGTTTATAGTAGTTTATCCCTTGTAGTATAGTATGTTCTGATATTTTAAAGACTTATTCGTACCCATGGATGTTTTTAACCAATAAATGTTTATCCAACCTTATTTTAAAATGTATTTATAGTGTCTGCCGACACCACCTCTCCAGGAAGAGAGTTGCAAAGTTTGACTGCTCTGACTGTAAAGAAAAATTTTCGGTACTTGTTTCCTAGAACGGCCACAATCGCGGGCATCGTGTACCTTAAAGTTAAGGTACACGATGGACCCGATTTCCGGTGGTACGCGTCCTCCGACCTTTTCATACCCCTACTATCCACGTCGGCGCAGAGTTGAGAATATAAAGTGTGGCGAGCGCTCGCCACACTTTATATTCTCAACTCCGCGCCGACGTGGATAGTAGGGGTATGAAAAGGTCGGAGGACGCGCACCGCTGGCGTCAATTGTGGGGTGGCATTAAGGGGGTAAAATTGGGGGTCTGGGGAATATTTCACATTGAATCCAATGTAAAATAGGGTCCCGACGTGGATAGTAGGGGTATGAAAAGGTCGGAGGACGCGCACCGCTGGCGTCAATTGTGGGGTGGCATTAAGGGGGTAAAATTGGGGGTCTGGGGAATATTTCACATTGAATCCAATGTAAAATAGGGTCCCAGGGACCCTATTCACATTCGATTCAATTTAAAATTCTCGTCGGTCGCATCGCGCGATTTTTCCGACATGACCACCCCGATGCAAATCGGTGTGGCCGTGCTAGGAAACAAGTACCAAATTTTTGTCCTAGATCAGTGGTTCCCAACCTTTTTTCTCTCCCGTACCCCTTGATTGGGCTTTTCATTGATGAGTACCCCCTCCTCTCAATTTAAAATATAGACAGTATGAGTGGAGTGGAAGTGAGCGGTATGCGTGTCCTTATTCATATCCTTATATTAAGGAGTAGCTGACAGGAATCGTGCCCTTCTGTGTCTGGCCGCTGGTTGTATATTGTCTCCAGGGTTCCCACTTACACCTGTAGGATTAATGCCGCTGCTTCTTCCACCCGTGTCAGTGCAGGGCAGATGATCGCAGATGTCTGAGGGCAGCACGGGAAGCTCCCAGTGGATTGCTGGTCAGGCAAAAGCACAATGAGACGCTGATGACAGACCCATAAGTGACACAACATGGTCTTCTTCATAGCAATGGGTCTTCTGCCATCAAAATACTTTTTTTCATCTTCCGCCATTACCAATATTATTTTCAAGTACCCCCAACTGGTCTGCAGAGTACCCCCAGGGGTATTAGTACCCCAGGTTGGGAACCACTGTCCTAGATGAACAAAATCTTTTTTCTTCTTCTAATCTAAACTCATGCCCTCGCGTCGCAGATTTCTTTCTAGTAGAAAAAAGGGTGTTTGACAGTTCCTTATATTGGTCCCTAATATATTTGTACATGTTGAGCATATCTCCACTTAAACGTCTCTTCTCTAGTGTAAATAGTCCCAGATTGTTTAATCTTTCCTTGTAGCTTAAATTCTCCATTCCCCTAATAAGCTTTGTTGCTCTATTTTTTCTAATTCTATGATGTCCTTTTTATAGTGTGGGGCCCAGAACTGCAGTGCGTATTCGAGGTGCGGTCTAACCAATGATTTGTACAGAGGCAGAATTACTTTTGAGGGTACTTGTTTCCTAGCACGGCACCCGTCGTAGGTGATCGCATACCTTAAGTTAAGGTATGCGATGGACGCGACCGACACGATTTCAGGGCTATTGTTAGCCTTTTCCCCGACAATTAAAAAAATAGCGTCCATCGCATGCCTTAAGTTAAGGCATGTGATGAGACCGGTGGACGCGATTTTACATAGGGAACAATGTTAAATGGGCCAATGGACCCGATTTTTCATTGTATACCCACCCTTATGGGTATTAAATATGAGAAATGCCCCCCCCCCCCCATTGTTAACGCCACCCCACGATGAACGCCAACCCGAAGCGTGGCGAGCGCAGCAAGCCCGTGAGGGGCGGCAGTACTTGTCCTCCAACCTTTTCATACCCCCACTATCCACGTTGGATAGTGGGGGTATGAAAATGTCGGAGGACGCGTACCGCTGCCGCTCGCCACGCTTCGGGTTTGGCGTTGATCGTGGGGTGGCGTTAACAATGGGGGGGCATTTGACCCATCAGGGTGGGGAAACAATAAAAATTGGGGTCCAATGTAAAAATCGGGTGTCAGGGGCCATTTTACATTGATTCCAATGTAAAAATCACGTTGATCGCATCGCATGCGATTGACGCGATTTCGGGGTGTCCCGACGGACACAGTTTTTATCGCTGGCGCCGTGCTAGGAAACAAGTACCCTTTTGAGTCCCTAGTTCCCATGCCCCTTTTAAACACATGCAAGAATTTTGTTGGCCTTTTTTGTTGCTATATTACACCCCAGTTTGTTGTTTATTTGGACTCCTAGATCTTTTTCGAGTACGGAATTACCAAATTCATCCCGGTTATAACTAGCACACTGGTTATGTCTCCCAAGGTGCAGGACCTTGAATTTGTCCACATTGAACCTCATCTGCCCACTCATCTAGATTTTCAAGATCATTTTCAAGCGTGGTGACATCTTCTGATGATTTAATAACTCTGCTCAGTTTTGAATCGTCCGCAAAGATGGATACATCTTGAAAAAGTGCGCTTGGTGCATGAAACGCGTTGATCCCTGCTGCCCGTGGAGGAGAGAAGATCCTGCCCGCTTCACCCCGCTACCCAGTCCGGCGAGAACTCCAGCAAGCAACGCCGAGACACGCTGCAGCAACGGAGCGTTGACAGACGCGGCTTCTACAAACACCGCCGCCCGCTCCACACGTGCTGTATGCTGCACGCAGAGTCTGGATAGAGGTAGGGATAGCTACAGGGCTCCCCACGGACTTCAACAAAAACACTCCTATAAAGGAGCGTAAACATTACATTTATTAACCCTTTCCTTTACAGGTGCTTTTTTGGCTTTATCTTCTTTATCTTTTTTCTCTTTGCTGTTTCTTAAAAACCTTCTTGATAGCATTACCTTCACAAATTGCATTATACCCATTGAGCAGCTTTCCACAATGTTTAGCGCAAGTGAAATCCCACCCATATTACATCCCAAGGATTGGTTTGGAGATCCCGACCAGCTCGCAAACCCTCTTCTCACAACTCGGAGCAGGGTGTCTACCGTTTATTCCGCTTTCTACATCAGCGGCCACAGCCGACAAGCCGCGGGTAGAGCAGCTGCTGAAAGCTCGCTGCACATGCAGTTTGCACACCTGGAGACTCTACCTCGGTGCCAGTGGGAAGTGCGGCCACAGCAGTCCGTGACCAGGGCCCTGCGTCTCCCCCAGGGATCCCAAAGGTACTGTTGCCATCTGTTTTACGGGACCCAGGCAGTGTACCCCACAGAAGTCCACCAGCTGCAAGTCTTATTGCCCATTAAGGAGGTACAAGTTGGAGCACGGGCTAAATTGGGAACAGGGGTAATTACTGGAGGAGACTATAGTATGTACCACCAGCATAAATCTTATTGTTGAATCCAGTCATATCACCTACCCATTTACTTTAAACTCAAATGAATAATGCCCCTTTCAGACCGCACTTTAAAAACGGTATATTGCCGTTTTTTTACCGTTTTAAAACGGTAATGTGTGCGGTCTGAAAGGTGCAGGACCACTTAACCGGTTAGAAAAAACCGTTTTTTCTAACCGGTTAAAATGCAAGGTCCTACCCGTTTCAGAACCGGTATTTTAGGCTCAAAATCGGTTCTGAAACGGTATTTAGGACCCAGCCAATGAGCTGGGTCCTAAATTCAGCACAGTGAATACTTAATGAGCGCTCATTAAGTATTCACAGCACTGGAGCCCCCCGCGCGCGTCGACACCCCCCGCGCGTGTGTCGACCCCCCGCGCGTGTCGGCGCCCCCCCCCACCCCGTGTCGACTTACCCGTGCCGGTATCTCCGTTGTGGTTCCCGGCACTGCAGCTCAGTATGCTCGGAAAGCACTTATGAAAAAAGTGTCTTTCAGAAAATGGCTGCCCCCATACGAAAGACAGTTTTTTTAAACAGTGTTTCCTATGGGGCAGCCATTTTCTGGAAGACACTTTTTTCATAAGTGCTTTCCGAGCATACTGAGCTGCAGTGCCGGGATCCACAGGTACCGGCACGGGGTAAGTCGACACGGGGGGGGGGCGCCGACACGCGGGGGGGCGTCGACACGCGCGAGGGGGGGGGAGGGGGGAGCTGCACGGAGGGGAGGGCTGAAGGCTGCACTGGCTTTGACCCTGTATTTGGAAAGTTTCCAAAAACGGGTCTGCCAGTGTCAAAATATCGGCACTTAAACGGTAATATACCGTTTAAGTGCTGCGGTGTGAAAGGGGTTTTATCTGGCAGACCCGTTTTTGGAAACGTTTCCAAATACAGGGTCAAAGCCAGAGATGCGGTCTGAAAGCAGCATAAGAGGATCCACACTTGAGGAATGTATATTCCAACAACAGGTCCTAATTATCCATACTCATTCCAGAATTGCAAATGGATGGCAATGCATGTGCGGTGAGCACCAGACATACATTTGCTCAACCAGTGATTGTTTTATATGTTAAACTTTTTATTACTATTATGTTGTTTTGATACCCCCGGGAAGTTTATGTATGTTATTTATGCTGCTTAAAATAAATGTAGTTATTTTTATTTATCTATGGTGTTGATTTGTATATTAAGCGCCACTTGATTTGGGTGTTTTTTTTGGATGCCCGTGTTGTAGATGCATGGGCTACCCAGGCTTTATATGAATCCTGGGGTGGCCTTAAGAATGTATTTGATTAGGTTTTGAACATACATAAATTCAGTGAATGTTACAGATTATAAATATCTAATCTAAATGGCACAGTTCCACACACAGATCTAAAACCACAGCGGCAGATAAACTGATAAAGTTACAATATAAATGACAATTGTATCAGTCACTGAAGGATTAGCTATCTTGTTTGCAAAAGAACAAAACATTTGTTGATGCAACAGATTTTCCCCCACACATCAAAACAACTGCCACAACTCTTTCGTACAGTAATGCTTTGTAACACACATTTTCAGACATCATTTACAAACTAATTGATGGAATAGTATACACAGGGTTGAGTGGCCCACAGAGGTAAAGGGGAAACCCCTGGAGGGCCACACTGTATGGGGCCCATCTCCTCTCCTAGGGATCATGATCCAGACTCTGCACTCAAATTATACATATGTTAAATGTTGCTGATAATGACTATGGTGTATTTGCTACAGTGCATTGTGGTTATTAATCTGGTATATTACCATGCACTACCAGTATTTGCTCCGTCCTGCACAGTTACATCTACAGTATGTACTTTTATATTAGCTGTATCCTGCACAGAGACACATTACAGAGAAAGGCAACACTTTCTATATCAATGTACATTTATTAACAACACATCATTGCACTTCTGATTAACACATAGCAAGAAGGTCGACAAGCATTGGGTCTAGGTCGATAGGTCATTAGGTCGACATGGGCAAGGTCGACAGTGAAAAGGTCGACGGGCGGTTTTTTTACCAAAATGTCAACACAGTCGACATGGACACAGGTTAAAGTGCACCGCGTGCTCACCTTGCTACACTCAGCACACTACTTTATTCTCCCACCATGCCCTAGTGGATGGTAGGGCATAAAATACTGCCTGTCGGCACATGTCGGCTCAAAACACAGTGAAAAACCCCATGTCGACCTTTTGACTCTCGACCTTGCCCATGTCACCCTAATGCTTGTGTCAACCTTTCAGCACGTCGACCTCTCGCTGTAGACCTAATGACCATACCCCCATATGGGAAAGGGCAGACTGTCCAGCTTACATTTCTGTAATGCTGTGTACACACGGTGAGATAGGTTTTTTACCTTTCGATCTCGATGTGCGCTCCCGTGACAGCACAAAATCGAAACCCAGATAGACAGGGAAGGAATAACTATATAGTGCAAATCTAAAGGGGCATACACACGTAGAGATCTGTGCTAAGCAATTTTGCTAAGATATTTTGCTAAGCAATTTTGCTGGTGTCAAGATCTCCCATGGAGAGCACATACACACGCAGAGATTTGTGCTAAGTGATTTTGCTAAGCAATTTTGCTTATGCAAAAAAAGTCAGGGTAATGGTTCAGAATGGGAGATTGTGATCAGTATCTCTCATTCTGTACACAGAGATTTGCAGTCATTTGCTAAGCAATCTGACTAGATTGTGACTGCATGCACTGATTTAGTTAGCAAGAGATATTTAATCTCTTGGAGCATACACACAGAGAGATCTGTGCTTACTTTCTAAGCAATCTAGTCAGATTGCTTAGAAAATAGCACAAATTTGCTCCGTGTGTACACCCCTTAATGCTGATTGTATGAATTGTATGTTGAAAGTACATAGATAGCAAATATTTATAGCAGTCAAATAGCAAGGGACTCTCATCGTGTGTACACACCATTACAGTTACTATAATAATAGAAAACCAGTCATAGTTTAGGAATACATACCCAAAAGAACAAACTCTATACCAGTGGTTCCCAAACTGTGTGCCGGAGCACTTGCAGGGGTGCCCTGGATTGGTGGTTCAGGACCAATTCAAGATATTTATGGTCAATGTAATAGGCAAAACCTGTGCTTGTGGCTTTCAATCATAACATTTGTGGACAAACAAAAGCAAATCCTGTCCCTCAACACGTAACTGAACCTAAGGATGACAAACTATTTTAATTTGTATTTATTTTTTCTAAAGTACTCAATAATAAACTTTTGGCCTAGGGGTGCCACAAAAAAATGTCTGTGATTCTAAAACTTTGGGAAACATTGCTATATACCAGTGGTTCCCTAACAGTGTTCCAAGTCACTTGCAGGGGTGCCTTGGATTGGTGGTCTACAACAAATTCATAATAGTTATGGGTAAAGTAACAGGCAAAACCAGAAATAGATGGGAAAACAAGAGCGTATCTGGTTCCTCACTACATAATTGAACCAAGGGATCACAGACAAAACACAATTTGCTTAATTTAATATTTTTTTCTAAATTTATCAACAAAATCTTTTCACCTGAGGGCACCATGAAAAATATTCTGTTATTCTAGGGCGCTGTGCTTCAAAAAGGTTTGGGAACCACTGCTCTAGGTCGTGTCAATCTAACGTGGTAGGATAGCGGTGCTCACACAATGGTATGAGAGTGGTGGCACACTCAGCGGTTGGTACATTGCCATCTGGACTGTGCAGGAACAGTGGTACTGGGAACCTCTGGGGCAGCCAGCATACACAGCACTGCCCACCTGGCAACATTAGATGCCCGAGCATTACAGAGGAGGATCCAGAAAGCCACCAAGGAATCGCACAGCCATAATGGCCAGTGTCAGTACTTACCCAACATAGGACATGTACATACAAGGGATAGAATGAATAATATGTAAGACAGTGAGCACACAGCCACAGTGGAGAGCACAATGCAGTACACGCTGGGGGGATAGTATGACACTATGGAGGGAGACATATGTGTGTGCAGGCCCCTGTGCTTACCTCCCCACACGGCGGCCAGCAGCCCCAGGCACAGCAGCAGCAGAGACGCGCCCTTCTCCATCATGGGGGATGTCCAACAGCCCTACTAAGCCCAGGCAACGCACGGAGGCCGCTCAGCAGCAGGGAGAGCACCGAGGACTGGGAGAGCGGCGGCGTGATTGTAATTTCTGGCAGTGGCAGCAGCACAGGCTGCGGGGAGGGGGGAGCTCGCCGGCTGTCAGTCCCCGCCCAGCCTGCATCAGCTGCCGGGGAACTGGGGAGAGCCTGCTGCACAGCAATGCCCCCTAACCTGCGCCCGGCCTGTGTCACTATCTATCTGCATACTACAGTAAATATCTATCTAATGACTTTTTTCCAAATTCTCAGTTAAAACATGTACATGATGTAATTACATCTAATTGAAATCTGTGTGTGGTGAGGCTGAAGTGCAGAGGCACTCATTTATTTATTAATGGTTAATTATATAGCATACATATTCCACAGCACTTGGATCATTATATCACTATATAAGATCCTATATTCCCTAATGTTGACCATACATGAAGCGATAAAGTCTTTGGGTGACATTTAATAGGAGTCGATTTGTGTATTTTTGTGATATTTTCGCATAAAAGCAGCGATTTCGCATTTTTTGGCCAAATCGCACATTTAATAGGGTGCGCAACGGCCCGTTTTTCCGCATTTTTTGGCGATAAATCGCACTTTCTAAAAGTGCGTAAAAAAATCGCACTTAATTCGCATCCAGATGTTTTTGCACAGAAAAGTATACAAATCGCTTATTTAATGGAATGCGCAAATGGAAATCACACTTTTTTTGGTCGATATAAATCGCATTTTTTTTCAGACCAGGGTCTGATGTGCGAATTGGTCAGAGACATGCACAGATCACAATGATCTGATCCAGAGGACCTGGGTGAGTAGGATTTCCTTCCACAGGTCCCCCATGGATTTCTTCGGATCCAGGACCCCGGACTCTTCAGCCCTGGAGCCCTGGAACCAAGGCACCGGAACCTAGGACCTACCTACGGGCTCAAGATAGGTAAGTATCAGTATGTTTGGGCTTTGGATGTATTAAAGTTTTATTTTTAATGGGTGTCAGTGTGTGTTTATTTAACTATTTATTTTAGTGCCAGCAGGCCCTTTAATTCCCCGCATGCTGGGACTTGTGGTTCTCCAAGTCCCAGCATGCGGGGGAGGCTTGCTGGGACTCATAGTTCCACGGTATAAGACAATAGTTTATCATCTATTTTTTACACCAAATAGCAATAAAATGTCACCCTTTGTGTTTTGAACTAGATCGCATTTCATCTATTTCATACCGCATGCGATGGGCAAAAGCATTGTGCATTTTGAACGAGATGCCATGCAATCTAGTTCAAAAACTATGGGCAGCACATACTTTATGTGCTGTGCGATGGGATGTGTGTGTGAGGTCGCATCAGCGCCGGATTACGGTTTGCAGGGGTCCTGGACAACAAAATGTCCAGCCACCCCCCCCCCCCCCTCCTGACGGATGTAGTCCGGCCCCCCCCCCCTCCCAACAGGGGCAGGTTCCGTCCACAGATATATATATATATCTTTCATCTGTCCCCCTGCGCTGTTTACTTACAGCTGCTTTGACTGCTCGCCATCACAGCTCACACGGTCAGTATTCAACTGACCCCCCTACACATTCTGTTTCCACGTTGCTAGGTTTTGTGTGCGGCCGCTAAAACAGCGAGGATCGCGGCTAAATGGCTAAATGCAGTGGGCTTCCTGCATTAGCCACGAGCCTTGCTGTTTGGGGGAATCCTTGCTGTCCTCCATCAGCAAGGATTCCCCCGGAACATAGAATAGGGTGAGCGACCGGCTGGAGGTTAAACTTTGAGGGTTGCTTGTTTTCGCCGCAGGTACACGGTGTGATTCTATCCAATGCAATGCGTTTTGAACTTCAAAACGCATACAATAATCGCAGCATGTAATAATCGCACCTTTAGCTCTTTGCATCAGAAAGTTTTAATGCAATACCAAAGACATGAATCCAACTTAATATATACTGGTGACAATTTTTTCCTCTTACAAAAATGGAAGACATACACAGGTTCATAGCACACCACCTGCTGGGTCCAGTCTCAAACCATTTTGGGCATCACTACAGCTGCTCCAGTGTGTGTCATTGCATTGCTGCACCACACACTTTCAGCATCATATTGAGGGAAGTTGTCATGACCACTGTATATGGTTGATAGGTAGTCAGTGTCTAAAGGTGCGTACACACTCCACGATCCCAGCAGCCACCGATATTCCTCAGCTATTGTCGCACCATCGCCGCCACACACCAGCTCTGAAACTGCGATCACCTGTGTTTTTGACATTTATTGGCCTGAATCAGGCCTATAAATGTCACTTTATCGCTTAGAAAAAGCCCCTACATCACTCCGTGTGTAGGGGCCATATCGATAGCACGTCCCTATCGACCGATGATTAAGATCCAACATGCTGGATAAATATCCAGAGTGGTGACAATGTAAATTATCACCTCTAAGAGGTGCGGCTGCACTCCATGTAATAAATGCAACAATTCATCTAAAAGGTATATATTATTTTAATAAGATAAAATGATAATAAATAATACTTCTAGGAGTGCACTCCAAATGTACATAAACTTAATTGACATTACATGACATACAACATGTAACATAAAATTAAGCAATAAATGCTATCTGCTTTCACTTATTTCTTAATCATGAGGCATGTATGGCTTGGATTTAAAAATAAGTTCCTAACTGTCATTTTTCAAACACAGCTTATAACATGTAATACAGAAGCTGAGTGGCTAGTGCTTTATTTCTCACTATTTTATCTCTCTTTAGACTTTGATAAATACCCCCCCAAGTATTGTGGTTTAACATATTTTTTATAATTATAAGAAAACTCTAAAATTCATCCAGTATTCAAAAATATATGTAAAAGTGTCTCCATGCCATACTATCCTATTAAAATGCTAGTGCTCCACTGATTTTATTGCCTGGCAGGGATAAGTCCTATGCAGCTGTTTGAGACAACATATTGCAATATCCATTCATGTGTGGGTGTGATTGGTCTATAATATACTGCACCTTTGTCAAGTTGCAACACTACTGTATATCCTATTTTTGAATTAGCCACCAGGGAGCCAGGTAGAGCATCTTATGGAGGATTATAGCAGATAACTCCTTGTACAAAACTCATTAGCAAGGATATTCACAATGTCATACAGCGTTACTTCTATAACGTGCTATTGTTATAACCTCATACTTCCATAAGGACATTCTAACATTTGTATATACTGTACCTTTAAATTGCAATTTTGTTTCAAAGAATAAAACTAAAGCACAAACAAATGTGATGCCACACACATGTGGGCCAGATGTATCAAGCTTTAAAAAGTGATAAAATGGAGAGTGATAAACGACCAGCCAATCAGCTCCTACCTATCACTTTTGTAACTGTAACATGGCAGTTAGGAGCTGATTGGCTGGTGGTTTATCACTCTCCATTTTATCACTTTTTGAGGTTTGATGCATCTGGCCCAGATAGATGTATTTGATAGACAGACTCACTTTCAAGTTAGTGGCCTCTAAATATCACCACAGTAAGCCTTGGATCCATGGTAAGCCAAGTCGTCCCCCCCCCCCCCCCCCCTTGATCTGCTGTAACTTACTACCTTGTGCTACAGGGACTTATTCTAGTTCACTCTTTCTGACAAAACCATATGCACTGCAGTTGGGGCAGGTGTTACTTTTGCAGAGAGAGTTAGATTTGGGTGGGATTTTACTTCAAAGTGAGATCTATATTGCAGTGTAAAAATAAAGCAGCCAGTATTTACTCTGCACAGAAACAAAATGAGTCACACAAATCTAATTCTCTCTGCACATTTTACATCTGCCCCCCCTGCAGTGCACATGGTTTTGTCCATCTAATGCTGTGTACACAGATGCGGATGGTGATAACTCGACCCCTTGATCCCAATTCTACCTGCATAATGGTGCTCTTAATTTTGCTATGCATCTGATAAGTGGTGGGATGTATAGAATCCAAAACGCAGAGCCTGATTCAGAGGCAGATGTAACATGTACAGAGAGAGTTAGATTTGGGTGGGGTTTTCAAAGTGAAACCTAAATAGCAATGTAAAAACAGAGTAGCCCAGGGGTTCCCAAACTTTTTGAATCACAGCACCTGGCTGAAACATCATTCATTTTGTTTGTGGCACCCCTAACAAATATTAAGTTAAATAAATTGTGTTTATATCTCATCCTTGGGATCCGTTATGTGGTAATGAACAGGATTCACTCCCCCCCCCCCCCCCCCCCCCTTGATCTGCTGTAACTTACTACCTTGTGCTACAGGGACTTATTCTAGTTCACTCTTTCTGACAAAACCATATGCACTGCAGTTGGGGCAGGTGTTACTTTTGCAGAGAGAGTTAGATTTGGGTGGGATTTTACTTCAAAGTGAGATCTATATTGCAGTGTAAAAATAAAGCAGCCAGTATTTACTCTGCACAGAAACAAAATGACTCACACAAATCTAATTCTCTCTGCACATTTTACATCTGCCCCCCCTGCAGTGCACATGGTTTTGTCCATCTAATGCTGTGTACACACTGCTGCAATTAGGCATGAAATCGCTGGCAAAATGGTCGCTCAGTGACCATATTGCCAGTGATTTAATGTGCAGTCAGCGATAAATGGCTGGGAGCGCGCTCCCGCGGCCAGCCCTTCATGGTCGCTGGTCGCAGGAGCTTGCTCCTCCGATTCTGCCTAAAAATTGCTGGTCGCTGGTGCACAAAGCACTGTGCACCAGAGACAAGCGATATCTACCCTCCAGCGCCGGCCGGGACCCGCCCACCCGTCCTGTCACAGCGTGACATGCCGGCCCGGGACCCGCCCACCCGCCCTGTCACAGCGTGACATGCCGGCCCGAGACCCGCCCACCTGCTCTGTCACAGCGTGACATGCCGGCCCGGGACCCGCCCACCCGCCCTGTCACAGCGTGACAAGCCGGCCAGGCCCCGCCCACCCGCCCTGTCACAGCGTGACACACGCCCCCCCTGCTTCCTCCTCCGTCAATGCCAGCGCATACAGCACAGAAGCTGCTGCGCAAATCTCCCCCCCACTGTGCCAGCATCCACACCTCCTGCGCGCCCCACAGCCGCACTAGTCAGTGCATAGGCTGTCTTTAGAGGGCATTGGTGTTGGGCAGCATGATTATGTTCATGCTGCCCATCGATGGTGATTTGCACCATCGGTGGGCAGCATGAGCATTACCATGCTGCCCCACACCAATAGTATGTGACATGAAAAAAAATGAAGGGGGCATTGGTGTCGGGCAGCATGATTATGTTCATGCTGCCCATCGATGGTGATTTGCACCATCGGTGGGCAGCATGAGCATTACCATGCTGCCCCACACCAATAGTATGTGACATGAAAAAAAATGAAGGGGGCATTAGTGTCGGGCAGCATGATTATGTTCATGCTGCCCATCGATGGTGATTTGCACCATCGGTGGGCAGCATGAGCATTACCATGCTGCCCCACACCAATAGTATGTGACATGAAAAAAAATGAAGGGGGCATTGGTGTCGGGCAGCATGATTATGTTCATGCTGCCCATCGATGGTGATTTGCACCATCGGTGGGCAGCATGAGCATTACCATGCTGCCCCACACCAATAGTATGTGGGCTCAATATAAATGAAGGGGGCATTGGTGTCGGGGTGGCAGGGGCCGCACGGCCGTCTTGTGCCCCCACACCCCTGGCAGGAGCGGGGCACTAGCGGCTGCTGCCGCTAGATTATCCTGCCCCTACAAAGATGACCCCTGCTACCTCTGTATATACACCATATACACTTTTATTCCCTTCCAGAAGGACTTCCCACAACCCATGTCAATCATAAATGAATTTAAATAGAGGGTAAAAAAAATCTAGTCAAAATTGCTAGCAATTTTCAGGGAAAATTGCTGGTCCCTCTGAAAAACTGGAAACTGAGCAATATATTGCTGAGAAATATATTGCGGAGATATATTGCAAGTACACCGAGCAATATATTACTCAGCAATATATTGCAAGCAATATATTGCTAGCAATATATCTCCCCCGTGTGTACACACCTTAAGAAGGATTTTGTCAGAAAGAGTGAACTACAGTAGAATAAGGCCCATTATTACATAGATTCATTTTTTTACACTGATGATGAGGTGCTTTCACTTCATGATTTGTTCTGGGTAGACAATAGAGTGACGAACTATGCATCTGTAGTAGGTCAGTCAGTGTGTACACTACACCCCCACCCTTAAATATTCCAATTTTGCTTCATTAGATAAAATAGGAGACAAATTACCATCATTTCAAGTAGAAGCCTAAGGAAGTTGACTTGCTCTTTACATGCAGCCGGGCCACTCCCAGACACTGCAGTCTGGGAGTTTAGCTGGTGACACATAGCAACATCTCTCCACTAACACACAGGAGAACAGAGTTCAGACATTCAGGTCTCATCTGACATCTTCGCATGAATATCATAAAAAATTAAAGTGCATACAGATACAAACCAGTTCTCTGTACAGGGGCGTTCTGTCTGCTCTCATGCAAGTAGAAATCTGAAGATGCAATAAAGCACATTGCCACTGATGTAATGACAAGGGATTACACTGTTATTTAACTCCTCGTTGTCAAATTTGCTATAGACAAAGAACTGGGTTTGATTCTGGCTCTCCTCCTCATCATGCAGCCCTAGACAAATTCTTTGGGCTGCAGCTGGTGCAGCCAGTAGAAGCCAGGCGTTTATGCATGAGCAGTACTGTCGCTGGTACTGTGCATGCGCCGGGCCCGGTGCCTGCCAACTGTATTGTACATGCGAAGGGACACTGGCATCAGGGATCAGCAGGGACTGGCGCAGACCTGGCGGCATGGCCACAGACAAGCCCCCCTCCTACCAATAGGCTGCCACTGATGTTATCATTTATGAGCAAACCTTGCTTGTGTGGAGGGCTCTGTGGTATCTCTTCTGTAGGCTTTGGGGTGGGGGTGGGCTTACTCATCATTTGGCCCAATCTGATTCATGGATTAGTCTGGTAGGGGCAGGGCTAAATGCTGTGATCCACCTTCTCTGTCTGGCACCACAATTCCAGTTACTTCACTAGGAAGGTGGGATGTAGGAGACTAGTCTCTTCTTATTTTAGTGCTGGGGACTACCTCAAGAATTGATAGTTTCCCATAATTTCCAGGAAAGTATGCGAGTATGGGCTATACCACTGATGTTTCATTATGGACCTGCATACTCTGAGCATCATTGATTGAATATTGATTGATGGACCCGGCAGGGACAGTGACAAGTCTGGGCATGTGCTCTGTTTGGGGCCTTGAGTACCGATCTGAGAACCTATGATCTAGAGCAGTGGTTCCCAACCCTGGTCCTCAAGTACCCACAACAGCACACGTTTGGAAGGTCGCCACACAGAATCCAAAGTGAAATACTTAGCTCCATCTTTTAAAATGTGTCTGAATAATGAATACGCCTGTGCTCCTGCCGGGTGACCTGGAAAATGTACAATGTTGGGGATAGTTGGGGACAAAGGTTGGAAACCACTGATCTAGAGCATTACAAAAATGGGGTTGCTAAATTCAAGGGATGCAGTGTAAATCCCGGCGGTCGGGATACCGGCGTTCAGAATCCCGATCGCCAAAATCCCGACACTTTCTCCCTCCGTGGGTATCCATATTTAATACTGAATCCAAATTCAACATAGTGTGGAAAGTCAGTCACTTGTGGGAACCCACCAACGTGTTTTACTCTTTGGCAGAGCTTTTTCAAGGTGCTCATGAAAAATGGCTGCAAACCCTTTAATTCTCATTTGTTTTTTTAAATAACCAGATCACATTTCCCATACTTATAAAGGGAAATGTGATCTGGTCAAATTTACTAAAAAATAAAATGCAGAGGAAAACAACGCATTGAGCCCTGCGATAAAGCCAGCCTCCGCTGTTGAATCACATAGCTCAGATGTGAATTAGGGGCTTCTGAACAGCTTTTTCTGCCCCTAGGCAGAGAAAGCAGTGCAGGAACAGGCAGGTGTGGATACAGAGGGGTGCGGAGTGGGCAGTCGCCCCCCCCCCCCCCCAGGAAGTCTGCACAGCACACGAGTGCGGAGTGTCAGCCAGACAGCCGCAGCACATCAGTGGCCGATTGGGTGTCAGCCAGACAACTGCAGCGCACAAGCTCCCGGGAGCCCAGAGTGGCCAGTGCATGTCAGTGGCTAGGTGTTAGCTAGACAGCCGCAGCACATGAGCTCCCGGCAACCCAGCCCTGTGCGACGAGTGTCAGCAAGCCTTTCATGACCTCTGTGTGTGGGGGGCATCTCCAGATTCTGCATACCTCTGATTGTGTGCAACTGTTCTGAAAGTCGAGGGTCAGGAAGGAGTCGGGATTTGGAGGGGAGGAGTCAGGCTGGATGGGGAAGGGCAAAGTTAAACTGTAAAATCCTCCCCTCCCCCCCCTAGAAGAAAAGTCTCGATTCACCCCTGGGAACAGGGCCCAGTGTAATCAGCTATGTGTGTCTAATGGACACACAAGCTGATTACTGTGTAAAACAAACCAATGTAATAATTACCTCCCCAGAGTCCATTGATTAGTGCTTCAGTGCAGTAAAGTGATGCTGCAAAGCGGCAGCCCACTTTATGGCACTGGGGTCTAAAGGAGAAGGAAGCCCCTGAAGACCGGCTGTATTGCAGGAGCAGATTCCCAGGTGGTGAGTATGAATCAGCATTGGTGGGGGTGTCACCGCGATGGGAAGTCTAAGTGTTGTTGGTGCGGTGGATGTGCAGCACATGAAAAATACCCTGATAGTGCTGTGGAGACCCATTGCAGAGACAGAGCTTTATGTCAATCTCTGTCCCTACATGGGATATTGATACATCAATAATCACATTGCAAGGTGGAACGATGTTACCACAGCACATCTGCAACTGCAGATGCGGATGGTGATAACTCGACCCCTTGATCCCAATTCTACCTGCATAATGGTGCTCTTAATTTTGCTATGCATCTGATAAGTGGTGGGATGTATAGAATCCAAAACGCAGAGCCTGATTCAGAGGCAGATGTAACATGTACAGAGAGAGTTAGATTTGGGTGGGGTTTTCAAAGTGAAACCTAAATAGCAATGTAAAAACAGAGTAGCCCAGGGGTTCCCAAACTTTTTGAATCACAGCACCTGGCTGAAACATCATTCATTTTGTTTGTGGCACCCCTAACAAATATTAAGTTAAATAAATTGTGTTTATATCTCATCCTTGGGATCCGTTATGTGGTAATGAACAGGATTCACTTTTGTTTGTCCACAATTTAACTATTATATTGGATATAAGTAACTTGAATTGGTCTTGGACCACCAAACCAGGGCACCCCAGCAAGTCCTCCAACGCCCCCCAGGGTGCCACGGCACACAGTTTGGGAACCACTGGAGTAGGCAGTATTATTAACCCTGCAGAGAAACAAAATAAGACACAAATCTAACTCTCTCTGCACAAGTTACATTTGCCGGGTTGGGATCATTGGGTCGACCTAATGATGGTTGACAGTCATTACTTCCATACCATTCAGTTGACATACTGCAAGGTCGACTGGTGTCTAGGTTGACATGGTACAAAGTCGACAGGTGTCTAGGTGGACACATGCATTAGGTCGACATGGGTTAGGTTGACAGTCAAAAGGTCGACATGGGTTATTTCACTGTTTTTTTACCCAAATGTTGACACAGTCGACATGGACACTGTTTTAAGTGCACCGCATCCCCTCGCGTGGCTCGCTGCGCTTGCCATGCTTTGGGCTCGGCACACTATTTTATTCTCCCACCATGCCCTAGTGGATGGTAGGGCATGAAATACCGCCTGTCGGCTCAAAGAAAGTTAAAAACACCATGTCAACCTTTTGAATGTCAACCTAGACACCTGTCGACCTTGTCTCATGTCGACCTAGACACCTGTCGACCTTGAGCCATGTTGACCTAGACCCCTGTCAACCTTGCAGTTTGTCGTCCCAACAGTGTTGACCTAATGACTGATGACCATTATTAGGTCGACCAACCAACCGTATCCCCATTTGCCCCACCTGCAGTGCACATGGTTTACCATTTTGAGAACAAATTTGTCCTGCAATCAGCTCTGAATTAGGTCCCATGACCAGGGCCATCTTAATGTATGGGCTCAATGGGCAGCTGACCAAGGGCCCCAATTCTAGGGGCCTTTGAGCTAGTTTGGATTGAGTTGTGGGTATCTGCCTCATGAGCTTCTTGGGAGGCAGTATTCATCCGTAATATCACCATTTTTACAACTGCTAAAACTTTGAATATCACTCTTTATGCTTGTATGTGCACTGTCTGTTTGAAAATGCGCAGCTGTACCTCTAATGACTTTACCTCTCCTGCTCTTCCATTGATAATAGGTTTCCCCCAACATTTTATTCTTGCCCCTCTTCTTCTCTATCTCTACATGTCCTCTCTGGGTGAGCTTATTTGCTCACTCGACTTCCACTATCACCTCTATGCTGATAATACTAAAATCTACCGCTCCTTTCCTGATCTCTCTCCCTCTATCCTCACTCATATCTCCAACTGTCTCTCTGCTGTCTACTCTTGGATGACCCAGCACTTTTTTTAGACTTAAAATATCAAAGACTAAGCTGACCTCTTCCCACCCTCCTGTATAAAACCTGACCATCTCTCATCCTAACCTGTTTATGCTCACTTTTTTCCCTTCTGTGTCACCCCTGTCTGTCTAACCCTCCCATTTAGAATGTAAGCTCTCACGAGCAGGGCCCTCTCACCTCTCCCACCCTGATGATTGCTTCAGTGTCCTGTCCCCTGATGCAACTATCCATATTAACCATGTACTTGTCCTAAACTGACTTGTACTGTAATTCGGTATGTGTTTTTGCTCATAACTATGCTCTGTAAAGCGCTGTTGAATATGTGTGTGCTACATAAGAACCTGTTAATAAATAAATAAATAAGAATGCTGCCTGGTCACTTCCTGCAGCCAGACAGTGAATGGCTGTCAGAATACTGATTGGTGGATGGAACTGTCCAACAATCAGAATCCAGCATTCTCTACATGTCTTCCAGTCGGCAGTCAGACAGTGGGAGAGATGCACTAAAGGGAAAATGCGATCAAAACACTTGATCAGGGTTTTTGTCTCATTTTCTCCAAAACCCGATCATTGGGCTTTTGTACTATAGAGTAACGCCAAAAAAGCTGTCATTACTCTATAGAAGCCTATGGGTTTCTCTCCACCACAATGGCAGGTATTCAATGCCGGTGCGAGCGGCCGGCCAGGGGGTTAAACTGCGAGGATCACAGAAAACCAGTGATCCTCGCAGTTTAACCCCTGCGCTGGCCACTCGCACTATGCAAGGTTCCGGGGGAATCCTCGCCGTCACAGAACTGCGAGGATTCCCCTAAACTGCGAGAGCCGCAGCTAGTGCAGCAAATTCGCTGTAATTAGCCTAGATTCTCGCAGCTTTTGGAGGCACATACGTCAATTTTCCCTCTCTCAAAAAATGGAGCGAGGGGGAATTTGCGTATGAGAGGGGTCAGTTGAATACTGACAGGGTGAGCGGTGACTGCGAGCAAAAAGTCCTGCTCGCAGTCACCGCTCGCCCACGGCATTGAATATATGCCATTGTTTGAGGGATTTATCATGGATCTCTCCCAACATGCCCCGCGGCCAACACCGTCACACTGCTCAAACCCGAGAGTCTAGCATCCAGAGCCACTTTGCAGGGACAGCTCTTATCAAAATGTGTGTGATGAAGAAAGGCACCAGGCAGGGGTGTCCTCTCTCTCCACTTCTTTTTACTATTGTCTTAGATCCAATGTTCCGTTTCTTGCAGAATCGGGAGACCTTGAAGGGTGTTAAGACGCGTAAGCATGAATTTAAAATTTGTGCTTTCGCAGATGACCTTCTAAAAAAACTGGAGGAATTTGGTAGGGCATCAGGGTTTACCATAAATTTAGATAAATTTACTTAAGAATAGGAGTGAAAAAACCATTGTGGGCTAATGAGGTTTCATTAAAATGGGCAGTGAGCCATATCACCTATTTAGGGGTGAAGATTCCGAAGGACCTTAGCCGGTTGTATGATTTGAATGTAGGCTCAGTCATTAGAAAATGTGCAAAAGAGCTGGAAGGATGGGCAAAACTACCAGTATCTTTAATAGAGAGAATAAATCTAATTAAAATGATAACATTCCCTAGACTTTTGTACCCGCTTCAGATGTTACCTGTCCTCCTCTCCCCTAAAGACATCCGGGAGATTGATAAAATCTTCAGAAAGTTCATATGGGAGGGAAAGAAAGCCAGAATAAGTCTTAATAAATTACAACAACCTAAGGCAAAAGGAGGAATTAATTTCCCAAATATGGAAAGATACAGCTTGGCTTCTCATTTCCGCTATATAAAGGATTGGATCTGGGAGAGAGGGGAGTACACCAACATTCACTTGGAGCAAGAAACTCTTATGAAGTGAGGACTGGTAGCATTTCTCCACTCTTTAGATTTGGATGTTGAATTGGGAGTTACAAGGAACCCCCTACTGAGATCCACCAGAAGAGCCTGGTATGTTGTTCGCCATAGATTTGGCATTAACTCTAATGTCTTCATAATTTCAAACTTCTTGGAGAATCCGGGTTTCCAGGAAGGGAAAGCTAAATATCCATTTAATCGATGGAAAGATATGGGGGTGATAAGAGTTGGTCAATTAATTGATGTTGTTAAGAGAAAGCCTATGACCTATAGGCAGGTAGTGGAGAAGTATGCGACAAGTATACCACTAGATCTTGCATTTATCCAAGCCCAACACTATGCATAAGAAATTACCCAACTCCTCAATGAAAAGGACTGGGATAATGACTTAGATAAGCTCCTACTACATCTACACTTCGGGAAAAGGGCTCTTTCCTTTTATTATAATTTCTTTAGACCGACGTCTGATGACAAAGTGGGGAAAATGGGCATAGGTAGGTGGTCGGAGATATTTCCGGATGTTACGGAAAATGACCTATATACTCATCTGGATTCTATATGTAAAATGCTACCTTTGCCAACGTACACAGAGCTGTTCCTGAAGATTTACCATAGAGCATATTTATCTCCAAATAGGAGGAACAAGATTGGACTATCCAACGACAGCAACTGCCCGAGGTGTGGATCAAGTGGAGCAAATTTAGTCCATTGCCTTTGGAGTTGCCCTGAGGTTTTTAGTTTCTGGAAGAATGTAGAAAGGTTTATTAATACCTATATACAGAGCGACCTCCAAATAATGGCAAAATGGGCTATTCTCAGTATATAACCTTGTGATGGGGCAACTACGAATAAACGGGTTAATGAGAAAATTATGTTGGCTATATCCGCTGCCGAAAAAAAAAAAAAAAAATAACGATTCTGCAGATGTGGAATCAGTCACAGACCCCTGTAATGATGCTATTTTTGGAGAAGTTATATAATATGTTTCTGATGGACTGGGTGGAGGCTTCCTCACAAAAAGAGAAAAATCAGGACAAGTTCTTCGAGAGCTGGGGAGACTTTATACAAACTCTCTCCCCCCAAGTCCAAGAGAAAATTAAGATTGTTTTTCCCTAGTGGAATGGAAAAGTAGAGGGGATTAGTGGATATATGCCCATATAACATGATGAGTACATAATTATATGTTATCTCATATGTTATCTCGCCATGTCCTGTCTTTAAGTAGATTACTACGTGCAGTCCCCAATATGTATCTTATATTTCTTGCATGTATTAGGGTCCGTTAAAGAACACGGTTAGAGGATAGATGGATCTAAGATTAGTATGTTATGACAATATTTGTTACTTATGCTAAATTTAAATGTGAATATGTCTTATTCTTTTCTTTGTGTTTTTAAATGTATTGTTTTTTATAATGTGTTCTTGCATAATAAACAAAAAAAACTATTTTAGGTGTCAATCTAAGTTCTGTTGACCTTCAGTGGTCGACTTAATGTATGTCTTCATTCAGAGGCATAACTAGACATTTGTAGGCCCCATAGCAAAAGTTTGTATGGGCCCCCTATTTAGCAACTTTTGGTAATAAATGAATATAGCACATATACCTTAGACTGTAAAGATGGGCCCCCTTCATCTCTGGGCCCCATAGCAGTTGCACCCCCTGCACCTATGGTAGTTACGCCTTTGTCTTCATTCTTTCGACCCAGTGACCCATACCCACACAACAAGCGTCAGTCAGCGTTGTGTGATTGATGGAGACAGAGCATGCGGCAGGTGTGATTGCAGATGCACCAGAGCCAGAGCATTCGGCAGGTGTGATTGCAGATGCACCGGAGGCAGAGCCTGCGGCAGGTGTGATTGCAGATGCACCGGAGACAGAGCATGTGGCAGGTGTGATTGCAGATCCGCCGGAGACAGAGCATGTGGCAGGTGTGATTGCAGATGCACCAGGGACAGAGCATGCGGCAGGTGTGCTTGCAGATGCACCGGAGAAAGAGCATGCAGCAGGTGTAATTGCAGATGCACCGGAGACAGAGCATGCGGCAGGTGTGATTGCAGATGCACCAGAGACCGAGCCTGCGGCAGGTCTGATTGCAGATGCACCGGAGACAGAGCATGCGGCAGGTGTCATTGCAGATTCATAAGAGCCAAAGCATGCGGCAGGTGTGATTGCAGATGCACCCGGTATAGAGAATGCGGCAGGTGTGATTGCATATGCACCATGGACAAAGCATGCGGCAGTTGTGATTGCAGATGCACCGGGGACAGGGCATGCGGCAGGTGTGATTGCAGATGCACCGGGGACAGAGCATGCGGCAGGTGTGATTGCAGATGCACCATGGACAAAGCATGCGGCAGTTGTGATTGCAGATGCAACATGAACAGAGCATGCGGCAGGTGTGATTGCAGATGCACAAGAGGCAGAGCCTGCGGCAGGTGTGATTGCAAATGGACCAGAGGCAGAGCATGTGACAGGTATGATTGCAGATGCACCGGAGGCAGAGCATGCGGCAAGTGTGATTGCAGATGCACCAGAGATAGAGGATGCGGCAGGTGTGATTGCAGATGCACCGAAGACAGAGCCTGTGGCAGGTGTGACTGCAGATGCATTGGGGACAGATCCTGCTGCAGGTGTGATTGCAGATGCACCTGGAGACAAAGCATGCGGCAGGTGTGATTGCAGATGCACCAGAGACAGAGCATGTGGCAGCTGTGATTGCAGATACATCAGAGACAGAGCATGGGGCAGGTGTGATTGCAGATGCACCAGAGACAAAGTATGCAGCAGGTATGATTGCTGTAAATTGGTATTTTTATACACTGGATACTGTGTGGAATACAGTATTATTATTTAACAGTACAGATGGTCTATAGTTTAAGCATTTAAAGTGGTCAGGAAATATTTAAACATATCATAATAACTAAATAAATACACAAACATAATATGACCAGTACTGCACTTTCTAAGCTCACAATCTCCCACTTCATGGTAAGGCTTCTTTCTCTTCCTCCTGGCAGCTACTCTCTGGTCCATTGCAATGTTTGAGGGCTCAGATCCCCTACCCCCCTACGTTTGCCTATGCAAACACACACACACACACACACACACAATCAAGCAGAGGTACATATATGACACATATAAAAAGCATGGTAACATATAGAGATATATACATAGACCAGGGGCGTAACTATAGCACCGCAGCCCCCGCCACCACGGGGGGGGGGGGCGCTGTGCATGTGGGGGCGCCGGGGGCTGCGGTGCTATAGTTACCCCCCCCCAATCCCCCGCAGACTTACGTATCTCGCTGGTCCCGGCGGCTCCGTTCTTCTAATGAGGACCACCACAAAATGGCCGCCCCCATATAGCACACTGTTCTCTGAAACTGTCTGCTGTATGGGGGCGGCCATTTTGTGGTGGTCCTCAGCAGAAGAACGGAGCCGCCGGGACCAGCGCGATAGGTAAGGGGGAGGGGGTTAGCATAGGCGGTGGGGCGACGGGGCGGCCGGGGGGGGGGGTGCTTGACGGGGCGGCGGCGGTGGGTGGGTATGGGCGCCCCCCCCATAACGGCGGGGGGGGCGCCCAAAATGTAGCTACGCCACTGACATAGACATATAGTGCCTGATTTAGACCCTTACGTTGGGCTGCAAAATTTCACAGTTCAGCAATCAGCTCTGAATCAAGCCCATATGTAAGCTTGCATTTAGGCCTGATTCAGGGGAAAAATTACCAAGGACAAATGGCTATGAATACGCCTATATATATCAGCACACAGAGTCACCTTACTTTCTATTTTCACATTGTTTTAAAGTTATTCAGAGTGTAACATTAGGTACAAGTGCTGCAGATATAGATATAGGGGTTAAAACGTAATACCTTTTCTCTACAGTATCTTTTACCCCACAAGTTTCTACATCTAGGCAGCAGGATGTTTCAACATATGAAAAGTAGAGAAGAAATGGTGAAAAATATATTTGATGAAGATTCCATAGGCTGTAGTAATGAAAATATAGAATCAGCATTAAGTAGATTAGACAAATTATTAGTGAAAGAATAAATTGTGGTGGAAATGTGTTACTTTAGAAAAGTACTCAGCTGATCAAATAATACCAAAAGGTCTGAGATTAAATCATTTAATGACTCCAGTGAGGTGTTTAAACATAAGTGGCTAAAAATGCTAGAATCTTGCTCACTTGCACTGATGGATCTAATTTTGAAGGAAAGAAGGGAAAATTAAAGATTATCGAAGAACAAATAAGCATCCTGCAGACCATGATAGAGCCATGAAGACTCCCCTGAATTTAAACAAAAATGTAAAGTACCATGTATACTCGAGTATAAGCCTACTTTTTCAGAACATCTTTTATGCTGAAAAAGCCCCCCTCGGCTTATACTCGAGTGAGGGTCCCACTTGAGTCAATACGTTTTCCCAGTTTTTTGTTGTATAATTAGGTGCCTCGGCTTATACTCGGGTCGACTTAGGCCCTTATTCTGATTGACGCGTACTTTTCCGCATACTTTCGGATTGCGTCTTTACGGCGTCTGCGCATGCGTGGAGAACGCCACGCGCATGTGCCACGCCTTGACTCCGTACCTGTTCGGGCAAATCCCGTACAAAACTGTTCACCGCAATCAGTCGGGAAATATGGGCGTATTATGGGCGTCATGCGGAATGACACATGGGCGTAGTTTCAAAGTGGGCAAAACGGGGCGGAAACATGGGCGGACACGGGGGAGTACACTGATGTTGGGGGGCGTGCATTCGGATACCACTCCGAATGCACGCGAACAAAAAGGGAAGAAATGTGCGGTGTCCAAAAGGCTACTATTGCTTTGCGGACACCACTCGTTCCTGCGGTAGGCGAACGGACCGCCTAATGACTACAAGCATTAACACCTGAACCCAATAGAATCGACTCCTTTACTCATTACTCACTAATAGGACGCTTGTCAGTGCTTTAATTGAAACCATTGCTGCTTCAAGGACACCTTACTAATCACCCCCATATGCTGTACTTGTCACACACTTTAAACCTGCTAACAATGGACATGACTGAATATGAATAGTATCAATACACATGTGTATTCGACATGTACTAATGAAACCACACAATTTTAGTAAAGTAAAGAAATTTATTTATATACATTTCACAGTCAATGCCACTGTGATGCAATGACAAAAAAATAAAAAAACCAAAAAAAAAAAACCATGTTAGGAATGTACCAAAATAAATTATAATACAAAACAAATATAATTGCACACAGATGGACTCCAGCACCTCCTATGTGCCACTGCACATGCAGCCAGTGGGAAATGAGGAGGCTGCTGGCCCTTCTACAGCAGGGCTACCTGCACCTGACCATTCTACAGCAGGGCAACCTGCACCTGGCCCTTCTGCATCAGGGCAACCTGCAGCTGCCTCATATGCACCATCAGCAGAATCATTTGGAACACAACCGGGGACTTAGCAACATCACTTCAAGTACAGATGACAGTAATGGCAGGCAAAAGAGGGCAACAGGGGAACCAAAAAGGACATTTGAAGCAAGGGCTCATCTGGTTACCCTCAGCACGTGATTGGACACAAGAAGCTGACACACACAGCACAATGGAAGAGTTGGGATGACATAACGGTGGAGATTAATGCAGCCACAAGTTCATTTGCGACCACGTTTGGCCTTGGTAGGCTCCTTGGCCTGTGCAGCAGCTCTTCGGCCACGGCCAGATGCTGGGGCAGGTGGAGCAGATGCTGGTGAGGGGTTGGCTGGTCTACCCCTCCTGCCAGCAGGGAGTGTTGCTGGTGGTAATGCACCAGAAACGGATGACATTAGGACCCTGTTGCTGTTAACCAGCTCCACCATAAGCTCATTATGGTGGAGGAGGAGATCATTTTGGCGGGTGACTTGCTCGGCCAGCACCTGAGCACTTGCAGCCATGGCCTGATGCGCCTCAGCCATGGCCAGCATGCTCCCAGCGATGGCCTGCTGGGTGCTGACCAAGCTCGCTATGATCTCCTCGGTCCTACGCATCCGTTCTGATGCAAACTCTCCCTGCTGGTTTATGTCCCCAAGCATCTGGGCCAAGGTGGCAAAATCGGCTTGGGCCGATGGCTGCTGCTGCACAGGCCTACCACTGGGGCCAGGTGGCACGGACTCCTCCACCTCCTGAGCAGAGTCGTCACCAAGCAGTGGGGTGTCTGTGGAAAATGATAAACACAATTAGGACACATTCTAAGATAATTACTTGCACAAGCTTATGGCATGACAAATATTTACCTTCAATAAAAGACGCAAACACTTCAGCTGGGGCCTCGCTATCCATCGTGCTCACCCCCCTGATCTCCTCAACTGATACACAGCTCTCGGCCATCAACTCCAGGGGGGTGAACTCTAGCCCTGATGGCATGGGCCCGGCCCCAGATCTCTGGCTGTGTTCCCACCGCTTGGTCATCTTCCTCTTCAGGTTGGTTTTGAAGTCCTGCCACCTGCAATGTAAGTTGACATATTAATACATGTCACTCCAGATGTTTGATGTTGCAGCCATTGCTCTGTGCTACATATTACGACATGTGCTTAATGTCAAAAAGATAACATTACATGCAACTATGATATCAACCGTTACAAGACACATTCACAATCACCCTACTCTAACTCTCAACTAAATAACATGTCAATAATGTCTGTGTATCGTAACAACCTCACCGGCCATTTGCAAAATCCATCTAAGCATGAATTCAATCATTACTTGTCTATTACTGGGCACATGTATCACAAAACAACTTGCCTCTTCTTGACATGGTCCGCCTCACGAACTTGTGGCGCAACTTCATTAATCTCTGCCGTTATGTCTTCCCAAACCTTCCATCTGCGTGTGTGTGTCAGCCTCTCCGATGGACACTCAATCCAATCACGTGCTCGGGGAACCAGGATGGCAAGCTCCTGTGCTTCATATGCCTTATTTCGGGAAGTTGGTTCCTCTGTTGCCCTCTTTTTCCCCTTGCCACGGCCATGGCCACGCCCACTGGCACGTGGCGCTGTACTTGAAGTGCTGGCCATGGTACTATCTTGTGAAGTCCCCGGTTGTGTTCCAAATGATTCTGCTGATGGTGCATATGAGGCAGCTGCAGGTTGCCCTGCTGCAGAAGGGCCAGGTACAGGTTGCCCTGCTGTAGAATGGTCAGGTGCAGGTTGCCCTGCTGTAGAAGGGCCAGCAGCCTCCTCATTTCCCACTGGCTGCATGTGCAGTGGCACATAGGAGGTGCTGGAGTCCATCTGGTCAAATAGTTGCTGCAGCTCCTGGTCCACCTCTGGTTGTGATCCAGACATGTTAGCAACAACATTGTCACATTCTAATACACCTTTATATACTGTTTGTGTATCCTGTTTGGCGGACATCAGCGGCAGCTGCGTTCCGTGCGCGAGCGTACGTCGCTGTTTTTTCGCGCCGCATACGGTGGCGGAAATTCCATTGTGTAAAACCTGGCGAAACTTCGACATGAAATACTGGTCACCAATTCTAACATTGCATAGAATCTTCTGATACACCTGTGACTATCGCACAATACACATGCTATTTGCTAGCATGACATGACATTTGGTTCATGACTACTGTGGTATTGTGGAGTTTGATTGCAAGCTAAAAGTAGCCCAATCCCTTAGAAAATCCAGGCCACAAGTCATGCAATACTCATCACTACTGTTATAGACCACACATGTGAGAGGCCTATAAATAGTGAGTTGCTGCTAGAATCATTTGTCTCCAGATCTGGACTTGTCAGGGTCTAAGGTAAGCTCTTCCATGGTCCTTGTAGATATGATATCCATTAACAATGTAAGTGTATGAATGTATGCACCATTGCCTCACTGACTACAGATTGTTGGCCCACCAAAGTCTTTGTAGCATTATTGCAACATGTCACATGTTCACTATTTCACTCACAGGTCTTAAACCTGTGTGTGTTCATCTATTGCAGGACAACATGTCCCAGCAATAGCTGAAATGTCTCATAGTACATGATGTCGGCAACAAATGCAGACACCTTTGATACTCAAGTAGTGTTTAGTAGTTCGATGTTGTAAGCATCTGTGTGTTTAGGACGGTGTGTATTGAGTTCATATTATTGTTACATCATTATAGAGTCAAATGGATCTTCGGGATTTGACGGGGCGGCCATCTATTGTACGTATTGAAGCCTACAAATCTATTTGTAGTCGGATATGGCCATTATGTGCATAGGTGCATCAGTATTTATGTTCATTTCTTTATAGGTTGCTGAAGCAATGATGCGGTACATGGAAAGGAGGCTAAGGGCACTTGCGGCTCTCCCCACTCGTCGCCCAAGGAGGCCAGGACGTGCTAGAATCTATCGCACACGGGTGACTCTGTTTGCTATGCCCGATGATGAGGTACTTACTAGGTACCGGTTACCGCCACATGTAATTCTGGATCTGCTCTCGTTAATTGAGAGTGATCTGGAACCTCTACACGGGATCACGACAGCAATTCCGCCTCACACACAGCTGCTGGCGGTGTTGCATTTCTGCGCCTCAGGATCATTCCAACAAGTAGTGGCAGTACTTGCTGGAATATCTCAGCCGGCCTTCTGCCGAATCCTGAGGCGTGTGACGTCGGCCATGTTCAGGCGCAAGGGGCACTTCATGGCCATGACATTTGCCACCGAGACCCTGCGCAGAAGCCAGCAGGCCTTCCATCAAATTGCTGGCTTCCCTAATGTGATAGGGGCTGTGGATGGCACCCATGTACCATTTGTGCCTCCATCTCGAAGTGAGAAGATATATAGGAACCGCAAATTGTTCCACTCACTGAACGTGATGGTGGTATGTGGCCCATCCATGGAAATTCTCGCCTTCAACTCGAAGTTTCCCGGAAGTGCCCATGACTCTCATGTCATCCGACAAACCGGGATATGGCAAAGACTACAAGAGCTGGAAGGCCGTGATGCGTGGGTTCTGGGTGACTCCGGTTACCCATGTACGCCCTGGCTACTTACGCCGTACAGCTCCCCAGCACCGGGCCCACAGGAGGCATTCAATCAGGCGCATGTTGCCACCAGGCAAGTGGTGGAGCGCTCAATTGGCCTTTTAAAGGGTCGATTTAGAGTGCTCCACCGCACTGGTGGTGACTTACAGTATGCGCCTGAAATGGTGTCGAGGATCGTGGCCCTGTGTATATTTTTCCATAACATTGCTGTGCGGCGTGAGATACCCTTTGATGAGTGGGAGGTTCCATCTGAGCCGCAAGATCCGCCCATGCGCCCATCCCGCGCCCCTGAATGCCGGAGGGGATACCAGCTGCGGGACTCTGTGGCACTAAGATTCTTCAGGTACATTTTATCTAGTTGACCAGAACACACCAATTGTTTCAAAAATCACCCCTTCAAATAAGTACAGTGTGGTAGTTGTCAGTGTTACAAAACGACAATTAGCCAGCCTGCCCTCCTAATGGCAAAGAAATAGTATATATTTATCATATGTGCTTAGTTTTGGGGGAAGTACAATATAGGTGCTCATTATTATACTTTGTACAAGGGATCTTATGTGTTTGTTATATCTTCATTATTGTAGTTGATACTATCCCTGATGTCTGGTGAGTACATTGATTTATTCTATAATGTGGTGGGGACTTTTTTCTGTGTTGATGTATGATTTGTTTGCAGATATATAGATATATATATATATATATATATATATGATATTGGAATTTATTAACATGTTTAAACATTTCAAGGAGCAGGCAGGCAGGCAGGCAGGCAGGCAGGCAGGCAGCCAGCGCTGGTGTATAATGCTGGACTCAGGATACCTGCAAGTATGTGTATGTGTCTTTTAAACATAAATGTACACATACACATAGATGCATAGAGTAAGTAATGCTAAGTACAGCTATGCGTTGCTAAGCTATAGCACGCGTTGCTTGGCGGAGCGAGGCGTTATTGGATTTGCTAAGTGCATACACACTGTGTTTTATATATATCAGATTTGTTCATTCCCATACATCAGCACTACTGTTTTTAAGGCATGCGAATTTGTCACCATTTGTGTTGGCGCAGAGACGCTGTTCATGTAAAGATGAACAATAAAGTTATTAACACAAATAACTGTGATAAACCAATGCCACCACCTGATTGGTTGATTGATGCCATTGTTAACATGGCGGAGACACGCAGGGCAGAGCCGTTTTCGCCTGCGGAACTGAGGGCTCTGGTCTCCGTCATGGAGACAAGGCTGGGCCGTGCGGGGCCCTTTATCACTAATGGCCAGAAGCGGCGGGCCTATGCTGCGGCAGGGCGCAGGATTTTCGCCCGCACTCGGGTGCGGAGGACCATCGGGCAGCTAGAGAGGCGGTGGTCGGACCTCCGCAGGCGCCAGCCCCAGCTTTTACAGCAGATTAGGGGCGAAATAGCTGATTGTGAGTATTTTAGCTATGAAATTTCGCACTTACATCATAGCATATATAAACAATAAAATGTGTCTCATGATAAGTGGGTGTCCATGGGTTTAAAAGTCCATAGACTGTTATGTGTGCTTCTTCCTGGTTAACATGCAGTCATGTGGCTTTTATATGTAATGACATAGCATTCATGATTCTGATGCATACAATGTGCCAGATCTAATATGTGTTCAACATTGATAAATGCCAGGGTTGTAATGATTGAACAAATTACTAACAATCACATAATAACTTAAATGTCACATTTTGGAGTCCATTAACAGTAAGGAGCTACTTTCAAGCATCGTTTGCCAACATTATCACCCTTCCATGTATGTCTTGTTATGGATTAATACATGTGCACCAATGACCCGACATTGACCATGATTTTGTTTTCTACCACACAGCACGAGCCCGAGCACGACAGGCACGGGAACAGGCCGAGGCAGCCCTGGCCGAGGAGGAGGTCCAAGAGCGTGATGAGGAGGTGGCGGCGAGGGTGGAGGAGGAGCAAGTGGAGGAGGAGGAGGAAATGGTGGAGGAGCAAGTGGAGGAGGTGGAGGAGATGGTGGAGGAGATGGTGGAGGAGGTGGAGGAGATGGTGGAGGAGGTGGTTGAGGAGGAGGAGGTGCCTGAGGAGGTGGTGGTGGAGGAGGAGGTGGAGGAGTTGGTGGCAGAGGAGGAGGTGGAGGAGGTGTTGGTGGCGGAGGAGGAGGTGGAGGAGGTGGTGGTGGTGAAGGAGGTGGTTGTGGCGGAGGAGGAGGTGGAGGAGGTGATGGTGGCGGAGGAGCTGGCGGAGGAGGTGGCTGAGGAGGCCACGGTTGCCCCGGAGTTGGACGAATCCGAGGGGGAGGAGGCGTGTGAGGCACCGGAGTCCCATCAGATCGGTATGTTTACATAATGCATCATTCATGAAGTAGTTGTACTGGTATTTGTTATGTAGCACTGGTGATGATAAATTTTGGTACAATACTATTAATACAGAACTCAAAGTGGGTAGCTACAGATACAGGTACGGGTTAGATGGGGTGTCCAAGGCATCCCTTTCATCCAGGACACCTCTGAATTACACAGGTTTGTGGGATGGCTTGGAGCTCCATTTTGACTGCCACATAACCGTTGTAGTTAAACAGGATCCTGGAGTAAAGGGATGAGTGGATCATTTGTGGATTAAATTCACCTGCTGCAAGCCTCGATTCTGACCCATCATATAGGGGAATCTATATTGTTGTTGAATGTTATTTATAAACTATAGGATGTATGCTATAAATGGAGTATGGGCCGGCCTACCTTGGAATGGAGTCACAAGTTGCCAGTGTCCCTGGAGCCTCCTCTACCTAAACACCCCCTGTAGTTCAGATTGTTTTTTTGCCCTCACAGAATTGTAGGTTGGTTTAGACTGAATTATTATTTTGAGGATGTGTACTGTGCATTCCTGACATTTGCATAACTCCCATGCCACGAACCATCACTGAACTTAGACTGAGGAGATTGTGACAAGTTCTTATTGACGGAGGCCATGACATGCTTGTCATTGGTTAGTCATGGCTGGGTTGTGAATGAGAAGAAACACTATGACTGTTATGTCTTCTGCAGAGTAAAGGGTAGAGGGAAAAAAACACAGTATGTAGTAAATAAGTTTGCATGTATGTATATATGTGTGTGTCATATCTATTTATCTATGTGTGTCTCTATCTCTCTACATATATATATATATATATATATATATATATATATATATATATATATACACATGTCACCTAGCATTTCTGCAATTTATGTAGCAGTATGTGAAATGTATGCATGAATATCATGACTAATTTTTCCCCCTTTGACATGCCCACAGATGACACAACACCGGCAGATGAGGGGGTTCGTGGGGCCCTCCTGCGGGCGGACCACCATTTGCGCCTATTATTAGCCGATCTCCAGGACCTGCGAGATTTACTTCTCTAATTTATTATTTTATAGTTTTATATTTAAATGTTAATGTTTCATGCAAATAAATGGTTTATGCAAGTTCACAGTTGTTGGTTTTATTTGCACATTAAACAGTATATGTGTAGATTGTTTATAATCTTTTACACAGGGTCTAATACAAACCATTGCACTTCAATTGCTGTAAGGGTTAATGTGTGCAATGCATGTGTTAGGCATGCTTGTAAGGATATATTGGCATCTAATTGATTCCAATTCCAAATAAGCATTTTTGTATGAGGATAGGTGATTGAATAAGTGGGTCATGTGATGTATTGCAGAATAGACATAATAGTGGGTTGTTTGGCGTAAATACACCGCTTACGTGCGGTAGCACCGCTTGGCTCCCGTTCGGATGCGGTATTCCCGTGCATACTCTGTAATACTCTGTAATACCGTGCAGAATCGGAGTGTTTCTCCCGCACACGCATGGTTTGTATGTCGTCCGTAAACACGCCCTGTTCTTAAAGAGTGAGTCCGGCCGAATGCGGAGGACACGTGGGCGTTTCTACGGACGATGGCCGCACGCGGCAGAACACCGTGGCATGCGGGCCGCACCGTAAGAATTCGGGAATATCCGCACCGATCAGAATAAGGGCCTTATACTAGAGTATATACGGTAATTCAAAGTAGATTGGTAAAGAACACCAAAGAGATCATCCCAAGAAAACAAAAGAAACTTAAGAGAGGCCGAGTTCTATAGAAACTTGGGAAAAGATCCCCATATTCAGTTATACAAAGATAATTTATCTGAATGAGAGTCAGATGAAGAGATGCAACTATGAACTGCAAAGGGAGAATTATGAGGAAGAAGATAACGGAAAGAGAACTCATGAGAAAAACACGAACGATAGAAGTACAAAATATCAAGAAGCAGATGATTCTCAGGGGCAGATTTATTACGCTCAGTGAAGTTATAAAGTATCTGGCTTTTATCACCGGCCAATCAGCTCCTACCTGTGAAGTTACAGGCTTGGTTTGAAAGCCTGTTTTTTTGTTTCTGCGGGAGCACACCCCTAAATCTTGTGTAAAGTATTAGACTCTGAGTGTTACAAATAGGGGGCCTGGTCCTAAAAACTTTATTATTTGTACTTTGAATCCTGTGCGACTGGTCCACATCTCTGTCTGTCTTGGTTTGAAAAATGAAAGGTATGAGCTGATTGGCCGGTGATAAAAACAGACACATTATCACTTCACCGAGCTTAATAAATCTACCCCTCAGACTGAAATGGAAGACCCGGAAGAATATATGGAAACATCTAAAAGCAATCAAAGGATCCAATGGAAAAGGACAAGAGGGAAAAAACGTCAAAACAGGAGAAACAGCTATATAAATTAAGACCGCATCCAATATCAACTTACACTTGGAAGACAAAGACACACATATCAAAATAATAAGGTAAACTATAAAGTCAATATGTACAACAGAAACCAAAACCCAAGGTATGATTATAATAATTCCAGGGGTCTTTATCAAGAACCAGATGAAAGAAGAACCTTTCTGGGAGAAAGAGGAGAATATTAACGCAATCAGAACTATTTTTTAGAAGATTTCGCCATTACGAACCAAGGTTCTAAAAAAATATAGGGAAAAGGTAAGAGGGAGAAATAAGAATGCCGATTGAAAGAACAGAAAAAAGGAGAAAAAACTATCTTCAAAACCTGAAATAAACCAAGGAAAAGTTTTTAATCTTAGCAACAGGACCCTAACTAAAACAGAAGAGGACCTGTTACTAAAGGGTTTAAAATTTGCCCCACAAAGAAAATTGACCAGACGTTTGTTGATTTTAAAAAAAATACGAGAAAACTAACAATTAGGAAGTTTTTTTCAGCAGCAAAGAATCCAGTCAAACCATGGAACCAGAAAGTAGTAAATTTAAGAAGAAATTTACTTTTTATCCCAAACATCTAAAAGGAAGCCTGATCGATAGCTTCCAAAAATCGGTCCAGAAAGACCTGGAAAAACTCGAAAATGTCAAATTAAGAAATCCAATCTGACAAAAATAGAGAGAGAGAAGCAATGAAGATCCTCCAAAATGATGATTCAATTATAATTAAAACAAGCGACAAAGGGGGAGGGGTAGTCATGACGAATAGAACAGACTACATAAATGAGATATACCAGCAACTAAACGATGGTCAAACATATATAGCATTAAAGACAGACATGACTAATAAAATCAAGACAAATCTACATATCATTTTTGGGGCATGAAACCTGACAGCCAAATTATCTTAATACGTAGATTCACATCTACAACCCCTAGTAATTGAAAATAAGTCGCATTTAAAGGATACCACAGATACCCTTAAAAAAATGATAGAACATCAAATGGAAAGAGAGTATGTATATGGTGACGGCGGATGTGGCAGCACTTTATACAAACATCCCACATGATAAAGGTCTAATCACAATTAAGAAATCGTTATACAAAACGGAATATGCGGAGGATAAAAAAAAGTTTATTTCTGGAGGCAACAGATTTCATCTTTAAGAATAACTATTTATTTTTTGACAATTATATTAATCAACAAATAGGGACTGCAATGGGCAAAAAATTTGCCCCAAGCTATGCCAACCTCTTTATGGTACAGTGAAAGGAAGACCATGTGTGGAGTGCCGTAGCTTAGGGAACAAAACGTAAGAACTGGTTCCGTTACCTCGACAATGTGATACTCACATGGGAAGGCACCAAAAAGGACCTCAACTCTTTTTGCGATGAACTCAATAAAAACTAATGTAACATCACTTTAAGTTACAATAAAAGCAAACAGGATATTAATTTTCTTGACCTGATCCTATACATAGATAAAAACAAATTGGAGACAAAAATCTATAACAAGCCCACAGGCCTGAACAATTTTATTTTGGTTAAAAGTGAACACCATTGGAACTGACTCAGAAGTGTTCCTAGGAATCAATCCTTGAGAGTACGGCCCAACTGTAGCAAGAACGAAGTCTGCATTGAACAAATGGAAAAAATGGGAATAAGGTTTGAACAAAAAGGCTTCAAAAAAGAAGAGATTGAAGAACAAAAAAGAATTAATTCTGAAAATGTGAAGATAGAGAGGCAAAAGAAACCAAAAGAGAAGGAAAAGGACCAATCCAGTTTTACGTTCATCACTGAATACACTGGACAACACAAAATGCAAGAATCCAGTATTAGGAGACGTTGAAAAAAATAATAATAATAAAAAAATGGCGTGGGGTTCCCCCTCCTGGTTATAACCAACCCCAGGCTCAAAGAACTGGTCCTGGTTTTAGAAATTCAGGGTTCAAACTGAACAGGGGATCCCCATAATTTCTAAAACCAGCACCAGGCTCAAGGGCCGACCCTGGTTCCCAAAATACGGGGGACAAAATAACTTGTGGTTCCCCATATTTTGAGAACCAGCACCGGCACAAACAGCCAGCACGGTAATGCCACAGCCGGGGGAAGCTGCCCACTTCTGCACGCCCTACAAGTTCCTGAACTGCGGAGGAGGTGCTGAGTGGCTGGGCAAGCCATGCACCATCTGAGAACACTGCGCAGAGTGGACACATCAGGATGCCCGGCGGCGGCACCTCTGAACACTGTAGTGGCCACCCCTCTCAACTGGCTGGCTGTGGCTGCTGCAGCCTGCACTGCAGAGGAGAGGACTCAGAGTGAGATGCTGTGACTCGAGGTACATTGACAGGTTTACACTGTGCACAATGTTTAATGGGCAAAACCAGGTTACATACCTCCTATGTAAAGGTGCAGGGGCGTAACTAGAACATTGTGGACCCCAGAGTGGTTACGGTTAGTGCTGTGCTTAGTTGCCATCATTTTATTATTATCTGCGTTGTGCAGATTTATTTATTTTTTAAACATTTTCTCTTATTAGAACTCTGGGTTGGGACTGGCAGGGATGTGGGGGGGAGCAGAAGATCTGTGTGGGTCATTCATTGTGATTTTGTTTGCCACAGTGAGGAATGACTATTTATTTAGCTCATCTATCTTATATTTACATATGTATTCCTCTTTCACCAATACATTCTCATATTCCATGAAATCTGTCCCTTTTTTGTCTCTTTTCCACACTTACGGTGATATCCTATTATCCGTGATCGCTGATCGCAGGTAATAGGCTTGCCAGCCGGGGGCTATATAGTGCATAGACTGCATGTTCATACACCCATACATACACATATATACATACACTCCCTTTCACATACATACAATCATAAATACACTGACTTTCACACTTACATACATACATACATACCTACATACATACATACATACATACACTACTGCTCTACATTCATCCATACACTGCCTCAATACAACTATACATCCCACCCCTGCCCCATTGCACACTGACACAACTAGCACAACTAGCACCACTTCCAGGGCAGTGACTCCAGGCAGCCACTACTCCTGCACCAGCTTATAATAACAAAGGACATCTTACTGCTACCCCCCATTGTTGCATATCTCCCTGCTTATGGTGATATTGACCATCTTAGCTTCGCTGCTGGGTAGGGGGGAATCAAGGGGTGCACACTGGTCCACACTATGCTGCCGCTGTCTCCTGCCAGTGGTCCTGCTGCCAGTGGGAGGTGCACAGCCCAGTGCTGCTGCCGCCGGGTTAGTGGGTGGTGCAGGATTAAGTTTGCTGCCGCCAGCTGGGTCTGCATGGCTGCCGCTGACCAGGTCTGCGCTGCAGCAGGCCAGGAGAAGAGGAGTGCAGCTTGCCATTGCTGCCAGGCGGCTTGGCACTGCAGCCAGATGGGAGCGGCTGCAGCCACTGCTTTTCCCCCTTTATCTCTAGCGTACGCAACAACTCAGGACCTGGTGCCAGTTATGAAATCCATAAAATAACAACATTCTAAAGTGGGGTGGCTTGCTATATCCGGGGGCCCATGAAGCCCGTGGGCACCATAGCGAGTGCACCCCCTGCACCCTCTCTAGTTACGCCAATGTAGAGGTGTCTTCAGCTGGGTGTACACTTTAAGGTTTATCTGTCCAAACTATCTGGAATGAAAAATAAATCTGGTAATGTATGGGAGCAAAAGTCAAACACTGGAAAATGGACAAATACGATTGTTAGAACAAATTTGTTAAATCATTTGGTAGCGCATTTATCAACATAGAGCGATGCCGGCGCGGTGACATCACCGGACATCACATTGCGGTATTGTGAAATACCGCCTGGATGTATTATTAGAAGGGTGCAGGGACAGGGCTCCGAAAGGGGCCTGTCCCTGCGAAGCCCTGACCCGGAAGCCGGGGGGTCTGCGCATGTGCGGTTATGTGCTGACCCCCGACGACCCCTCTGACCACACTGCCCGGCTCGGCAGTGTGATCCCGCAGCCATAGACTACAATGGGCTATCGCCATCCCAGAATGGCGATAGCCCAGGGATGCGAAGCCGGGCTGCCTGATGTTAATACATTGGGAGCTTCGCATCCCCCATAGAAACCTATGGGGGATGCGGCCGGCAACGGTGCAGGGGGGATCGCAGCAGGGATCGGAGATTCCTGCTGCGGTCCCCCTTTAATACATTTAGGTGATAATTAATATTTGCGGCTAAACCCCGAAAATGGGTGTTGTCAGGGATTTAGCTGCAAATATGGTTTGATAAATGGGCCCCTTGGTCCTTAAATTTACCTTCATTCATCCCTGACCTCACCCAGGGCCCTAATTAGGTGTTTGCCAGCTGTGCCTTGCCCACAGCGCATCTGCACTGTGGGTACATCCGCTGGCACACACATTGTCCCTGACTCTCCCTGCCACGGCCAGTGACAGTGCGTCTGTTATGATGGCCACCAGGTGGTACTAGGTGGCACTATAGCTCTAGCCCAGCAGTCCTTAAAGCATCCTGTGTGTTAAACTTCACCTTTAACAGACTTTTAGGTCCACCAGGCACTGGGGTGCTAGCATCACTGTACTGCAGGTGTTAGCACAAGTACAAAGGTAGTGTAACGGCAAGGGCCAAGGTGTAGTGTAATGGTCGCTGATAGCATCTAAGTGCAGTATAGATAAACTCCACTGGTTATTGGCAGCCACACGGGACTGTGACTTTCAATTTGAGCTGTGACAGTTTTTAGCCCACAAACTCTACACCCCTTCCCCAGTCCTGATGTACTCCTACCTCTAATCTCTGTCTTCACAGCTCCCTCTCTCCATATCCAGTAAGTTTGATTCAAATCAGTGTCCCTGTAAAAATTGATTTCACTTTCTGCTATGAATTTTTTTAGCACACAAAGGAGTAATGTGGCCCATCGAGTGGCCTCTAGTGGTCAGGTGTGGTACTTTCCTCATATAGGTGAGGAGCAGTTAGCCATATATATATATATATATATATATATATATATATATATATATATATATATATATATATATATATATATATAGCGAAACCAAGCTTCTGAATCATGGTCTATCATTCGTGCCTTCATTACCATTCAACGATTTCAAGTGGAAGTTAGAAAAACACGAACTTATTCGTAACTTAAAATTAAAGGAGTTCTTCACAAACAATCCTACCACCACTACAGACACACCGATTCTTGCAACCCTCAAGAAATTCAGCAAAAAATCATCCTTTGAACCACTTACATCAAACGCCAGTATTAACCCCTTCCCGACATTTGACGTACATTTACGTCATGGCCGGGATGTACTTCCCGACACATGGCATAAATGTACGTCATGACTTTAAACTGTCACTGCGTCTAGAGACGCAGTGACAGAGGGACGATGTCTGCTGTCCCTGACAGCAGACATGTCCCTGCATGCCCAGGGGGGGCTGCGATGCCGCCCCCCCCGTCGGCGATCGCTGTGATTGGCTGTTCAGTGTGAACAGCCATTCACAGCGTTTTCCTGTGTTACCAGCGAATCAGACGCTCGGTAACACAGGTGTCAATCACCGCCGGGCGTCAGGGGGCATGAGGGGGTCATCGGTGACGATGACACCTCACCCCACCCTCACCCCACCTGCCCCCAAGGCTGTGATTGGTCCGTCGGACCGACAGCCAATCACAGCCAAGGCGCGACATTTAAACTAACGGTGACTGCGCTGCAGACGCCATTCCGGTCTGGAATAGCGTGCAGAGCGGTCACCGTGCCTATCTGCCGTGATACTGACCTGATCCTTGCTAATACTTACCTGATCCTTGCAAATACCTTACCTGATCACCTGATCACTGCTTGTAGCGTGCTGGACGCTTCCTGGATCTGACTTCTTGGGACTTCCTGCTGCTGCTGCAGTGTGATAGAGAGATAGAGAGATAGAGAGAGAGATAGAGAGAGATAGAGAGATAGTGACAGAGAGAGCTATATTTTGTGTCTGCTACCCCCCCTTTTTGGGGGTGCAGGGTTTTTTTATATATAAATAACTGTCAGTGCTGCTGCTGCAGTGTCATAGAGTGATAGATAGTGATAGATAGTGAGAGATAGAGAGATAGAGAGATTTGTGTCTGCTACCCCCCCTTTTTGGGGGTGCAGGGTTTTTTTTATATATATATATATAACTGTCAGTGCTGCTGCTGCAGTGTCATAGAGTGATAGATAGTGATAGATAGTGAGAGATAGAGAGATAGAGAGAGATAGTGACAGAGAGTGATAGAGAGTGTATATTTTGTGTCTGCTACCCCCCCCTTTTGGGGGTGCAGGTTTTTTTTTATACATATAACTGTCAGTGCTGCTGCTGCAGTGTCCTAGAGTGATAGATAGTGATAGATAGTGATAGATAGTGATAGATAGTGATAGATAGTGAGAGATAGAGAGAGATAGTGATAGAGAGTGTATATTTTGTGTCTGCTACCCTTCCTTTTGTGCTGATCAGTATATCTGTGCTGATCAGCAACTTTTTGGGGGCGCAGGGTTTTTTTTTTATATATATACCTGTCAGTTGCTGCCAGTTGCACTGTCAGTTGCACCAAAGGTTGTGCACCTGCTACCCCTTACTGGTAATCAGTGTCGCATCACTGATCACCTTTTTTTTTTTGAGAGTGCTGTGGGGTCTTTTTTTAATTTTTTTTTTACACACACTGTGATTTTGTGGGTGTCCTGTGGCCACTGTGCGCTGATCAGTGACGTACATCACTGATCAGCTTTTTCGGCACAGGGTTGATCTATTTTTTTTTTTTTTTGATCAAATTCCTGTTGCCTTTGAGCGCTGTTCAGTGACGGACGTTACTGATTAACATCTGTGCTCAATTTTTGGCGCAGGACCTTTTTTTTTTTTTTTTTTAACCCCTTCAATTTTTTTTTTTTTTATTGGGATCAAATTCCTGTATAAAGTATTTTTTTTTTCTGCACTACATACACACTACACACTACATACCCCCCGGGTTGAAATAAAGTTTGTACCCCCCCCTACACTATACACGTGTTGAAACATTTCACTACCAGTAACACAAAAATAAAAATGGCATCCCAAATGTCATCCCAAATGTCATCCCAAATGTCATCCCAGTCATCCAGAAGAATGTATTCAGCGGAGGAGGCATATGCCATGCTTGCCTCTGACTCTGACACAGCCAGTGATGCAAGCGGGGAATTTGAAGGATTTGTCTTAAGCTCCTCTTCCTTCTCTGGTGATGAGGGACCCCCTCAAAGACGCCCCCGTAGAGCAGCTGAGACCCCCCCCCCAATAATTGATCTCGTATGGACCCCACCACCAGACAATTTTGAGCCCCAGGTTCCTGAGTTTTTGGCCATGCCAGGAATCCAATTTGATTCCACAGGTCTCAGAGAAATTGACTTTTTCAAATTATTTTTCTCTGATGATTTTATAAATTTAATGGTGGACCAAACTAATTTATATGCCCAGCAGTTTATTGCTCAAAACCCCACGTCATCATTTGCTAGGTGGACCCCTGTAGATGCAGTAGAGATGATGACGTTTTGGGGTCTGGTGTTTCATATGGGCATAGTAAAAAAGCCAGAAATTAGGCAATATTGGAGTACAGATGTTCTGTACAGCACCCCATTTTACCGTATGGCCATGCCCCGGGCTCGATTTGAGACGATCCTTAAATTTTTGCATTACAACGATAATGCACAGTGCCCTCCCAGAGATGATCCCACCTTTGACCGGCTATTCAAAGTAAGGCCGGTCATTGATCATTTCAGTGCCAAATTTGCAGAGATGTACATCCCTGAAAAATTTATTTGTATTGACGAGTCCCTTATACATTTTAAAGGAAGGGTTAAATTCCGCCAGTACCTTCCCAGTAAGAGGGCAAGGTATGGCATAAAAATGTATAAGCTGTGTGAAAGCACCTCAGGGTACACCCACATGTTTAGGGTATATGAAGGGAAGGATTCAAGAATTGAACCGCCAGAATGCCCCCCCTCCCTCGTAGGTGTTAGTGGAAAAATTGTCTGGGATTTAGTGCACCCCTTCCTGGATAAAGGTTATCACCTCTATGTGGATAACTTTTACACTAGCATCCCCCTGTTTAAGGCCCTTGGTTCAAGAGGTACAGCAGCTTGCGGTACTGTGCGCAAGAACCAAAGAGGCCTCCCAAAAACGCACATTGCCCAAGTAATGAGAAGGGGTGAAAGCAGGGGAATATGCACCGAAAATATGTTGTTGGTCAAATATAAGGACAAGAGGGATGTCCTTATACTGACAACAATTCACGGAGACAGTACCACCTCCGTCCCTGTACGAGGTACCAGTACTCACACCTCCAAACCTAATTGTATCCTGGATTACAATAAGTACATGGGCGGAGTGGATCTTTCAGATCAGGTACTGAAGCCGTACAGTGCCCTGCGGAAAACAAAAATCTGGTACAAGAAGCTGGCCGTGTATATCATCCAGATGGCACTGTATAACGCTTACGTGCTATTCCGTTCTACCGGCCAGAGGGGGACATTTATGCACTTTCAAGAGGAAGTCATAAAGGGCCTAATATTTGGGAACCAGCAGGCAGAGGGCCCCAGTACTTCTAGTACTGGCCCTCGTATTGTACCAGGGCAGCATTTTCCTGATGAAATCCCCTCCACTGGAAAAAAGGGCAGGACACAAAAAAGGTGCAAAGTTTGCTATAAAAAGGGAATAAGAAAGCAAACTATTTTCCAGTGTGACACTTGCCCCGACAAACCCGGCCTATGTATAAAGGAGTGTTTTAAAATATACCACACATCTATGGATTATTAGGTTCATAATTTCACCGTGCTTCGGGGGTCTTGCTAATGCCACATAGCACCCACCATTCATTCCACCAGAATCTGAGCCGCAAAATCCAAAAATTACTCCTTCCCTTCTGAGTCCTGCCATGCACCCAACTGGTATTTTTCGGTCACATGTGAGGCATTGCCGTACTCGGGAGAAATTGGGGCACAGATTTTGGGGTGCTTTTTCTCCTTCATACCTTCTGAAAATGAAAAATTTTGAGCCAGAACTGCATTTTTGTGTAAAAAAATGTAATTTTTCATTTTCACTGCCCAGTTGTATCAAAATTGGTGAAACCCCTGGGGGTTTGAAATGTACACTATACCCCTAGATGAATTCCCTGAGGGGTGTAGTTTGCAAAATGGGGTCACTTGTGGGGGGGTTCCACTGTATTGGTGCTTTGGGGGTCTTGCTAATGCGACATAGCACCCACCAACATTCCACCAGAATTTGTGCTGCAAAATCCAAATATCACTCCTTCCCTTCTGAGTCCTGCCACTTTTTGGTCACACATGAGGCATTGCCGTACTCGGGAGAAATTGGGGCACAGATTTTGGGGTGCTTTTTCTCCTTCATACCTTCTGAAAATGAAAAATTTTGAGCCAGAACTGCATTTTTGTGTAAAAAAATGTAATTTTTCATTTTCACTGCCCAGTTGTATCAAAATTGGTGAAACCCCTGGGGGTTTGAAATGTACACTATACCCCTAGATGAATTCCCTGAGGGGTGTATTTTGCAAAATGGGGTCACTTGTGGGGGGGTTCCACTGTATTGGTGCTTTGGGGGTCTTGCTAATGCGACATAGCACCCACCAACATTCCACCAGAATTTGTGCTGCAAAATCCAAATATCACTCCTTCCCTTCTGAGTCCTGCCACTTTTTGGTCACACATGAGGCATTGCCGTACTCGGGAGAAATTGGGGCACAGATTTTGGGGTGCTTTTTCTCCTTCATACCTTCTGAAAATGAAAAATTTTGAGCCAGAACTGCATTTTTGTGTAAAAAAAATGTAATTTTTCATTTTCACTGCCCAGTTGTATCAAAATTGGTGAAACCCCTGGGGGTTTGAAATGTACACTATACCCCTAGATGAATTCCCTGAGGGGTGTGGTTTGCAAAATGGGGTCACTTGTGGGGGGGTTCCACTGTATTGGTGCTTTGGGGGTCTTGCTAATGCGACATAGCACCCACCAACATTCCACCACCAAAAATCACTCCTTCCCTTCTGAGTCCTGCCATGCACCCAACTGGTATTTTTTGGTCACATATGAGGCATTGCCATACTCGGGAGAAATTGGGGCACAGATTTTGGGGTGCTTTTTCTCCTTCATACCTTCTGAAAATGAAAAATTTTGAGCCAGAACTGCATTTTTGTGTAAAAAAATGTAATTTTTCATTTTTACTGCCCAGTTGTATCAAAATTGGTGAAACCCCTGGGGGTTTGAAATGTACACTATACCCCTAGATGAATTCCCTGAGGGGTGTAGTTTGCAAAATGGGGTCACTTGTGGGGGGGTTCCACTGTATTGGTGCTTGGGGGGTCTTGCTAATGCAACATAGCACCCACCAACATTCCACCAGAATCTGAGCTGCAAAATCCAAAAATCACTCCTTCCTTTCTGAGTCCTGCCATGCACCCAAATGGTATTTTTTGGTCACATGTGAGGCATTGCCGTACTCGGGAGAAATTGGGGCACAGATTTTGGGGTGCTTTGTCTCCTTCATTCCTTGTGAAAATGAAAAATTTTGAGCCAGAACTGCATTTTTGTGTAAAAAATGTAATTTTGCATTTGCACAGCCCAGTTGTATCAAAATTGGTGAAACCCCTGGGGGTTTGAAATGTACACTATACCCCTAGATAAATTCCCTGAGGGGTGTAGTTTGCAAAATGGGGTCACTTGTGGGGGGGTTCCACTGTATTGGTGCTTGGGGGGTCTTGCTAATGCGACATAGCACCCACCAAAATTCCACCAGAATCTGAGCTGCAAAATCCAAAAATCACTCCTTCCCTTCTGAGTCCTGCCATGCACCCAAATGGTATCTTTTGGTCACATGTGAGGCATTGCCGTACTCGGGAGAAATTGGGGCACAGATTTTGGGGTGCTTTTTCGGTACTCTTTACCTAGAACGGCGCCCGCGATTGAAATCGCGGGCGTCGGGGGTAAAAATCGCGGTGATCGCGGTCATCGCGGGCATCGCGGCTAAATCGGGATGGCCGCGATGCCCGCGATGACCGCGATCACCGCGATTTTCCCATAGGAAACAATGTTAAAACGGCAGATTGACCGCGATTTTACTATTAAATGCCTCAATGGACCCGATTTGGGGCCAAATAGTCCAAATTAACCCTTAAATGGCCCCCCAAATTTTTAACGCCACCCCACGATCCACGCCAACCCGAAGCGTGGCGAGCGCAGCGAGCCCGCGAGGGGCGGCGGTACGCGTCCTCCGACCTTTTCATGCCCTACTATCCACTAGGGCGTGGTGTGAGAATATAATAGTGTGGCGAGCGCAGCGAGCCACCGAGCCCGAAGCGTGGCGAGCGCAGCGAGCCCCGCGAGGGGACGCGGATACCTTCACAGGTAGACGCGTCCCCTCGCGGGCTTCACAGGTGTCCGCGTCGCCACGGACACCTGTGAAGCCCGCGAGGGGACGCGCATACCTGTGAAGGTATCCGCGTCCCCTCGCGGGGCTCGCTGCGCTCGCCACGCTTCGGGCTCGGTGGCTCGCTGCGCTCGCCACACTATTATATTCTCACACCACGCCCTAGTGGATAGTAGGGCATGAAAAGGTCGGAGGACGCGTACCGCCGCCCCTCGCGGGCTCGCTGCGCTCGCCACGCTTCGGGTTGGCGTGGATCGTGGGGTGGCGTTAAAAATTTGGGGGGGCATTTAAGGGTTAATGGGCTCTGTGGCCCATTTAACATTGATTCCTATGGCCAAATCGGGTGGATTGAGCCATTTAACAGTAAAATCGGGTCCATCGCGCCTTTTAACATTGATTCCTATGGGAAATCGGGAGCATCGCGTCGCGGGCATCGCGGGTACATTTATGTGCGGCCGCGACGCGACCGACACGATTTCCATGTTTAACATGGGTTTCAATGGGAAATCGCGGGCATCGCGTCGGTCGCGTCGCGGCCGCACATAAATGTACCCGCGATGCCCGCGACGGGCGCCGTTCTAGGTAAAGAGTACCGCTTTTTCTCCTTCATACCTTATGAAAATGAAAAATTTTGAGCCAGAACTGCATTTTTGTGTAAAAAAATGTAATTTTTCATTTTCACTGCCCAGTTGTATCAAAATTGGTGAAACCCCTGGGGGTTTGAAATGTACACTATACCCCTAGATGAATTCCCTGAGGGGTGTAGTTTGCAAAATGGGGTCACTTGTGGGGGGGGTTCCACTGTATTGGTGCTTTGGGGGTCTTGCTAATGCGACATAGCACCCACCAACATTCCACCACCAAAAATCACTCCTTCCCTTCTGAGTCCTGCCATGCACCCAACTGGTATTTTTTGGTCACATATGAGGCATTGCCATACTCGGGAGAAATTGGGGCACAGATTTTGGGGTGCTTTTTCTCCTTCATACCTTATGAAAATGAAAAATTTTGAGCCAGAACTGCATTTTTGTGTAAAAAAATGTAATTTTTCATTTTCACTGCCCAGTTGTATCAAAATTGGTGAAACCCCTGGGGGTTTGAAATGTACACTATACCCCTAGATGAATTCCCTGAGGGGTGTGGTTTGCAAAATGGGGTCACTTGTGGGGGGGTTCCACTGTATTGGTGCTTGGGGGGTCTTGCTAATGCAACATAGCACCCACCAACATTCCACCAGAATCTGAGCTGCAAAATCCAAAAATCACTCCTTCCTTTCTGAGTCCTGCCATGCACCCAAATGGTATTTTATGGTCACATGTGAGGCATTGCCGTACTCGGGAGAAATTGGGGCACAGACTTTGGGGTGCTTTGTCTCCTTCATTCCTTGTGAAAATGAAAAATTTTGAGCCAGAACTGCATTTTTGTGTAAAAAATGTAATTTTTCATTTTCACTGCCCAGTTGTATCAAAATTGGTGAAACCCCTGGGGGTTTGAAATGTACACTATACCCCTAGATGAATTCCCTGAGGGGTGTGGTTTGCAAAATGGGGTCACTTGTGGGGGGGTTCCACTGTATTGGTGCTTGGGGGGTCTTGCTAATGCAACATAGCACCCACCAACATTCCACCAGAATCTGAGCTGCAAAATCCAAAAATCACTCCTTCCTTTCTGAGTCCTGCCATGCACCCAAATGGTATTTTATGGTCACATGTGAGGCATTGCCGTACTCGGGAGAAATTGGGGCACAGACTTTGGGGTGCTTTGTCTCCTTCATTCCTTGTGAAAATGAAAAATTTTGAGCCAGAACTGCATTTTTGTGTAAAAAATGTAATTTTGCATTTGCACAGCCCAGTTGTATCAAAATTGGTGAAACCCCTGGGGGTTTGAAATGTACACTATACCCCTAGATGAATTCCCTGAGGGGTGTGGTTTGCAAAATGGGGTCACTTGTGGGGGGGTTCCACTGTATTGGTGCTTGGGGGGTCTTGCTAATGCAACATAGCACCCACCAACATTCCACCAGAATCTGAGCTGCAAAATCCAAAAATCACTCCTTCCTTTCTGAGTCCTGCCATGCACCCAAATGGTATTTTTTGGTCACATGTGAGGCATTGCCGTACTCGGGAGAAATTGGGGCACAGATTTTGGGGTGCTTTTTCTCCTTCATACCTTCTGAAAATGAAAAATTTTGAGCCAGAACTGCATTTTTGTGTAAAAAAATTTAATTTTTCATTTTCACTGCCCAGTTGTATCAAAATTGGTGAAACCCCTGGGGGTTTGAAATGTACACTATACCCCTAGATGAATTCCCTGAGGGGTGTAGTTTGCAAAATGGGGTCACTTGTGGGGGGGTTCCACTGTATTGGTGCTTTGGGGGTCTTGCTAATGCGACATAGCACCCACCAACATTCCACCACCAAAAATCACTCCTTCCCTTCTGAGTCCTACCATGCACCCAACTGGTATTTTTTGGTCACATATGAGGCATTGCCATACTCGGGAGAAATTGGGGCACAGATTTTGGGGTGCTTTTTCTCCTTCATACCTTATGAAAATGAAAAATTTTGAGCCAGAACTGCATTTTTGTGTAAAAAAATGTAATTTTTCATTTTCACTGCCCAGTTGTATCAAAATTGGTGAAACCCCTGGGGGTTTGAAATGTACACTATACCCCTAGATGAATTCCCTGAGGGGTGTAGTTTGCAAAATGGGGTCACTTGTGGGGGGGTTCCACTGTATTGGTGCTTGGGGGGTCTTGCTAATGCAACATAGCACCCACCAACATTCCACCAGAATCTGAGCTGCAAAATCCAAAAATCACTCCTTCCTTTCTGAGTCCTGCCATGCACCCAAATGGTATTTTTTGGTCACATGTGAGGCATTGCCGTACTCGGGAGAAATTGGGGCACAGATTTTGGGGTGCTTTTTCTCCTTCATACCTTCTGAAAATGAAAAATTTTGAGCCAGAACTGCATTTTTGTGTAAAAAATTTAATTTTTCATTTTCACTGCCCAGTTGTACCACAATTGGTGAAACCCCTGGGGGTTTGAAATGTACACTATACCCCTAGATGAATTCCCTGAGGGGTGTAGTTTGCAAAATGGGGTCACTTGTGGGGGGTTCCTAAATTTTAGCATCTTATGGTGCCTAGAAACCTACATGGTGCCTAAAAAACAATCTCATAAAAAGGAGGCTCCAAAATCAAGTAGGTGCTCCTTCTATTATGAAGCCTGTGGTTTGGTCAACGTGCACACTAGGGCCACATATAGGATATTTATGAAAACAAAAGAATTGGGGGAATCAATTTTTAGTCACATTTCTCTAGTAAAATGTACTGTGTTCCTTAGAAAAATGGGTACTTATGTATTATCTGGGCTCCCATGTTAAATGCACCCCATATTTTCATACCCCTACTATCCAACTACGCATGGAGTTGATTTTATATAGTGTGGCGAGCGCAGCGAGTCACCGTGCCCGAAGCGTGGCGAGCGCAGCGAGCCCCGCGAGGGGATGCGGTCTCATAAGAAAAACGGGAGCCCAGATATTACATAAGTACCGAAAAATGTATTCAAATTGCAAATCTGCAAAAAAAATGAAATTTTGAAATTTCACCTACACTTTGTTTTAATTCCTGTGAAACACCTAAAGGGTTAACAAACTTCCAAAATGCTGTTTTGAATACTGTGAGGGGTGCAGTTTTTGAAATGGTATCATTTATGGGGGTGTCTCACATACAAGTCCCTCAAAGTCACATCAGAACTGAACTGGTCCCTAAAAAAATCAGTGTTTGAAATTTTCTTGAAAATTTGAGAATTTGCTATTCATATTGTAAGCCTCCTAGTGTCCAAAAAAATTAAAAGGAAGTTGAAATAATGATGGAAACATAAAGTAGACATATGGTCTATGTTAGTTATTAACTATTTTGAGTGGTATGATTATTTGTCTCACAAGCAGAAAATTTAACATTTTGCAAATTGCTAAATTTTCCATTTTTTTACGACATTTTGGTATTTTTCACAAAAAAACACAGACTGTATCGACCCAAATTTACCACTAATTTGAAGTACAATGTGTCACGAAAAAACAATCTCAAAATCACTGGGATAAGTAAAAGCAAAAAAAAGTTATCCCCACTTAAGTGATACATGTCAGATTTGAAAAAAAGGGCTCTGTCAGGAACGCAAAAACTGGCTCTGTCAGGAAGGGGTTAAGATGTTTTCCTGTTTATTGGATCAAGAAATTCTTAAACTTACTGCCAACACGCATCTACTACATCCTAATCTAACTAAGGAAGAATGGATTGCCCTTAAAAATTTAAGGAGCAATAAAAATTTTATTATCCGCCCCGCTGACAAGTGGGGTGCGATTGTGCTGAAGGGCATTCATGACTATGACAATTGGTCAATTATCTGATTGTACAATTTATCGCAAACTCCCACGCAGCCCGGCTTCACGAGTGCAACAACAACTGGAGTCGATTCTGGATCGTGGAGTAGACTTCAAAGTCATCACGCCAGCTATTAAAACCATATTATTACCGGACTTTCCAACAACCCCTGTCCTCTATACCCTTCCCAAAGTCCACAAGGGGATTAACCCACCGCCGGGTCGCCCCATTGTGTCTGCCCAAGGGTCTTTACTACAACCGGCAGCCACCTACCTGGACTCTTTGTTACAACCTTTGGTCTGAAAACAACCCACTTTTCTTTTGGACACTATAGGCAGTATTCAATGAGAAAAATTTGCCGTGTTTTATGGTGAGTTTGTGCTTTTCTCGCATTGGAAAGAGACTTTTGCTCTCAAAAAGCAAGCAACCCTATTCAATGTGCACTTCTCGCCATCTTTCTGAGTGATTTTCGCCGTGTCTCTTCGTGTAGCAATTCTCCATCTTTTCATGGAGAAGTGGAATGTGAACTTTTTAAATAAAAGGTTTTTTGTTTTAATTTTGGTGTCAAAAAATCTTATTCTGTGAAAGGGCATGCTATTTTTATTCATGTGCTTATAGCACATGAATATATATTAAAATTTTTAAAAAATATTATTTTTTTAAATTGTTTTTACACAGAGCAGCCAGCAGGGGGCCGGGACCTGAGCCGCTCATTAGATATTCATATATTCACTGCACCCGATCATTACATAAGCATGATCAGGAGCAATGACTATACACGGTCCCCTGCTGGCTCTGGGGGGGGAGGGCAGCTTGTGCTGCCTGGGTCCCAGGGAGCCCTCCTCCCCTCCACAAAAGTTCTGGGGCAGGCAGGGAGACTTCAATCTCCCTGCCTGCCACCATCCTGCAGCTCCCTGCCGCGGACGCTCGTCCGCTGCAGGGGTTAAGATTGGCCGCGAGGGGCAACTCGCCCCTCCGACATTGAATACAGGGAGAGCGAGTGGCAGCCAGCCCTCCGGAACACAGCGAGTGTTCAGCGAATCCTAAACAGGATTTGCTGCACACGGCGATATTTTATATTGAATACTGCCCTATGTCATTTCTTAAAGACTTACAATACCTTGGAACTTTGCCTAACAACATGTGGCTAGTCACAATTGATGTGGTGAATTTATACACCACAATCCCACACGATATGGGACTATACATCTTGGAGAACTTTCTACGAGAGAAGAGCGACCTTGGTGAGGCCCACATTTACTTTATTATCTCTTTAATGTCGCAAAAGAGTGTAAACATTTATTGCATTGCTCTTTTTATTTTTATTTTTATTTTTCAGTTTCACTCTCATTTGTTTATTCTATATTTTTATTTTACTCCATTTATTTATTTTTTATTTCATTTTATCATTATTTTTTATCCTCCTTTTTTATTTTTTTATTTTTATTTTTATTTTTAATTTTATTATTTTTTTACTATTTTTCATTTTTATTTTTATTTCATTTCAATTTTTTTTCATTTTATATTTACAACTTCTCTTCTCCATACCTCCCAAATTCCTACCCTGTCCTTGTATGTCATCGTATGTCTTACCCCTAACATAAGCGCTTTGTTCCCATACCCCCCTAATCTACGTTATCTCTACAGAGCAGCTATACATCTACCCAGGCGCAACGAGCACTATTTTTTATCTTCTTTAATGTCCCTTATTCTACATAATAATTTCTTCATTTACAATGGTAATTATTACTTGCAAATTAAGGGCTGCTATATGGGTTCCTCGATGGCTCCAACGTATGCTAACATTTTTATGTTTGCAATTGAACATGATCTATTCTTAACAAACCCTGAAATGAAGTCTAAACTGCTGTTATTTAAAGAAACCAACAGGAATACTATATTACAACCACAAAGTTGTAACCCCAAAACGTTGGTGAGAGGCTTACCCTTCTCCCAAATGTTGCGTTATAGACGCACAAACAAAGATACAGCCCAATCCATTAAACAAGTTAAACGTTTAATTGACAAACTCATACAAAGAGGTTATGCGAAAGAGGAGTTACTAATATTTAAAGAAAAAATCCTCAAAATCAACAGAGAAACATTACTCTCACCTAAAAGCAAACCCTCCCCTACTGATACCACTCTACCATGGGTTAATTGCTACAGCACCAGCTCGGAAGCCATTAATAAAACAATTAAAGCGAAATGGCCAATTATCCAATCAGACAATAAGTTGCCATTTAAGAACAAACGTATTAGCCCTCTCAAGAGGCAGCAACTTAAAAGATCTGCTAGTTAAAACTGAAATTTCTTATCATCCAGATTCAGTAACACCCTCATGGTTGGGTCCATCTCGTAAAGGCTGTTTTAAATGCACCTGTGTATCCTGCCAGTTTATGCTAACAGGTGACTCTTTTTACCATCCCCACACAGGCAGGGTATATATACAAGGATGGCGACCTGGCACTCCGGTACTAGTAGTCACTGGCCTGGGTGCCTCTGCAGAATTGTATATATACCAACGATGATAACAACCTCGCAAGGCTAATCACCAGCATGGCACTCCAGGACTTGTGAAGAAAATCTATTTATTAGTGCAACAGTTTCGGGAAACAAATCTCCCCTTCTTCAGGGAATCGGTACATCTATCAGAATGAACTTAGGTCTACAGTCATTAGGTCGACCCCACTAGGTCGACTGGCAGGAAGGTCGACCTGATTTAAGGTCGACATGGGCCAAGGTCGACATGACTTAAGGTCGAATTTGCATAAAGGTCGACATGAGGAAGGTCGACTGGTCATAAGGTCGACATGGGTTTTTCACTGTTTTTTGATCCGAATGTCGACACAGTCGACATGGACACAGTTGGCAATGGGAATCGGACCCTCGCATCGGTCGCTTCGCTCGCAATGCTTCGGGCACGGTGGCTCGCTTCGCTCGCCACAGCTTTAATAACCTCCTCCACGCCCTAGTGGATGGTAGGGCATGAAATACCGCCTGTCGGCACATGTCAGCTCAAAAAACAGTGAAAAACCCCATGTCGACCTTATGACCAGTCGACCTTCCTCATGTCGACCTTTATGCAAATTCGACCTTAAGTCATGTCGACCTTGGCCCATGTCGACCTTAAGTCAGGTCGACCTTCCTGCCAGTCGACCTAGTGGGGTCGACCTAATGACTGTAGACCTAAGTTCATTCTAATAGATGACCGCTTCCCATATATATATATACCATATATATTCGAGTATAAGCCTACTTTTTCAGAACAATTTTTATGCTGAAAAAGCCCCCCTCGGCTTATACTCGAGTGAGGGTCCCACTTGAGTCAATAAGTTTTCCCAGGTTTTTTTTGTTGTAAAATTAGGTGCCTCGGCTTGTATTCAGGTCGACTTATACTCGTGTATATACGGTATATATATATGGAGATACATAATCTCCTCTCTGTACATGTTTTGCAATAACTTGCAATGTTTTTATAAATGATGTTAAAATGTTTTTAAGCAATATTAATAAAAGTTATGTTTACTTAATCCAACTGAATAACAAGAGTTCCCTTTTCTCCCGATTTGAGGGAAAATAGATTGTAAGCTCTACTAGGGCAGGGAGCGATGTCTATGACTGGGATACATATAAAATCTCAGCAATTAGGATGCTAGCAGTCAAAAGACCAACCCAATGCCAAAATATCCTAATGTACTCTAACCCTCTTTCCCTACCCCCTTAACCCTCCTTTGCAGCAAACTAACCCTAAGCCTCCCCACACAACCTGACCCAACCTTTCCAATAGTGCCTAAATCCAACCCCTCTTGTAAGTGTCTTAACCTAACACCCCCCCCCACCCAACCACCCACCACCCCCCCCCCCCCCCCCCCTTCAGCCTAACCCTAACCCATAGTTGCCTATTTTTATTTTCACCTCTCTGGGAGAATCCCAGAGAGGCAACACGGGGGGGGGGGGGGGGGCAGGGACAAGGCTGCCATCACTAGACCCCGCCCCATGCCACAAAACTCTGTGATTCACAAGCCAGCTGAAAGGGGATGGGGCTTAAATTATGTGAAATCCCTCTTCTCTAACTCACAATTGGTAATTGAATCAGCGGGGAAGCGGGGTGCGGGGGCTCTGAGCATTAAGCGGGAGAATTGCCCATCTTCCCGGGGGGGGGGGGGGGGGGGGGGGGGGGGGGGGGGGGGGGGGGGGGGCGAATTTCGTGAGCCTCCCGGCCATTCCAGGAGGGTAGACAAGCCTGCCCTAAACTTTGCCTCCCTGCAGCCTAACCCTAAGTTCCCCCACTAGTGCCTACCTTACCTACCCCCCCCCCAGACACACACACACACTCACTCACACACACCTCCCTGATCGCACGCTTGCCCTCCCTGCATACTCACTAATCGGAATGCCGGCTGTTTGTATTCCGGCATCGGGATTCTGATCTTATTCAAGGTTCCGGTGCTGGTCTTCCTGACCGCATCCCGTGTGACTAAATAGTTTCTGTGCAATGCTGTGGAATATGTGTGCACTATATAAATACCTGTTAATAAATAAACAAATTATTATGGTGTCTACCAGCTCGTGCTGTGCAGGCAAATGTTCTCTGCGTGCAATAGGCTTCATCAGGAGAAAACTAAACCCTAAGTTAATGCTGATACGTAGATGGGAAATCAAGTATATGTACATTCAGCGCTGGCAGATAACAGGTTTACAGACGTTACAAATCTTTTTTTTTTTTTTTTCGTAGTAGTAATTTAGAAGGGGGCATTTGTGTGAAATACGCACATTTTCCAACCAGGAGCATGAAGGAAGAAGATTTCAAAAGAGGAATTTGTAAACATGCATTTCTAAGATTGCATCCATAAAGCATGGGCAGACAGGATTGCAATTAGACAACTGGAATATATTGTTTCTCTGCCCCATGGCTAATTCATTACGGCTGCTGAAGAATGTTTGCAGCATGCTAATAGAAGAGAAGGCTGTTTATGTGTCTGATGCTACAGCTGGAAGTGTGAATTCATGGGCCCACTGCTCTAATTCTCTTTCTGATAACATGATGCGCTTCTCTTCTACCTCTGATACTATGCACTGAACACATATTAATATTATATTTATTATTAATGTAAAAGTTACATATATATATATGTGTATATATATATATATATATATATATATATATATATATATATATATGGCACATCATAATTATCATGCTAATTACCAAAATGATACTCATTTATAATGGAGTAGAGATAAACGCAGGTTGTCAAAATTGCATTCACATTGCGTGTATGGAATGGAACTCGCATGCAATGCAGATGTAAAAGATTTTTCCAACTGCGCATGTATTAATGTGTACACTCAATGGTGCCTTTGGAAATGTGGCAGAAAATAAATGGGCATTCTGGGGCCGTGACCGGCAAGTGGGTGCATGTCAACAAAGTCAGAGTTTCCTGGGTGTGTGATAGGAGTGGTGTAAGTGGGTCGCTAACAGCACCTGTGTTCCGAGTCCCACAGCCGCAGTCATATCAGACAAGATGGAGAAGTTGCATCTGCCATGGGGATGGGTTACAGATGGGGGCATGTAAAGAATCACTGGTGGTGGATCATAGTGCTCTGAATGTGGGTGTCTCAGTGCTTGCACATTCAGATGCATACAGGACAGTAAGGGTTGGTACTAGCATTTGCATATACTTGCAGCCGAGACTCTGGCATAAGACACAAGAGGGAGTACATATGCGTCCAGCGGTGTAGCTAGGTGTCATGGTGCCCGGACCAAGGGTATGTTTCACTCCCCCCCCTCCCCCCCCCAATTTGTAGCAGGTTCTTAGCAGGCCGCCACCTGCCCCCACAAGCCCCAACCAATCAATGATTATTGCATAAACCTTTTTTATTTTATTTCGGGAAGCTGTGCAGCACTAGCGTGTGAGGCAATGTGTACATGCTTGGGAGGGGGGAGACCGGGGAGTACATGGAGCTTTTAGGGGGTGTGTGTCCTAACTCCTGCGCCGCCTGGCCGTGGCTCACACAGCCGATATTGTGAGCCACGGATGGGCAGCACAGGAGTCAGGACACAGAAGACAGTGTGTGAGCGGCACACAAGGCGGCCCATTTGTGGTGCATGGCTCTTGCACCCTGTGAACTATCGCTGCCTCGAGCTCGTGCTCCACCCTTGCTACGCCCCTGATTGAGTCCAGTCTTCTTAGTCTGCAATTAAGTTGATTTTCCCTTGACACGTCCTAGTTTACTGTGCACAGGAAGATGCCAGGTCATCACCTAGTTACCCCCCTTCAGCTGCAAATGAAGATGTACCATTTGGCATTGTCTGTACTTGTGTATGCTTAGCTGCATCATACACTTTGCAAAAACACGCAACAAACGTCTTCATATTCATGTTGTTTCCCTAAAGATTATAAGCTTGCGAGCAGGGCACTCCTACCTTTAACTGTATGTAAATATCTGTAAATACTCAATTTGTTGTATCACTGTCTCCTATTGTAAAGCGTAATGGAATTTGCTGCGCTATAAAATAAACTGTTAATAAATAAATGTTGTTTTCATATGGGACCATAACTAATGCTTGGTGAGTACAGCACCTGCCAGAGGAGGGCGCCAACATACTCAGATACCATCAGGTAACCTTGCAAGATAAGTCAATCCTTATCTTGTGAACTTTCCAATCCTGCCCAGATAGAGAGATCTGATGTATTCAGCCAAGGCAGGTAAGCAGTGTACTGTGCTGTATCTAGTGAAGCTAATGATTATATGTTGTGGGTATGTGTTGTGAGTTGTGTGTGTGTCAAAGGGGGTGAGTATACCAATGTTATATATGCAAAACAATGCTCTATACCAGTGGTTCCCAACCTAAGTCTTTAAGTACCCATAACAGTTAAGGCCAGGGTTGCCTACCCTCCTGGAATGGCCGAGAGGGTCCCAGAAAGGGGGGCAACCCTCCTACATAACCCCCCATCTCCCACGAATCGCCCCTCGGCAGGGGGTGTCCGCGGGTAAAATGAAGCGGTCACATCATTTTAGCCCCCCCCCCTCCTGCAATGCAATGCCTGAAATACCATCAAGCCGGCTATTTTTCCTACCGGCGATGGCCCCGTCCCCCTGCCTAACAGAGCTGGCTGCCCTCTCCCGGAGAGAGGCCAAAGTCGGCAAGTATGGTTTAGGCTTTCCAAGTCACCCAGCCGATGCACTGTGGATCGAGATGACCTGGAAAATGTGAACTGGGAGTTCTTGAGGACCGGAGTTGGAACCACTGCTCTATAGCAAAGGAAAGACAAGAAAGAAATGTTAAATAAACAGCAATCTGCAGTAATGTTGCCTACAAGCTGCTAAATGCACAGGTAGGTATGCATACCAGTACAGTTATTACTCATGTGAGGTACAAGCAATAAATAATAAGTTGATGTTGGTACTGAGATAAAAGGTACAGGTTGTGTGTAATTTCAGTAACAAACTGAAATAACTGCTGTATCCTAGCAATATCAAGGCTGAGCCTGAGTAATGTAGGGGGTGTGGCCTAATTGCAACAGCGTGGCCATAAAAAGGAAAAGGAGGGTGTTAGATAAGTACCCATGGCCCCACCCACCTGACATCTCTAGAGTTGAAGTATTATTTTGGCCATCGGCTTCCTGACCGCCGGTCATCCATATATGCAGTAATGCAGTAATGTTGCCTGCAAGCTGCTAAATGCACAGAACCTAGCTTATAACATACTGTATATACAGTAGAAACTGGTAGCCAAGACCTTCACTGACAGGGAAACTTAGAACAGCAGTAATATCAAATACTTACTACTTTCTAATCTCCCTCATCTCCAGTAGCGTACGTTCGTCCCAGTTGCCCAGAGGCAAGATAAATATTGATGCCCCCCCACCACACACCACCTGATATATGTATATATATATATATATATATATATTGTATATAATGAAGAAAATAGAGTGCGCCACTATTCAAAAGTTTCACCACCAGAAAGTGTCCGAACAATAGTAATTACAGACAAATCTCTGTTCAACAATTTAATACAATTTAAAATATAAAGTAAAAACACTTTCTCATCTGTATTCAATCATTTATGCAGTTCGGTATGACAAGGAAAAATCCAATGCGTTTCGGCGACACGACTTCCTCAGGGGTAAATTTACATAAGCTATTGGGTAGTGAAAAAATTCACTCCCGGTATGCGTCCTTCTTACTACGTAAAAAAGATGGATCCCTTGAAGATCCTAATGATAATGCACAACCGCATCAAATTCCATAGGTATCCATATACATGTAGGTCCTGAGTTTTTCAAAAACACTCCTCAAGCAGGATCTCAGCAGGCTAATAACAAAACCGACTGCAGGAGCAAAGGGTAACACCAGCAAAAGCATCTTGCTTTTGCTGGTGTTACCCTTTGCTCCTGAGGAATTGAATGTACTAATAAGTACAAATTCTCGGAAGAGACTCCCACCAGTGAACTGTAAAACCATTATTCTGAGGATGATCCCTACATTGGGTTGCTGTAAAGCTCTGTCTTCCTGTCTCACAAGGTGTCCTATACAAGTCTCGATGTCATTTTTTACAATATTCTGCTTTTTAATATTGATGAGAATCAATCCAAGTGCTTGAACTCCATTGGATCCAATCTATCCCCGATGAAGTCAGAAAGGACGAAACGCGTAGGTTTATTTCTGTGAATTTACTGTATTCTGAAATTGGATCAATGAATGGAGCCACATTTTGAATGAAAGAGAAACAGATGTACTAAAAAATTTTTTTTTTATAAATGTTGTTATATTTTATTATTGTACATTATTGTGGTGAAAGTCTTGAGCATACTTTTATATCTCTCTTTTTTATCTCTACCATTTGTGCCTTTATTAACACCAAGGTACTATAGAAGTGCTGCACTCTAACAGCTGAGAAAAAAGGCCACACTTTCTTTTGAAAGATATATATATATATATATATATATATATATATATATTATGGTAAGTGGTATTAGCACTAATTCCCTTTAGGTGACACTCGTTTAGTATGAAGTCCTTATTCCCAGAAAGTTCTTTTGTACATTCCCTATAATTCAGCTCCTCTCCTGCGGGTTTCTGTTCAAGGAAAAAAGAGTGAGATGGGCGCCTCACAAAGCAATATGTCAATATATACAATGGATCCCTCCACCGCAAATAAATAAAGGTGCTTAATTTTAATTTTTTTTTGCAGTGGAGGGATCCATTGTATATGTGTTGCATTAGGAGGCGCCCATCTCACTCTTTTTTCCATATATATATATATATATATCTATATATATATATATATATATATATATATATATATATATATATATATATATATAAATCCAATTTCCAAAGGGAAAAAAAACGGCACTCAGAAGACTGATTGATGACAAAAAAATTGTATTCCAGGTGTAAGGGGAACGTTTCGGGGAGTGACCCTGTCCTCAGCCCCAACCTACAGCACAGGAGTGAACAACATACATACAATATATACTTACCTGACCCAGGGACGCTCCAGGACGCGCTAGCAGTGTGTGTCCAGCCAGCGGAAGTGGTCAGCTCACAACTTCCTGTGCGTGAAGCGAACCATATATGTATATATATTTGCTGTAGTTATTCGGCACTCCGGACGAGTAGGTAGGACCGAGGTGCCTTCCTTCAAGTGTTGTAGAGAGGAGAACTAGGGCTTATGGCAGAGCCCATCGGAATAAGGCGGCACTCCACTGATTTTGTTTTATATCCAAGAAAGGTTTTATATGCAGTTCAATAAATACACATGGTGCTGGTCAACGTTTCAAGGCCGTCTGGGCCTTTTCTTCAGGACGTGCAATACAGTGCATAAAGTGCGGTGCAAAGAAAAAGGAAAAAGAATAAGCGCTGTGCAAAAATATATAGTGAATACTGTCAGGCTTTTGATTCCTGGTAGCTGCAGAAAGATTGGTTCTATACCAGGCTACCAGGCATCAAAAGCCTGACAGTATTCACTATATATTTTTGCACAGCGCTTATAAGGACAAGGAATATGAATATCATGTAACCTTTTTTTAAATAATATCCTTTGTGTTAATGTTTTAAATATATGCAATATCAGCTAACGCCCTTTCTGTGAGTATAGCTTTCTTCTCTCTTCCTCCCTTGGAATAAGTGTCTATTGTATACTTCATTTACTCAGGGGTGCACCACTGGCGGTCCAATAAAAAGACACATAAAATTATCCTAGTGTCCAGGATCAATCTATCCGCATTACGGCCTCTCACCAGTTTTCACAGACTCCATAGATAAACACCCACTCCAACAACAGTGGCTCATTACCACTGACCAGTGCGGACAATACCATACCTCCCAACTGTCACGATTTTAGAGGGACAGTCCCGATTTTCGGGTCCTGTCCCGCTGTCCCACCCGCGGCAGGCATTGTCCCGCTGCGGGGGGTGGCAGTTGGGAGACCCCCAATCTAGTAGAATAGACGCTGTGCGCATGCGCACAGCGTCTATTCTCGTATGAAAATGAGGCCGCGGCTAATTAGCATAAGCCGCGCCCTCATTTGCATACGCCCCGCCCCCTTTTCGCTCATACGGCCAGAAGTTGGGAGGTATGCAATACTCTCAACACTCCTCTCCTAAACGCCAGCTTCCTGTTAATCATACTGCAACTACTGTGCAACATCTATGTGTACGGATATTTTGTTCACTATTTGGTCCTGCGCATGCGCAGTCATTCAATAATCAATTCTCTGATTAGTAGGGTGACCAACTCATCCCTTTAATCTGGGACACATATTAATTACACAGGTTCTGTGGCAGTTTAAAACCAGGTGAAATGGAGTCTTGAGGTGTGGCAGATTAAAACCAGGTGAAAGCCAGCCACAGAACCTGTGTAATTAATATGTGTCCTGGATTAAAGGGATGAGTTGGTCACCCTACTGATTAGCTATCCAAGCTGAATTAGGCCCACAGTCTATACAGTTATGTAATAGCTGATTAGTAACTAAGGACAACTTCACTAGACCTCATTGTAACATACATGCAAAATAGGACATTTTGATACTATGGGGGAAATTTAGCAAGATGTGTATTCTACTTCACATGTGATATTGCTATGGGTAACCAATCAGATCCTGTCTACTGTCTTCTAGAGGGTGCTAAATAAATAAGTAGATTCTGATTGGTTGCCCATAGCAACATTACATGTGAAGTAGAATACACATTTTAGTAAATTTCCACCTATTTGTTTTTGTAGAATACCATCAATTATCCACTAGGATATGGTAAAGCCTTTTATGTATATTTTTCCAAACTCTTTATTAGGCAGATGAATGATAAATGTGATTTTCTACTGCTATAGCGCCACCTTCTGGATGTGGATTCCAATCCTGCATTATACAAATAAGTGACCTCTAGCCTGATTTGTTGCAATGGGATGTCTAATCTTTTTTAAATGATGTGCCAAACATGTAAATACTTTGGGTTCAATTTACTAAAGATCTATTATTATCAAAGTTATTTTACTGGGGCTAAACACACTTTTACTAATAGACATTGGGGCAGATGTATTAAGCATACCCTCCAACATTGGAAGGGCTGAAATCGGTAAAACATTGGGAAAGGGGTGTGGCCATGGACAAACAGGGCGTGGTCACATCCACTTTCCAAATGTGTACTGGGCATTGGACACAAAACGTGGACATAAATTTTAAATGTATAAATAACTTGTGTACCCCAGTTTGAGCTCAGTTGAGCCTGACACTGCTGCGCTTCATCCGGCGGTTCCGAATTCCACCACAGGCGCATCCCTGCTGCTGCTGCTGCACTGCATTGCACAGCCTCTTGCTTCTGGATGATTTATATCTATGGCGTATGTGCCGGACGTCCTTTTCCACGTCATGGACATAGACAGCCCTGCGGGGGCAGGTCCTAATGACGCAGCTCCAAGCGTGCAGGCTGCCGGGAGATGCAAAGCACCACTGGGAACGGGTTCTGCCAAGAATTTCCTCTTTACACCGCCACGGGGCCCGATCCGACCAGTGCAGCCATTGCAAACTGGTGGAGTGGCTGCCGGAATCGTCGGTAATTGGTACAATCGATACATTTCTTTTCAGCCAGTACAGGCTGTTAAAAAACGGTACTGTACCTACTAAATCGGTACAGTTGGAGGGTATGGTTAAGCCTTAACAAGAGATAAATGCAAGGGTGATAAAGGGCCTTATTTTGGTTCATTCTTTCTGACAAAATCCTTCTTAGATGGACAAAACCATGTGCACTGCAGGGGGGGGCAGATGTAACATGTGCAGAGAGAATTAGATTTGGGTGAGTAATTTTGTTTCTGTGCAGGGAAAATACTGACTGCTTTATTTTTACACTGCAATATAGATCTCACTTTGAAGTAAAACCCCACCCAAATCTAATTCTCTCTGCACAAGTAACACCTGCCTCACCTGCAGTGCTCATGGTTTTGCCCATCTAAGAAGGATTTTGTCAGAAAGAATGAACCAAAATAAGGCCCAAAGAGAGATAAACATCCAGCCAATCACCTGTTGCAGGCTGTGTTTGCAGGCTGTGTTTGAAAAAAGTCAGTAAGGAGCTGATTGGCTGGATGTTAATCTCTCTTTGGTGCACATTTATCAAGATCACATTTACAATGTGATCTGGGCAGAATATTACCGCCCAGGATCACATTGTAAAATGCGATCATATCACCTGAATGTATTAAATTTGAGGGCGCAGGGACAGGCTCCGAAAGGAGCCTGTCCCTGCGATGCCCGGAGCCAGGGGGTCTGCGCATGCGTGGTTACAAGCTGTCCCCCCGCTGACCGCACTGCTGCTCGAGCAGTGCGATGTGTAGCCATAGGCTAAAATGGGCTATCACCATCCCAGAATGCTGATAGCCCAGGGGTGCGAAGCCGGGCTGCCCAATGTTGATACATCAGGCAGCTTTGCATCCCCCATAGAAACCTACGGGGGATGCGGCGCTGCAGGGGGATCGCAGCAGGGATCGGAGATTGCTGCTGCGGTCCCCCTTTAATACATTTAGGAGATACTTAATATTTGCGGTTAACCCCCGAAAACAGGTGTTTTCGGGGATTTAGCTGCAAATATTACTTGATAAATGTGCCCCTTTATAACTCTTGCATTTATCTCTTGCTAAGGCTTAATACATCTGCCCCAATGCCTGTAAATAGGCAAAAGCTGTTTGGTACTTTATCCAGGGTTGCTGACTTTCTTATTCTCCTCTCCGGGAGAAGCCCGGAGAGGAGAGATTCAGTAGCCGCTCAGGGGGCGGGGCTTAAGTGTGACATCACTAAGCCCCGCCCCATGCTGTTAAACCAGCGAATTCAGCGATTGTGTCATTTTAGCTCCGCCCCCTCCTCTGAGACCCAAGGATTGCGGCATTTTAATGCCGCAATCCGGGGATCAGCAGAGGTCCCCCCTGAATCCGGGAGGGTTGCCCACCCTTCCGGGGGGCCGGGAGGGGGCCCCGATTTTCGGGAGACTCACGGAAATTCCGGGAGGGTCGGCAACCCTGACTTTATCTCTCTTCATGCTTTCATACATATAACCTACAATCTTCTATAAACTTTGTAATATGGATATACAGTATATTATTGTGATTCCATGATAAAAAAAAAACAATATAAAATAATGCTGTAAAATTTTGCTTCATTCATTCCTTCAATCAATAAATGTAAATTCTAATGTCATTGTAACATGTGAGGTCTACCACACTTTGGTTCCCTTCCCACTGTGTTTTACTGGGATTCCTACGCACTGATATGTAGTTCTGTTTACTTGCCTATTCATTGTCTGGGAGTGGAAAGTGTGTTTTGTCTGTTAGCTATCTAAAAGGCAAATGCAATACACAGCTCCATTGTCCAGCCTCACTGCTCCTTCTTTCACACCTTGGTCTCATGCTCAATATGTAAGTTAGCTTTTATACAAATGAATAATAGAACAGCCTCTGTCCTTGCAATGTGCTGCCTTCAATGGAACAGTGCATAATAGGAATGTAAGCAGCGAATGGTGACTACAGTGAGACCTTCTCTATCAGTGCAATGTTTTGGCAACTTTTTCTTTTCAACTTAAAAATGTAATTAAATTAAAAGAAAATTGCAAGTTATTTCCTGTATCAACCTACAGTATATGCGTGACTGTAAATAGTTATGTACCTGAAACCTGAATAGAAACAGGGGGCTCAACACTCACCATGATAAATCGAAACACAATCTCCAATATTTCGCTTGTTCTAACAAAAGTGGTCGCTATTAACACTGAGGCCCTTATTCAGATCTGATTGCAGTACAAATTTGTTCTCAAATGGGCAAAACCATGTGCACTGCAGGTGGGGCCAGTGGCGGATTCAGGGGGGGGGGGGGGGGGGCACCCGGGCACGTGCCCCTCCCTGTCATTTCATTTTGTAGCTGAGGACCAGGGCTTTCCAACGAGCCCAGCCCCGTGTCTCTAGCCCCCCGGGAACCGGAGAAATCGCCTGGCAATCTGTAACGTTTTTTCCCCATAGGATAATATGGGACCCGTCAATTCCGATTGTGGTTGATCTCATTCAATTCCAAATCGCTGGGCCTTCAATATGATACCAGGCTGGTCCATATCGGTCAATTGGTTCCAGAGATATTGTGTGTAAACCGATTTTTTTATTTTTTAAATGTAATTTCATGGCTGTTCATGTTCTTTGAGGGCAGATTACTCTGGAACCAAACGTTCCAGTTTCACTGGACCAAAATCATTTAAAGCCCACTCAAAAGTTCTTCAATATGATACTCATGAAAATAGGTCAGTTGCTTCCAAAGATATAGGGCGGGATGTTATAACATCCGCGGCCCCCCTTCGCCGGACATCGCATTTTTAATAACGGCATATGCTATAACATATGCCGTTATTCATGCAAGGGACAGCTCTTGCGGTAAGAGCTGTCCCTTGCGATGCGGTGCCGGCACTGGACTTCCGGGTCTGTGACCCGGGAGTCCATCTGCGCATGCGCAGACCCCGGCGCCGGCCGCAGGGCACGCTGGGAGGGATCCGTGACGGATCCCTCAAACAGCGCTGCGGTAAGAAGCCCATAGGCTTCTGCAGGGATTCGCCAGCTTTAGCTGGCGATTCCCTCCGCAGCGCTGACACTGCGGAGGCGCCATATAGCATATAGAAATGCGGTAGAAACCCCGAAAACGGGGTTTTTACCGCATTTCTGCTATATAGCACCCCGCCCCATAGCCAGTTAAATTAGATAACTGGTTAAAGGGGGGGGGGGGTTCTCTCCCCCTCACACCAGAAAATGCAGGGACTAGGCTGGTGTAAAAGGGGCCAAACTGGGAATGCATTTTCTGGTGTGAAAGGGGTATTATTTCAAATAGCCGTTACCTGCAGTGCTCTGAATACAGCCAGGCTCTGCCACTGTCAGTGGCTATCACTTCTGCCTGGCGGCGGCTGTCCCCCTTTTTACCGCGAGCATGTATTCCCCCTTGGCAATGAACATGTAATCCCACATGGCAACGAGCATGGAACCTCTGGCAATGAGCATGGAACCCTTGGCAATGAGCATGTAGATAAGCAGCATTTATGTAGCATAATTTTTAATAGGCATTATGGTGTTTGGCATAATACATAATGGACATAATGGCGTGTAACTTAACATGTAATGGACATTATGGTGTAAATGTTTAATGCGTGCCTTTGGTGGACAATGTCCCTGTTTATGAAGCGTATTGTTAATTTTGGCTTAATCTGTGTGGCATTATGTGAATTCTGGCTCAATCCCTGTGGCATTATGTGAATTTTGGCTCAATATATGTGGCATTATGTGAATTTTGGGTACTCTTTACTTAGAAGGGTGCCCACGATTTTGATCGTGGGCATCGTTAGTAAAAAATCTCGGGCATCTCGGGCATTGAATGCACTAAAAAATCGGGTGCGATCAACCGACGAGATGCCCTAGATTTCCCATAGGGAACAATGTTAAATGTCTCAATTGACCCAATTTTCCTGTTCAATGCCTCAATTGACCCGATTTTTCCATAGGAAACAATGTTAAATGGGCCACAGAGGCCAAATAGGCACCCTGAAGTGTATAATGGCCACCCGTATTGTTAACGCCACCCCACGATCAACGTCAACCCGATGCGTGGCGAGCGCAGCGAGCCCGCGAGGGGCGGCGGTACGCGTCCTACGACCTTTTCATACCCCCACTATCCACGTCGGCGTGGAGTTGAGAATAGAAAGTGTGGCGAGCGCAGCGAGCCACCGAGCCCGAAGCGTGGCGAGCGCAGCGAGCCCCGCGAGGGTACGCGGACAGCTGTGAAGCCCGCGAGGGGACGCGGATACCTGTGAAGGTATCCGCGTCCCCTCGCGGGGCTCGCTGCGCTCGCCACGCTTCGCTCGCCACACTTCGGGCTCGGTGGCTCGCTGCGCTCGCCACACTTTCTATTCTCAACTCCACGCCGACGTGGATAGTGGGGGTATGAAAAGGTCGCAGGACGCGTACCGCCGCCCCTCGCGGGCTCGCTGCGCTCGCCACGCTTCGGGTTGACGTTGATCGTGGGGTGGCGTTAACAATTCGGGTGGCCATTATTCACTTCAGGGTGCCTATTTGGCCTCTGTGGCCCATTTAACATTGTTATGGAAAAATTGGGTCAATTGAGGCATTGAACAGGAAAATCGGGTCAATTGAGACATTTAACATTGTTCCCTATGGGAAATCTCGGGCATCTCGTCTGTCGCATCGCACCTGATTTTTTAGTGCATTCAATGCCCGAGATGGGCGAGATGGGCGCCCTTCTAAGTAAAGAGTACCGAATTTTGTCTCAATCCGTGTGGTATTATGTGAATTTTTGTCTCAATCCGTGTGGCATTATGTGAATTTTGGCTCAATCCATGTGGCATTATGTGAATTTTGGCTCAATCCATGTGGCATTATGTGAATTTTGGCTCAATTCGTGTGGCAGTATGTGAATTTTGACTCAATTCATGTTGCATTATGTGAATTTTGGCTCAATCCATTTGGCATTATGTGAATTTTGGCTCAATCCGTGTGTTATTATGTAAATTTTGGCTCAATCCGTGTGGCATTATGTGAATTTTGTCTCAATCTGTATGGCATTATGTGAATTTTGGCTCAATCTGTGTGGCATTATGTGAATTTTGGCTCAATCCATGTGGCATTATGTGAATTTTGGCTCAATCCGTGTGGCATTATGTGAATTTTGGCTCAATCCATGTGGCATTATGTGAATTTTGACACAATCCATGTGGAATTATGTGAATTTAGTTTCATTCCATTTGGCATCATGTGTAAGGGGGAAGTATAAAGAGTCTAGTATTTTGTTGCATAATGTGTAGAAGTTGTATATGGTGTTGTAGACTACACTCAAGGACACACCTCTGTTGAGTGGCCACACCCCTTTTCCGGAGTGCACCTTCGGCGCGCGTACAACTACATCCTTCGCTTTTGTCGCCATGGTGGGCCTGCGTACTTTAAATGCCAGCGCCTATTTTTAATCCCATTCCCACCCTCTCTCTGCCGCTCTCTTAGCATGTACACTGGCACCACTAACACCGCCCCCTCCCCCACCTAAACCCTCTTTTATCATGGTGCCCCCCCTGTCATTTTATCCTGGATCCGCCCCTGGGTGGGGCAGATGTAACACGTATAGGGGCCCATTTATCAAGTAAGATTTGCGGCTAAATCCCCGAAAACACCCGTTTTTGGGGGTAACCGCAAATATTAAGTATCACTGAAATGGATTAAAGGGGGACCGCAGCAGGAATCTCTGATCCCTGCTGCAATCCCACCTACAGTGCCGCCGGCCGCATCACCCATAGGTTTCTATGGGGGATGCGAAGCTGCGCGATGTATCAACATCGGGCAACACGGCTTCGCACCCCTGGGTTATCGCCATTCTGGGATGGTGATAGCCCATTGTAGCCTATGGCTACACATCGCACTGCCTGAGCGGCCAGCGGGATCAGTGCGGTCAGAGGGGTCGCGGGGAGGGTCAGTGCGTAACCGCGCATGCGCAGACCCCCCGGCTTCCGGCTCCGGGCATCGCAGGGACAGTCTCCTTTCGGAGCCCTATCCCTGCGCACAGCAGGTAATACATTCCGGTGATATGATCGCATTTTTCAATGCGATCCTGGGCGGTAATATTCCGCCCAGATCGCATTGTAAACGCGATCTTGATAAATGTGCCCCATAGAGAGAGTTAAATTTGGGTGGGGTGTGTTGAAACCTAAATCTAAATTGCAGTGTGAAAATAATGCAACCAGTATTTACCCTGCACATAAACAAAATAACTCACACATATCTAACTCTCTCTATGGGCAGATATATGAAGGGTCGTTATGGGGGAGAAGGGGTATCAGCGCACGTTATGTGCACTTTACCGCTTCTCCCCCATGTATGAAGGAGCCGGGATGCTATGCACCCTGTCTATATCAGAGCTGCTATCTAAATGATGGCAGGCTGAATATATGAACGGTCAGCATCGCTGACCGTTCCGCCCGCTGCTGCTTTTGGCTTCGCCAGCAGCAGGCTGGCGAGCAGCAGGCTGGCGAAGCCCTATCTAAAAAGCAGGGACAGCGCTGTCCCATCTGTTAGGTCTGGCTGCACTGGGGATCTCACGTGAGCAGCGAGATCCCGCGCATGCCCAGTGCAGCCGGCCGGGGGACAGGAGACAGCGCATCAGTGTAAACTGATGCGCTATCTCCAGGAGGGACATCGCCGAAATGGGGAGTTAGTGCTCCCCCACTTCGGCGGACAAGATGTTAATGCATCTTGTCGGTCTCCCCTGCTGCTTACCCTCGCTAATGAGGAGAAGCAGGAAGTATTGTAGCGGCGCGATAAGCGCTGCTATAATACATCTGCCCTTATATATGTTACATCTGCCCCACCTGCAGTGCACATGGTTTCACCCATTTTGAGAACAAATTTGTACTGCGATCAGATCTGAATAAGGGCCTGAGAGTTCTCTACTAGTAAAAACTCCCCCCAAAATCGCGGACAATAGTGTAATAAGCGTCCTTAGATATAAAATCTTATAGATACAACCCTTCTAGGATTTGACAACAACTGAGGAAATATTAAAACATTTATTAAAAAAAAAAAATAAGATACATTTTTACAAGTTTCTTGTTGTTGGAATGGTTCTTTCTTAGTAGCTGTTAATATTCATAGACATAGCACTTTCTGAGTTGTTGTCGAATCCTAGTAAGGTTGTATCGATAAGAATTTATATCAGTGTTTATACTATTGCAGCGGCGTAGCTACGTTTTGGGCGCCCCCCCCGCCGCCCATGCAAACCCCCCCAATCCCCCGCAGCCTTATCTTTCGCGCTGGTCCCGGCGGCTCCGTTCTTCTGCTGAGGACCACCACAAAATGGCCGCTCCCATACAGCAGACTGTTTCTGTCTGCTGTATGGGGGCGGCCATTTTGTGGTGGTCCTCAGCAGAAGAACGGAGCTGCCGGGACCAGCGAAATAGGTAAGCCTGCAGGGGATTGGGGGGAGGTGTAACTATAGCACCGCAGCCCCCGGCGCCCCCATATGCACAGCGCCCCCCCCGCGGTGGCGGGGGCTGCGGTGCTATAGTTACGCCACTGTACTATTGTCTGTGATATATATATATATAAATATAACAGTGTGTTAAGTCTTGTTATTCCGAGTGCCGCACCACTGCTATCCCATAGCTTCATATTGTGAGGGCGCCAGAGCCATCATCTCTGTTATTGGGAGTACCGGACCCAAGAAGAACTATATATATATATATATATATATATATATAACAGGGACAAAGAACAAGGCGGCACTCCAAGGGTTTTCAATTTCAAGTAAGTGTATTTAAAGATGACACCAACGTTTCGGAGCGTGATATGCTCCTTTGTCAAGGCAGGTAAAACAGTGAATGACAAGATGTGTACAGTGTCTTACCTTAAGTAAGGTGAGTTACCGCCTCCTCTTCTCCTCAGTCAGCGCGGGTTTCCCGTATCCGTCCCTGTATGCTGAAGACGGAAGTGACATGGTAGTTTCCTGTAAGAGGGCTGGAACGCATCGGTGACTTGAGATGACACGCATGACGCTAATACCAGGAAATAGCCGCTGGCGGTTGCTAAGAGACCAATTCTGAAGCTATATATGTACAGGGGGATAACGGGAAAGTCCGGCTGCTGTAAAGAGATGGCGTATACATTAAAATGGGGTGAATAGAAATACCAGTGCAAAAATTAAGACATGATCGGAAAACTAAGACATGATATACTGTGGAATAAACAAAAAACATGAGGTATATGTAAACACACCATAAGTGTATACTGTAAATAAAAGTAAAATTAAAAACGGATGTATCACTATTTTGCAGATGTATAACTGATGCTTATTCCTATAATATTTGAAAGTTCCTGGGAGGTAACTAAAAGTTATTCAGGTTGGAACTACAAAAAAACAGTTAATGGTAATTTGTCATTAAGACCGTGGGGATTAACCGCATTTAGTCGGTGGATCCATGTTGTCTCTAATCTGAGGAGTTTGCCTTCTCTATCCCCTCTCCTTATAGAAGCTGGAACATGATCTATAGCCATGTGCTTGAGGTCAGCCAGTCTGTGATGGGCTAAAGCAAAATGCTTGGCCACTGGTAAATCTGTATTTTTTGCATTTCCAATTAGGGCTTTTTTTATCGATGAGCGATGGTTTGCCATTCTTTCTCGCATGGGTCTGCTGGTCTTGCCCACATATATTAGGCCACAGGGGCACTGGATCACATATATAATAAACGCCGACATACAATCCAAGACATAATTGATGGGATATTTCTTATGAGTTGTAGGGTGGATGAATGCTGGTCCTGTAAGCATATCAGCGCATGTTGTGCACTTGATGCACTTATAACATCCTTTTTGTTTGGTAAGAATGTGGCTGTTCAATTCTTTTTGATGTTGTTCAAATCCAGTAATGTCCCCATGTACTATGGTGTCTTTAATGTTTTTTCCCCTAGTATAACATAACATAGGTCTTTTCTTTTGGAAAACTGGTAGGAGTTTGTCAGATTTAATAATTGGCCATAATGCCCGGGTGGCCCGAGGTAGGACTTTGCTGATGGGGGTGAGTCTGGTGACAAATGGCATCTTCTCTTGTTGTTCCTCCCCTCTGTTGGCATGTGACGTGGGTTTCTGCAAGAGAAGTGCTGCTCTATCCATCTTCAAAACTTCCATTTTTTGTAGTTGTAGCTGATGCGTCGGATACCCTCTATCATGGAATTTGGAAACTACAGATTCCAATACAGCAGGTAATGTCTCGATCTGGCTTGTGATCCTGGCTGCTCGAATCATTTGAGATTTGGGCAGGGATTTTTTCAGGGCGGTGGGGTGAAAGCTGTTGGATTTTAGTGTTGTATTTCGGTCTGTAGGTTTTACATACAGACTAGTGTGGATAATATTGTCCTTGATCTTTACATTCACATCCAGGAAGTTGATTTCACTCGTAGAGTATTGGAATGTTAGTTTAATAGGAGATGGTCTTGTATTAATTTTATTAATCAGCTGTACCAGTTCTTCTTCTTGTCCTACCCAGATCATGAACAGATCATCTATGTATCTGCTAAAGGTAAGGATCTTGTTGGTAGTCTCTACACTTTCAAAAAACATATCCTGTTCTTGACTGAACATGTATATGTTGGCGAATGAAGGAGAGACTGGGCTCCCCATTGCACAGCCGGTTTTTTGGCGGTAAAACTTTCCGTCGAATAGGAAGTAGTTTTTTGTTAGCGTTAGTTCCATTAGTTCCATAAATAAATCAAGTTGTATATCTTTCATGTTGTTATTTCTTAAGAATCTTCTCATGACTGCCAGTCCATGGTCCTGGGGTATGCTGGTGTATAGACTACTCACGTCTAACGTCACCAGTCTAGCTCCCTCTGGTACCGTTTTGATGATGGATAATTTATTAAGAAATGCAGTTGTGTCTTTGATATACGATTCTTGTTGAATTATAATGGGTTGTACAATGGAGTCCAAGAATTGAGAAATAGGTTGAAAGATGGATTCTGGTGCGCTAATGATGGGGCGGCCTGGTGGATCTTGTAGGGCTTTATGTATTTTTGGTACAGTGTAAAAGATGGGAACCTTAGGTGACTTTTGGGTTAATGCTGATAATAATTTGTCTGGTATGAGACCATTCCTATGTGCATTACTCAGTAGTGAGTCAACTTCCTGTTTGTAGAGGTCTGTAGGATCTTCCCTCAGTCTTTCATACACGCTTTCATCATTCAGTTGGCGATAGGCCTCTTTTTTATAATCCTTTAAGTCCTGAATCACCAGACCTCCGCCTTTGTCGGCGGGTCTGAATGTTACATCCTTGTATTGGCCCAGTTGTTTAAGGGCTATTTGTTGATCCTTACTGAGATTCTGATGTACAGGATGAGGGGCTTGTTGGTATCGTGCAACTGATTCATCCATCAGCCTGAGATAAGCTGATATGGAGGCGTTGTTGGATGGTGGGTCAAAAGTGGATGTGCTGCGACTTCTCAAGAATTTGTGGTAGGGAGGTGGATTATCTTGGACCGGTGCTGGTTGATTTTGAAAATATTCTTTAAGACGAAGATTTCTCCCAAAGCGGTGTAGTTCTGTCTTCCAGGTCAGGTCATTGTGTCTAGTAGTGGGCACAAAAGACAAGCCATGGTTTAAGACCTCCATTTCGATGTCACTAAAGGTTCTGTTAGATAAGTTGTATACTATGGTATCGTGGTGCCGGCTGCTTTTCGCGCTCCTCGTGTTTTGGCCTCCCCTACGGGTGGTCGGCCGCTTGCCTTTCTTGAGGTACTCTTTTTGTTGTTTGTGGCAGGGCCTAAAGGGCCACTTTGTTCCGGGGCATCAGATTCCACCAAAAAATCGCTGTCGCTGTTCGATGAATGAGGGGTGGTTCTTGAGTTTGAACTTTGTGCCCGTCTGAATGGTTTTGATCTTGATCCGCGGTAGGAGGAGCGTTCTGATGTAGAGCCTGTTAGCCATCTGTAGACCATATTATGTTCATAGTCTTCTCGCACTATGGAGTATTTGTTGCGTTTAAATTGTATTAGCTGTTTTTGATATGCTTCAATCTGAGACTCTAGCTTATTCAGCCAGTCCTGTGATGTATCCGCAAGGAGATTGGTCTTGTGATCGATATCAAATTTTGCAGCTTGTTCTTTGGCTAAGGCTAGTTCTCTGCCGGATTCTTCCACGACCAACACCATGAGATCATGGCTGCATTTATTTAGGATTCCTATCCACTTCCTACAAAAGTCGACATTATGTCGACCTATAGTAGGAGTGTTTCGGATCCTAAAACCGCGTGGAATCATATTATCATGCAGATAGTCCGATAGTGAGACTCCATGGAGTAGAAAATCTACTTCACGTTTCTTAATTTTGTACCATTGACGGTACATATTTTCTGGATTGGGGGTACTTTCTATTGTGGATAAACTCTGAGTGAACAAAGCTCTTGCAGTTTCATCCTCCGAATAACTGAAGTGCTCCCTTTTGTCCAATGTGAGACCCTGAAAACCCGGTGTGTGGGGTACGGGTCTGGAATCCTCTGGACCTTGGGCTTGCATCATGGGATATTTCTGCTGATAGTAATCCGTGTGTATAGGTCGACATAATGTCGACTTTTGTAGGAAGTGGATAGGAATCCTAAATAAATGCAGCCATGATCTCATGGTGTTGGTCGTGGAAGAATCCGGCAGAGAACTAGCCTTAGCCAAAGAACAAGCTGCAAAATTTGATATCGATCACAAGACCAATCTCCTTGCGGATACATCACAGGACTGGCTGAATAAGCTAGAGTCTCAGATTGAAGCATATCAAAAACAGCTAATACAATTTAAACGCAACAAATACTCCATAGTGCGAGAAGACTATGAACATAATATGGTCTACAGATGGCTAACAGGCTCTACATCAGAACGCTCCTCCTACCGCGGATCAAGATCAAAACCATTCAGACGGGCACATAGTTCAAACTCAAGAACCACCCCTCATTCATCGAACAGCGACAGCGATTTTTTGGTGGAATCTGATGCCCCGGAACAAAGTGGCCCTTTAGGCCCTGCCACAAACAACAAAAAGAGTACCTCAAGAAAGGCAAGCGGCCGACCACCCGTAGGGGAGGCCAAAACACGAGGAGCGCGAAAAGCAGCCGGCACCACGATACCATAGTATACAACTTATCTAACAGAACCTTTAGTGACATCGAAATGGAGGTCTTAAACCATGGCTTGTCTTTTGTGCCCACTACTAGACACAATGACCTGACCTGGAAGACAGAACTACACCGCTTTGGGAGAAATCTTCGTCTTAAAGAATATTTTCAAAATCAACCAGCACCGGTCCAAGATAATCCACCTCCCTACCACAAATTCTTGAGAAGTCGCAGCACATCCACTTTTGACCCACCATCCAACAACGCCTCCATATCAGCTTATCTCAGGCTGATGGATAAATCAGTTGCACGATACCAACAAGCCCCTCATCCTGTACATCAGAATCTCAGTAAGGATCAACAAATAGCCCTTAAACAACTGGGCCAATACAAGGATGTAACATTCAGACCCGCCGACAAAGGCGGAGGTCTGGTGATTCAGGACTTAAAGGATTATAAAAAAGAGGCCTATCGCCAACTGAATGATGAAAGCGTGTATGAAAGACTGAGGGAAGATCCTACAGACCTCTACAAACAGGAAGTTGACTCACTACTGAGTAATGCACATAGGAATGGTCTCATACCAGACAAATTATTATCAGCATTAACCCAAAAGTCACCTAAGGTTCCCATCTTTTACACTGTACCAAAAATACATAAAGCCCTACAAGATCCACCAGGCCGCCCCATCATTAGCGCACCAGAATCCATCTTTCAACCTATTTCTCAATTCTTGGACTCCATTGTACAACCCATTATAATTCAACAAGAATCGTATATCAAAGACACAACTGCATTTCTTAATAAATTATCCATCATCAAAACGGTACCAGAGGGAGCTAGACTGGTGACGTTAGACGTGAGTAGTCTATACACCAGCATACCCCAGGACCATGGACTGGCAGTCATGAGAAGATTCTTAAGAAATAACAACATGAAAGATATACAACTTGATTTATTTATGGAACTAATGGAACTAACGCTAACAAAAAACTACTTCCTATTCGACGGAAAGTTTTACCGCCAAAAAACCGGCTGTGCAATGGGGAGCCCAGTCTCTCCTTCATTCGCCAACATATACATGTTCAGTCAAGAACAGGATATGTTTTTTGAAAGTGTAGAGACTACCAACAAGATCCTTACCTTTAGCAGATACATAGATGATCTGTTCATGATCTGGGTAGGACAAGAAGAAGAACTGGTACAGCTGATTAATAAAATTAATACAAGACCATCTCCTATTAAACTAACATTCCAATACTCTACGAGTGAAATCAACTTCCTGGATGTGAATGTAAAGATCAAGGACAATATTATCCACACTAGTCTGTATGTAAAACCTACAGACCGAAATACAACACTAAAATCCAACAGCTTTCACCCCACCGCCCTGAAAAAATCCCTGCCCAAATCTCAAATGATTCGAGCAGCCAGGATCACAAGCCAGATCGAGACATTACCTGCTGTATTGGAATCTGTAGTTTCCAAATTCCATGATAGAGGGTATCCGACGCATCAGCTACAACTACAAAAAATGGAAGTTTTGAAGATGGATAGAGCAGCACTTCTCTTGCAGAAACCCACGTCACATGCCAACAGAGGGGAGGAACAACAAGAGAAGATGCCATTTGTCACCAGACTCACCCCCATCAGCAAAGTCCTACCTCGGGCCACCCGGGCATTATGGCCAATTATTAAATCTGACAAACTCCTACCAGTTTTCCAAAAGAAAAGACCTATGTTATGTTATACTAGGGGAAAAAACATTAAAGACACCATAGTACATGGGGACATTACTGGATTTGAACAACATCAAAAAGAATTGAACAGCCACATTCTTACCAAACAAAAAGGATGTTATAAGTGCATCAAGTGCACAACATGCGCTGATATGCTTACAGGACCAGCATTCATCCACCCTACAACTCATAAGAAATATCCCATCAATTATGTCTTGGATTGTATGTCGGCGTTTATTATATATGTGATCCAGTGCCCCTGTGGCCTAATATATGTGGGCAAGACCAGCAGACCCATGCGAGAAAGAATGGCAAACCATCGCTCATCGATAAAAAAAGCCCTAATTGGAAATACAAAAAATACAGATTTACCAGTGGCCAAGCATTTTGCTTTAGCCCATCACAGACTGGCTGACCTCAAGCACATGGCTATAGATCATGTTCCAGCTTCTATAAGGAGAGGGGATAGAGAAGGCAAACTCCTCAGATTAGAGACAACATGGATCCACCGACTAAATGCGGTTAAACCCCACGGTCTTAATGACAAATTACCATTAACTGTTTTTTTGTAGTTCCAACCTGAATAACTTTTAGTTACCTCCCAGGAACTTTCAAATATTATAGGAATAAGCATCAGTTATACATCTGCAAAATAGTGATACATCCGTTTTTAATTTTACTTTTATTTACAGTATACACTTATGGTGTGTTTACATATACCTCATGTTTTTTGTTTATTCCACAGTATATCATGTCTTAGTTTTCCGATCATGTCTTAATTTTTGCACTGGTATTTCTATTCACCCCATTTTAATGTATACGCCATCTCTTTACAGCAGCCGGACTTTCCCGTTATCCCCCTGTACATATATAGCTTCAGAATTGGTCTCTTAGCAACCGCCAGCGGCTATTTCCTGGTATTAGCGTCATGCGTGTCATCTCAAGTCACCGATGCGTTCCAGCCCTCTTACAGGAAACTACCATGTCACTTCCGTCTTCAGCATACAGGGACGGATACGGGAAACCCGCGCTGACTGAGGAGAAGAGGAGGCGGTAACTCACCTTACTTAAGGTAAGACACTGTACACATCTTGTCATTCACTGTTTTACCTGCCTTGACAAAGGAGCATATCACGCTCCGAAACGTTGGTGTCATCTTTAAATACACTTACTTGAAATTGAAAACCCTTGGAGTGCCGCCTTGTTCTTTGTCCCTGTTGTGTACCTGTTTGGAGGGCACCGAGGTCGCTATCGTCGGAGGGGAGAGTGCCGGACCGCCCACACTCGTATATATATATATATATATATATATATAAGGTAGGAGAAAGTAGTGTCACTCCATGAACATTTTATCAAGACAGTGATGCCCTGAAAACAAGAGAACAAACTCTTGTTCTCTGTTCTCTTGTTTTCAGGGCATCACTGTCTTGATAAAAATGTACATGCTACATTGAAAGGTTGACCATATGTGTACCCTGACGTTTGCTACATAAAAAGTTTCTGAAAAGTCCCTCGGAGTGACGCTTTTTTCTCCTACCTTGTCACCATGTTTTGGATGGCACCCGGGGCATAAGTCTCATAAATTTTTGTGATTGCCGAATCTTCTCTGTTCTAAATATATATATATATACATACACAGGACAATAAGTGTCATTGTCGCTTATTGTCCTGTATGTATGTGGCTGAGGCATCATCCCCTCTCGTTTGTGGGCACCGGAGCAAGCCACAGTGGCCTCCAACATCAAGACTTGAGTGCCGGCCTCCTGGATTATATATATATATATATATATATATATATATATGTGCTCAGTGGATGAAGATGCGGTGGAAGATGATTGCTCACTTAATAAATATGAATACCGGTGCAAGCCTGTACCTTTTAAGCCCCGTACACACGGAGGGATATATCGATGAGGGATATATCGCTCGCGATGAGTCCCGTTTGCATCAGCGACCAGAGATGGTAGCTGATGAAAAAGAAACTGCCGGGGGAGCCCGGCAGTGGAAATCAGCTGGTCGCAGGAGCATGTTCCTGCGACCAGTGATCACTACGGGGGAGAAAACGGGAGCGCGCACCCGGCGATATATCGCCGGTGCACACTCCCATCGCGGGCAATATGGTCGCTCAGCGACCATATTTCCCGCGATATTTGACAAAATCGCTCCCGTGTGTACACACCATAAGACTATAAAAATTAAATTGCTTGATAAAGTCAGAAGGACGAAACACGTTGGTAGACTCTAGCCCTCCAGCCTCATCTAAAAGATAAGCACTTTTCTTGTTGTTCATCCTAGATATATTTTATATAGACTTTTTGTTGGAAAACTGTGCGGGGATGTTTGGCCACCCAGGCACCTGCTCCACGGGAGGGTGGTTGCGCCCTGCCGCTCACCAGCTCAAGGGGGGGCACCCAGTCACCTGCTTCACGTGGGTTGAATGCGGCCGTTGATCTGCTCTGGGGGGGGGGTGTTGGGCAATGCGGATGCGGGCTTCATGAGGGGATGTCTGGCCTCCCACCAGTCTCCCACTCCAATCCGGTCCAAAGGGGGAGGTGCCCCAGGCAAATGCCTAAAGCTGCATAGTGGTGATGCCGGCCCTGGCTGCATGCAATGGTGCGCCGATGGTGATACCTGCCAGAGGTAAGCTGAAATAAATATTTGTATATTATTGCTGCTGCAAATCCCAAAACAGGACCATGTGTGGACGCAGCACCTCTGACCCAATCCCTTAATCTCAGTACTAACTAGTGATGACTTGTACAGAACAGGTGCACAGACAAACACTGTCACCAAGCTTGTTTTCTGCCTCCACGCATTATATAAGCCTCCAGCTCTTATTCCTCATGTATGAGGTGCCACCTTTCTGCTTCTTCCAGTACAGCATGGAGACCTAAATCAAAGCCATTCTTCTCACTTGTCTGGGAAATAAATTCAAAGATTGCAACAAAGTGCTGATCCAGCAGCCTGTCTGTGTGGGAGAAATATTTTATCATATATGTCTCTGCCATGGGATAAGAACCGCGTGCTGCGTAGAGAACATTTTTTTTAGTTTAGAGTATACTTGAAACAGAGGCAATTAATCCAAAAGATACACCTTCTGAGTGGAGAACAATAAATAATCTTCCACTTTATCTGTACTATCCATCTACACTTGAGACGCATACTTGAAAATTGCATCTGTGACAAGTGCACAAAATGGAAATCAGTTTCTTGTTGACCCAACAAAACATTGAAACTCTAAACCTTTATGTATTACAAATGAATGCTGCTATGTGCAACACTACAGCTGTTTATGTGCAACCAAAACCAATAATCCCACACTTGTTATGCTAAAATGTGCCACAAAGCCATGCTGAATTAAAATTGTAGTGTCTGTGTGGTGTACTGTAGCTTCAGAAAGGACAAGTAGGTTAGGGTGTCAGTGCCCTGAAATGGTCGCCTGCACTGTGGACCTAATTCATGTTTATACGCAAATGTAATTTTATAGGCTGCAGAATTGCTAAAGGTAGCATATAAAGCTGCAGATATGAAAATAGATGCAATTGCAGCTATGTACATGTTTGCAGCCTATATGCAAATACTGGGAACATCGAGGCTAAAGGTAGGCCAATAGCTCTGCAGACTGGCATACCTCCTAACTATCCTAGTTTTCGCGAGAACGTCCCTTTTTTTGGGACATTCCCACGTCCCGTCTGGTGCTGGCAGTGTCCCATGGCGGGGGGGCAGTTGGGACGCTGTGCGCAGCGTTTATTATGCAGCCTGAGGACATAGCCAGCAGCTCAGAGAGGCGCTAGCCATGCCTCCACAGTGGCGAAAATGGGGCATGGCTTTGTGGGAATATACACCACACCCTGTATCGCTAGGCCACATCCCCGAAACTTTGCACGCACATGAGGGATCCCTCTTCATAGCTTGACAGTATTGGGAGGTATGAACTGGACACTGAAGGAGAGGCAAGTGGGAGTAGTATCATGCACAGGACAGAGATTAATAGACAATAATTATTGAAGATCCAACTGAAAAGACAATATAATTGATAATATACAACAATTATATAGCGTTGGAGGTGCCCCCAGGAATCAAGTACTAGTATACTTAAAAAGAAGATAAATGGTGGTCCACAGATAGTGGGCAACCGTTCGCAGAGAGGATTCCTTTTTGGAGGCACACTTTTAAATTATCAGAGATAATGTGTAATGAATGAGTTAAAACTTAGCTTTTAATTCCATTTAATCTAAAATAATGATAACTTTATAGAACCATATGAGGCATAATTAGCCATGAAGAGTTAAACAAACATTTACATATGTTTTCAGATCTTTTTTGTGTGAACAAAAAAAATGTATATAATAAAAAATATACAATAACCACTGACATTTATCATGTAACAGTATCTATATCAGTGGCAATTGGTGGTGTTGTTTTTTAAGAAAATATGTAGCATACATATGCAAACTTAATTTTTAGATCCTTAAATAGGATGGCTGGTGACACATCCAGAGTATGGGCCTTATTCTGATCGGTGCGGCCGGATCCGAATATGCGGCCAGGACCGTGCGTGCGAAACCCCGCCTTCCATACGGATTGCCAACTCCGTCCGTACGCGGTAAGAAGCTGGCGGAATGGACCGCACGTATATTTTTCATGGAATACGCCTCCTCCATTTCAGGGAACCTCCCCCATCATTCGAGTGGTCCACCAGCTCCCGCAACCTCAGACCACACGGACATTTTTCCGTGCAAAAGCAGGGATCTGGGCGGGCAGCTGACATCCGGCGATGTCATATGTCCGCCCCCTACACGTGCGTCACGACTGCATTACCATACGTAAAACATCTAATGAATAAGCACTGGAAAATATTACGTAAGGACAGGATATTAGGAGACATTCTACCGGAGAGACCGAAGGTAGTCTATAGGAAGGCCCCTGACATCAAGAACACACTGGTTAGGAACCACATCCCACCCGGCAGGCTAACACAGACTACACTGATAAAGGGCACCCCTGGCTTTTCCAGGTGTGGTGATTGCATGGGGTGCAAAACATGTGCTAGAATGGAGAAGAAAACCGACACCTTTAAGTCCAACATCACAGGACAATCATTCCATATCAAACAAGAGTTGACCTGTCATCACAAAGGAGTCATCTACCTGTTGGCCTGTACGTGCGGTCTACAGTATGTGGGTCGCACGGTCAGGCCCTTCAAGATCAGATTAGCAGAGCATATTCGGAATATCAAGAAGGGTTATGAACAGCATAGCCTATCCAACCATTTCAGACTCACACATAGACAGAATCCCAAGGACCTGACTTTCCTCATTATTACCCAATTAGACCAAAACTGGAGGGGGGGCAATTTCAGCAAAAAAACTAGATAAAGAAGAGCTTAAGTGGATATTCACCCTGAAAACATTGGAGCCAAAGGGGTTAAATATAGATTTCAATGTAGCAGCATTATAATTATCACAATATCCCTTTTCTATCATCTACGAGTAATGGAGTAGTTTAGGACTCCATGGAATAGTAGTATTGCCTCTACCTCATATCACGATCACCATCATCGTTATACATGTATTTAAGTGCATATGCCATCAGGCTATTGCTGCATAAGGTATACATTGTCTGCCCATTTACCTATAATACAGAACTGAACATTAGTATCAGCATCAAAGATACGTAGTGCAAAACTCACTGATATGAACTGTGTGCCTGACCCCGCCCACTTACCGGAGCCAGGGATTTGGAGCCAATCACCATTTCATACCACTAACCAATGAAATAGAACCCTCAGGAACTGACCCCCATACCTGGCCCCACCCTCGTGCCAGAGTCAACACTGACGAACCAATAAGCATCCAGAACCCGCAACCAATCAGGAGGAGGGTCACTGAATTTAAAGACAGTCCTGACACCGGCACTGACATCCTTGAAAAAGGCTCCGAAGAGAGCCGAAACGCGTTGGTTATACACTCATCCATTGCTATACATCGCACCCTAAAGCCATCATCGACAAGCCGGCACCAGCCTGTAACCAGGGGCCGCAGCATATACGAGCAGAGTTGCGGCTGAAACCGCGGCATCCTGACGTCCAGCTCCCCATCTGACGGTGACGTCATCCATCGGCGCCCCGCAGACGGAGTGAGAAGGCCGGAGAACGCCGGGACACAGCCGCCTGGGAGGCCGGATCTGGGGACACCAGAAAGAAAGGTCTGGGTTATTACGAGCGGTGAACGGAGGAACTCCCCACCAGGAGCCCTGCGAGTCTTCCGCCGTGGTAGCCAGCAGCCTTCCAGGTGAAACCCATTCCGTGCGCAAACCCCAGTATACCTCCACCCACCCCGCTGAACACGAGCGTACACCTAGAGTCATCCCACTCCACCAGAAGAGTGGCATCGTGGGACCGAGCAGCTACGTGGGACTTGTACCGAAAAGACTTTACCCCAAGAACTGTGAGTGCTGAGAGGGACCTGTGCACTGAGAGGGGACGGGACGCCAGCCCCTCTCACCACAGTACCCCCCTCATAACATCTGCAATATATGGACTAAGAAATGTCAATTTAGACATAACGTATACATATATTTGCCCAATAATCAAGTTTGTTTTGCATGCACTATTTTTACTATTAAATCTCTTTATGCACCTTTCTTTATCTTATATACATCTATTTGATTTGCTAACATTACCCTTCAGGCAGGCAGCGCCAAATTGCACAGTATTTCATTACCATACGTACGCCCAGCGTTTGCATGGGAACGCCCATGAAACGCGGGGCGTATGCATATGGTAATGAGCCCAAATAGCCCTTCACGCCCCTCTCCACCCCCTGTTCGGAGTGTTCACATTTCATGCGGGATTTGGCCGTACGCCCCGCTCGCACATGCGCAGAGAAGCCTCTGCACATGCGCAGACACAAAACATCAGCGGCACGAACGCACGCGGATATTACCGCACCAACCAGAATAAGGGCCTATGTGACTGATCTGTATACGAATATTTTAAATAAATTGAAGGGATATAATACAGAGTCACACAATGCCCGTAGATTTTAATTAGCCGTTAATTACAAAAAATATATATTTTTTTTGGGTACTTGTTTCCTAGCACGGCCACAACGATTTAGATCGTTGTGGTCGTAAGATAAAAAATCGGATCGATCGCATCGCATGCGATTTGGTCGCATACGATGCGACCGATCCGACCGACCGATTTTTCACCCGATTTTTTTTTTTTTTTCACCAGATTTGTTTCAATTGCCCCCCCAAATGTTACTAAGTGGGCTAGACCCCACGATAGACGTCAACCCGAAGCGTGGCGAGCGCAGCGAGCCCGCGAGGGGCGGCGGTGCGCGTCCTCCGACCTTTTCATTCCCCTACTATCCACGTCGGCGTGGAGTTGAGAATATATAGTGTGGCGAGCGCAGCGAGCCACCGAGCCCGAAGCGTGGCGAGCGCAGCGAGCCCCGCGAGGGGACGCGTATAACTTCACAGGTATACGCGTCCCCTCGCGGGGCTCGCTGCGCTCGCCACGCTTCGGGCTCGGTGGCTCGCTGCGCTCGCCACACTATATATTCTCAACTCCACGCCGACGTGGATAGTAGGGGAATGAAAAGGTCGGAGGACGCGCACCGCCGCCCCTCGCGGTCTCGCTGCGCTCGCCACGCTTCGGGTTGACGTCTATCGTGGGGTCATGGCGGGCACATAAAAAATGTGAAATGGGTCATATTGGCCCATTTCACCTTTTTTATCATTTTTCCCTATGTGAGATGGACTTAATCAAGTCCATCTAATCTTGTGCCATTATAATGGCACAAGACCAACGCGATCCTCCCGATTTCAATGTTAAAAGATTTTTTAACATTGAAGTCTATGGAAAAATCGGGTGAATCGGTCGGTCGCATCGCGGCCGATTTTAATTGGTCGCGACCGACCGATTGACCCGATTTCTGTCATTCAAAGTGAAAAAATTGTAAAAAATCGGCCACATCGTGAGGATCGTGTCCCTTAATTAAGAGCCACGATCACTCACGATTGTGGCCGTTCTAGGAAACAAGTACCTTTTTTTGTTTCGATATAATAAATCCCACAGGTATCCTAAAAAAGATGGGAAGAGAAAAAGTCCGCTCATTTCTATGAAGACGGTGGGCAGCAGAAAGAATTGACCTTTAACCCACTGTACTTTTTCTCTTCCCATCTTTTTTAGGATACCTGTGGGATTTATTATATCGAAACAAAAAAATTTTTTTTTGTAATTAACGGCTAATTAACATCTACGGGCATTGTGTGACTGTATTATATCCCTTCAATTTATTTAAAATATTCGTATACAGATCAGTCACATACTCTGGATGTGTCACCAGCCATCCTATTTAAGGATCTAAAAATTAAATTTGCATATGTATGCTACATATTTTCTTAAAAAACAACACCACCAATTGCCACTGATATAGATACTGTTACATGATAAATGTCAGTGGTTATTGTATATTTTTTATTATATACATTTTTTTTGTTCACACAAAAAAGATCTGAAAACATATGTAAATGTTTGTTTAACTCTTCATGGCTAATTATGCCTCATATGGTTCTATAGAGTTATCATTATTTTAGATTAAATGGAATTTAAAGCTAAGTTTTAACTCATTCATTACACATTATCTCTAATAATTTAAAAGTGTGCCTCCAAAAAGGAATCCTCTCTGCGAATGGTTGCCCACTATCTGTGGACCACCGTTTCTCATCTTTTTAAGTGTACTGAAGGAGAGGCACCATGTTTTAGCATGTATGAGCTTACAGCTGGCAACAAATACATGCCATGAAACACCTGTTATTTCCCAACCACTCCCTGTCCCCATAAACACCCCGTTAACATGTCCAAACCGTCACTTCCTGGCAACCACAAAATTACCATTCCGAGCTGGATCACAGCAGCAGAGAGATGCATGCACATTGCAACCGCAGCACTTGTAAAGTCAGCCAATAATCTGCCATTGGGTACAAACATGGATGTGCGCTGTGTGTATCTGCTGCAGAGATCTGAACTACAGTTGTGATCAGGACATATTAGCAGATCAAGGGGGTATTCAATCCTGGCCGCTATTTTCGCCGGGGGAAAGCATTGAAGGCAGCTTCCGATAAAACAGATCCGTCTTGTAAAGTCGGATCTGTTTTGTCAGAAACAGCCGGGGATTGTCAAATTCACAGCCGTTTTTAGACAATCCGCGGCCGTTTTCGCCCACACACCCACTTTCCGAAACTCGAGAGCCAGAACATTGAATTCAGGCTGTCGAGTTTCTGTCGAGCTGAGTGAAAACAGCATGGTATTCCAACTTTTAGGACATTCCAACAGTCAGAATCCCAGATTGAATTGAATACCACCCTAAATCTGTCTGGTATATACTCTGTATGCTGACATATTCTGGGACATTGTTGTGCAAATGAACTGACTAAGGGCTGGATGTACCAGACTGAAACAGCGGTAAAAACCCATTATCAGGGTTTTTACCGCATTTTCATATGCATCAAAGCCCCACGGTCTGGGCTTTGCTGCTGGGGGTTACACCAGCTCTAGCTGGCGTAACCCCATAGATGCCAATGGGGTTATTTTCACATCCCCCGCCCGTACCAGTGACCGACCCCTCCCTGCAGTTCAAAGTTGCCCAATGTGTGTATGGGCCTTAATAGGACTTGTGGGATACTGAATTACTCCAGTATTCATTATACACTAGGTAAGTCACCAGCAATTTGGGCTCTTTTCCTGTGATCGTGGTGAACTATCAAAGGAAAATAGTTCAAATTGCAGGAGAAGAAGGACAGCAGGACCGATGGGATGCGCGGACCTGTGCGCATTGCATCAGAGCATGCGAGTTGAACTGGCTGCACAAGCAATCTCTTGGATTGCTCCTGAGCTGGGCAGGCTTGGCTGGAATGGCATATGATATATTGCATCTAAAAGGACCACATGCGATATATCGCATGCGCAGGGGCGTAGCAAGGGTGGAGCCGGTGGAGCATGGGCTCCGGGCGGCGAAGGATCACGGGGCGCCGGAGGATCACAGGGCGCCGGAGCCGTACACCGCCAGCTCGCCCGCTCCCCACCGCTATTTTCGCGCTGCCCCTTTTAAAATCAATAAAATGCGTCCTTGTGCCACCCGCTCCCACCCGTCACTGGTAGGCTGACAGCCACGCTCATCAAGAGGTCGGGACTGAGGTGCCTGTCAGCACGGCAGGGGGCAGGATGTAGCTGGAAGAGCTGACACGCTGCTAAACTCAGAGCAGCATGTAATGTCTTCCAGCTACACCCCCCCCCCCCCTCCCCGTCTTGCTGACAGGCCACGGTGCTCACCTGCTCTGATGAGAGGGAGCGGCTGTCAGCTGTACACTGCTCCGCTCCCCCCCCACGCCGCACTGACACACCTGGGTCAGCTTCCACTCTCACTCACCGGGCTCACCCCGCCTGCTGGCTGGTCACCCTGCATGTCAGAGGTCAGAGGCCATGCAGACTGAGTGCTTTCTAAGGAGGAGCTGGTGATGCTGCTGCCGCCACCACTGCAGGGAGCTCAGGGGTCTCAGGCCATGGCTGGTGAGTAATGCTGCTGATCATGATGGAGCAATCAGGTTTTTCCCTTCATTCTCGCTGGGGTCTTCCCCCTCAACCTATCATTCCCTCTGACCACCTTCACCCTATGAATCAACCTTCATCCAACCCTGTGTGCCCACATCACTCCTCTTTGTGGCCCCCTAACCCCCCCCCCACGCCCAACTCACCCCTCCCTGTGACCACCTTAACCCTATGAAACCTCCTCATCCTTCCCTGTGCCTCCCCCAATCCTCTTTGTGCCCCTTCAACCTACCCTGTGCCCACCTCACTCCTCTTTGTGCCCCCTTCACCCTACCCTTTGCCCACATCACTCCTCTTTGTGCCCCCCTCACCCTTCCCTGTGCTCAGATCACTTCTCCCACAACTCACCATGGCCCGTGCCCATGGGACCCGACAACTTTTTTGGGTCCTGATACAAAAAGGGGCATGATGTATGGGGGAGGTATGGCCAGACACCCTCTTGGTGTTTTTAATTGGGTGGTTGGGGGAGGGTGGGTGCCATAATGTACAATGGGCATTACGGTGTGTGGTATAATGTTAGGCCGTTGTTCCCCCCGCAGCACAAGAGCCCCGCCTACTAAAAATCAAGAGGGAGGGGCGCAAAACATGCCCTTGCTCCGGGCACCGTGGCACCTAGCTACACCACTGCGCATGCGTTGCTGCCACATGGGAAGGTCCCAGGCAGCTCAAGAGGGAATCGCCGGCGGCTTCTCTGAAGGGAGAAGTCACGGTAGTGTATGGCCACCATTATATACTTCAGGTGAAATGAACTAAGATGGGAGTTCTATTTTACATGGGATGTTGCTATGGGAAACCAATTAGAATCTACATATTTATTTAGCACCTTCTAGAAGATAATAGATAGCATCTGATTGGTTGCCCATAGCAACATCCTATTTCACATAGAACTTCAATTTTAGTAAATTTCTCTGTTAATTTCCAAACCCCTTAAAGTGAATTCACCTTAGCATTGCAAGATTAAACGGAGCTATGAATATATTATAAAAATCTCTTACATTTCAATCTATGTAGGCTACCCCAAGCCTATATACTGTAGGCTACATTAAAGTGTATATAGACTTCCCCAAACCTACTTAGGCTACACTGCAATATATATATATATATATATATATATATATATATATATATATATATATATATATATATATATATATATATATATATATATATATATATACATAGGCCATCCCAAGCTAAAGTTGTTAGCAATATTTTCAGCTGGAATTCCTGTGGACAAAAGCTATATATTACTTCTCTGACAGGACAGAATAAATAAGACAAAACAGTATTACTAAGGCTATGTGCATTTATTCTGTGGAAGATATATGTGACCTACAGATTAACAGAGTGTTTCTGGTAGCTCTGTGTTATCTGTTACAGTCACTTCCTCCACAGCTACATTTATCATGGGAAAAAGCAGTGGTGGATTGCAGGCTAGTCACAGCAAGAACCTCATAATAGATACAGTTAGGGATGGCCATCGATGATTTGAAATCATCGATGGTTCATGGCCGATGTCAAATACTTTTGCCTTCGATGGGGGAGAACCATGATGAAATAATAAGGAAACAACACAAAATGTATGTCAAAGGACATGACAGCTGCACATGGCCAAAACTAAGGGTGTGGTATGATTCACCGACAGTCGGGATCCCGACAGTCATTATGCCGACGTCTGGATCGCAACTGCATGGTCTCAGACAGCGTGGCCAGTGCAACAAAGCCCCTTGTGCGCTCGCTGCGCTCGCCACCTAGTCTATTCTCCCTCTATGGGGGTTGTGGACCCCACGACGGAAAATAGCAGACGCCAGTCGGGAACCCAGCCGTCGGTGTTTTAACAGTCGGGATCCCGACGTCTGGTTAATGACTGTGGTGACCCCGTCCCGCACCCAAAACTAAACCATGGGGCTCAGGGCCCCATTTATCATTGATCGCATTTACAATGCCCAAGATCGCATTGTAAAATGCGATCATTTTGCCCCAATGTATGACCTGCTAGGCCCAGGGACAGGGCTCCGAAAAGAGCCCGTCCCTGCGATGCCCGGAGCCGGAAGCCTGGGGGTCTGCGCATGCGCGGTTACGCGCTGACCCCCCCGTGACCCCACTGACTGCACTGCCGCTCAGGCAGTGCGATGTGTAGCCATAGGCTACAATGGGTTATCGCCATATCAGAATGGCAATAACCCAGGGGTGTTAAGCCGGGCTGACTGATGTTGATACATCAGGCAGCTTCGCAAACCTATGGGGGATGCGGCCGGCAGCGCTGCAGGGGGGGAGCCTGATATAGACACTGGCCTGATATAGACATCGTAAAGCCCCACCCCCAGTACTGCAAATCCCGCAATTCACAGGTCTTTGGGGAGGGGACAGGGCTAAATGACGCAATTTGCATATTTACCCCCCCCCCCCCCCCCGAAAAGCCGTGAATCGCGATATTTAACGCTGTAGCCAGTGAGATTTGGGGGGCTCCTGCGGTATCCGGGAGGGTTGCCCACCTTGTCGGGAGGGAGGGGGACACGATTTTCGGGAGCCTCTTGGGCGTTCCGAGAGGGCAGGCAACCCTGTACTACAGGTTGGATTGCATAAGCGATTTAGGAGTCGATTTATTAAACCTGGGGAAGTGATAAGGTGATAAAGTACCAGCTAATCAGCTCCTAACCGTCAAGTTCCAGGATGGGTTTGAAAAATTACAGAATCAGAATCAGCTTTATTAGCCAGGTATACTTGCGCATACTAGGAATTTGTTTTTGGTTTGCTGTGCAGCAGCCAGGTGGTTAACAAGTAAACAGCATACAGCAGTGGTTCCCAAACTTTTTGAATCACAGTGCCCCTGCGCATCATAGTTTTTTCCCTAGGGCAAAAGTTTCACAGTGATAAAATCAGAAAATAAAATATTTGAATTAAGTAAATTGTGTTTATATCTCATACTGGACAGGATTCACTTCTGTTTGATCACATTTTGCCTATAACATTAGTCATAAATAATTTTTTATGGACATGGACTATCAACCCAGGGCACCCCTGCAAGTCCCCCAAGGCACCCCAGGGTGCCACGGCACACAGTTTGGGAACCACTGGCATACAGTATAAACAATAAACAATATAAACAGGTGGGGGAACATGTACCGTCATATAGAAAGTTATTCTGAGAGGACACCGTGTTAGATTATGTGCAAAGGGTTATGGTGCGACTAGACAGTGAGGTGTTCATGAGTTCCCATGTCAACAGGTGAACCGCTTGAGGAAAGAAACTTTTTAGGCTACTGGTGGACCTGGTGGGAATAGCCCTGTAGCGTCTGCCTGATGGCAACAGGTTAAACAAGCCATGGCCAGGATGTAGTTGGTCCTTAAATATCTTCGTTGCCCACTTTTTTGCTCTGGACAGGTACAGGTCCTGGACAGAGGGAAGGTCTGTTTCGATTATCATCTCCGCAGTTCTGACTACCTTTTGCAGTCTACATTTGTCTCTCTCGCTGGCGGAGCCGTACCAGACCAGTATTGAGGAGCACAGTACAGACTCCACAATTGCGGAGTAGAAGAGGAGCAGAAGCTTCTGTGGGATGTTGAACATGTTCCTCAGTTGCCTAAGGAAGAATAGCCTCTGCTACACTTTTCCCACAATAGTATCAGTGTTGGGCATTTAAGGTCCCGGGAGATTGTGGTTCCTAGGAACTTGAAGGAGTCCACAATTGTTAGCGGAGGAACACCAACAGCCTTCTTCCTAAAGTCCACTACAATAGTTTTGAGTGGGTTGAGCTCTAGATGGTTGCTGCTGCACCACCAGGCCAATCGGTCCACTTCTTGTCTGTAGGCCGATTCGTCCCCATCCTTGATAAGGTCAATGACGGTAGTGTCATCAGCGAATTTGATTATCTTTACTGATTGCACCTCTGAGGTGCAGTGTTGGTGTACAGGGAGAAGAGCAGGGGTGAGAGTACACAGCCCTATGCCATGCATTATGCCTGATGGTGGTGTTCTAAGCATACAGTACATAGGACATGTTGTGTGTGGCACAGAATAGTGAACACCTCTGCCTGGTAGTTTGCACCTCCTCCTCCATTTGCATTGCTTAATGATTGCATACGCTAAACTGCTGCAAGCAATTTATAATATGCAATCCTTACTGAATCTGGCCCATAGAATGAAACAACTTAATACATCTATATATTATAAACCTGGGGGCCTTTGAGAATGCACTGTTTAGTAAATAAGCACCCTTATATGCTAAGTGGCTAAGTGGTGCATCCCTCTGCATATGTTTTATCCTTTATTTATATTGTGCCAAACCACAAACCAAGAACAATTTGCAATTAACGGAATTCAGTTGGCAATATGTTACTTTTGAAACTGACATGTACAGGATATACAGATTCCACACATATAGGCTATAATCAAGCCCCACAGTGATGTTTTATCACTATGGGGGTGAGATGTACAAAGCAGCGGTGTGTCGGATACCTCACACAGCAGCTCTGCAAAGAGAAGCCCAAAGGATTCTATGGGGGTACACCTGCTAGAGCTGGCTTAGCCCCCGCCAGTGAGCCCTGCCGGGAGGGGCTTTATTGCATTTCAAAATGCGGTAAAAAACTTGAAAACATTTTTTCAAGTACGGCTTTTACCGTTTACTCCTAAACAATTAAACCATATTTTGAGCAGTTATAGTAGTGATGTAAAGTCAGCCATTTTAAACCCACGGTTACAATGATAGGGGGAGATTCTCTAACCTATAAATTAAGTAAAAACCCCATTATCAGATTTTTACCGCATTTTGGGATGCTCTAAGCATCCCCCGCCAGGTTACCGCGGCAGGGGGCATCGCCAGAAAAATCTGACGATGCCCCATAGAAGCCTATGGGCTTCTACCGCGTCCCACCGCTGCCTCGCATCCACCCCCGTCACCCGCATCGACCCCCCCCCCCCCCACCTGTGCCTGGGCTCCTTCAGCTTTGTGGCTCCTTCAGCTTCTCCCAGTGCTGGGATGATGCTCTCTGGCCGCTACCTAAAATTGGCGATTTTGTCACTTTTCACCCAATTCCGAATGATCGGGCCGGAAAACTGGGTGAAAAGTGGTCAAATCGCATGTGTATGACATCTGATCCGATATGCTTTACCCTGCACTTTGGATCGGAGTTGGTCGTGCTGCATGTCTGACCTCCAACTTGGACAGCCTCTCGGCAGCAGAGAATGGAGGCGCATACAATATATCATATGCAAAAGGACTGCATACGATATATTGTGTGGGATCCTGCCGCCTGGGAAACTCCCGTGCGATTCAAGAAGGATCGGCTTTGACTTTTGACTGCCTCAATGGTCAGAGAGAAACAACTTTTGCCTATTCTGTCAGTCCTGGGCGCCACAATTTAGATGGCAGCCCTATGGGATTTTGCTCATTTTTCTATAATTAAAACAATACATTAAAAATAATTAACATGGGTGGCAAAAATGAATGTTCTATATTATTAATGTGAGATAATGCAAAGCTGAACGCCTACAGAAAGTACAGTATTTGTTGTTGTTGAATGCAGTATGTGTACTTATGTGTACGTATTACACATATGGAGTGTGCACCAACTCATTGGTTTCAGTGTCCACTGAGTGTAATGGGACTTCCAATTTTTTTACACATATGCAAAGAGGGAGACATATGGAAATGATTTAGCAACTAGATGATTTCGCATATGCAAACTTATTGTATATGATAAATGGTGCTAAAGCAACCAGATCCTAATTGTCATGTGTTTGAAAAAATGACTGTTGGGGGCTGATTGGCTGTAGTACAATTTATCAAATAGAATGAATTATACAAATCTTTGTGCCGGATGTATTGTGGTAGGAGTCCGGAGGCCGTTTGGGATGCAGGCCGAACACGTCAGAGTTTGCCGGACATCCTTCACTTGTACTGCAATACATTTGACCCTTTGAGTGTGAATAAACTAGTGATAGAAATCTGCCCCTATATCAGCCCTGATTTCTCAAAAATAGAGAAATGCTTGGCATGAAAAAAACGCTGACAGTAAAGCATATGTGAACCAAACATGTATTAAATATTTCAAGCAAATGTTTGTCTGTAAACAGAAAAGGTGGAGGTGTACATGTGCAGTCCCAAGATGACAGATACTAGTCTATTTCTGCTGAAAACATGTAAAAGACTGGCAGTACATTCACTGATGATGAAAACGATATGCTGAAGTACGGTTGGATTGGCCCAGAGGAGTACAGAGGAAACCCCCCCAGAGAGCCCAATTGCCTCGGGGCCCAAATCCTCCTCTAGGAATTAGGTTCCAGACACTGTGCACTTACACCTATGTTACTTTATACTCCACAGCACTATGGTGTATTTTCTACAGTGAATGCCATTATTAATCTGGTACATTATCATCATGCATGTACTAGCAGTACATGCACTCTCTAGTGGCTAAGTAAACAATGAGGCAGCTGGCCACACCTCCTCTTTAGACTGGCCACACCCCAAAGCTTGGGTATCTACTACCTGTATTGCCCAGGTGTGCCATGCATGCCCCAGTCCAACACTGGGCTGATGCACTTACAGCTCATTTGTGCAACTTATCTTATTATTTGCAGAATATACACAATGTAAATGAGTGCAGAAAGGTACTGGCAATGCAGATTTCTACACATTTTGATTGCATCTATACTTCCAACCCTTTGGTTTGCAAGAAGGCATTCTCCATAGGCGTGTGCACAGGGGTTGTCCAGGCACTCCCAAATGAACAGCACACCCCCCCACCGGTTCCAGCCTGCAACCCACAGGCCGTCTGCCCACATAGTCTGTAAGGCGACGGCTCCTCGAAAAATTGGCCGCCGCTTTGGAGGAGACAAACACCTCGAAAGTGCGGATTCTGGTAGCTCTAGCATGCTGTTTGAAAGGAACCCCCTGGACTACAAGCATGTAAGTCCCCTTGGCAACAAGCATGCAAACCCCTCTCCACCTGACAACAAGCATATAACTCCCCCATGTAACACCCCCCCCCCCCAGCAATGAGCATGCAACTCCCCAAAGGAACAAGCATGTAATTCTGCCTATCAATGAGCATGTAATTTCCCCATGGCAACAAGCATGTAATTCCCTGTGTCAACGAGAATGAAACCCTAGGCAAGAAGCATGTAAACCCTGGCAACAAGCATGTATCCACTGGCATTGAGCAATATACTTCTGCCAATGAGCATGTAGGTAAGTGGCACTTATGTGGCATAATATGTAATAGGCATTACGGTGTGTGGTATAAGGTGTAATAGGCATTACGGTGTGTGGCATTATGTGTAATGGGAATTCCAGTGTGTGGCATTAAGGTTAAAAAGGCATTATGGTGTGTGGCATGTGTAATGGGCATTACAGTGTGTGGCATTATGTATAATGGGCATTAGGGTGTGTGGCATTATGCGTTATAGAAAATACAGTGTGTGACATTATGTCATGTGTAATGGGCATTACATTATAAAATTTTGCAGTGTGCCTTCGGCCCACATTCGATAGTATTCTGATTGTTCTGCCCTCCAGCTAGCCACGGTGCAGTACTGCCACACTGAAGACTTTTCTGAATGTGCAAAAAAAATTTTTTTTTGTGCGTGCACCAATCATATACATTTTTTTATAACAAATTCTTTTGATGCGATGGTCAGAAGCCCAGCCAGCATTTCATTTTGGGCTTCCGACATCCATCCCTATTTCAGGCTGCTCAGAGCGTCATGGCTCCTACAGCATGTTTCTTAAGTAAAATGCATGTTTCTTAAATAAACGGGTACAGTATGTCTTCGAAGTTATTATTGTGCATCCAGAGGTATCCACTGCACAAAACTACAGTATATCACCTTTACAGGGGTCCTTGGGGATGTCATGTACAAACAAATCTAATACTTTAATTTATAACGTTTATAATATTACTAATCTGATATATTACAGTTTTTGAATCAAGGTAAAATTGTAAATACAAACAAAACAAAAAGTACAAAATTCAATGAAAAAAACATCTGGGAGTAATGCTTATTTTCAGGTGATTGCAGGGTTAGATGTGTTCAGTTGCTGTGAGTGCAGGGGTAGATGTGCTCAATCTCTGGTGAGTGCAGGGGACAGGGGTGATGTGCTCAATTTCTGGTGAGTACAAGGGGTAAATATGCTAAGTCCCTGGTAGTTGTGACCTGTCGCTGGTGGGTGCAGGGGTAGATGTGGTCAATGAGTGGTGAGTGCAGGGGTAGATGTACTTGTCGCTGTTGAGTGCAGAGGTTAGATGTATTCAGTAACTGGTGAGTGCTGGGGTAGGTCGGTGTGCTCAGTCTCTGATGAGTGCAGGAGTAGATGTGACCAGTCACTGCTGAGTGCAGAGGGTAGATATGCTCAGTGACTGGTGGGTGCATGCAGGGGCGGATTTAGGGAGGAGGGCGCCCCTAGGCACAACAATAATGTTTACTAAGTAGGACAGTTTATAGGGGCAGTATCTGCATGTCCTATCCATTTAAACTCTATTTAAGATGGAATATAGTACAGTACAGTGGATATTTTGCAGTTATTGGTACATTTTGGGCTGACAGTACTATCACAGGCATCCAAGTGCCGCCCCCAAACATGTGCCGCCCCTAGGCCGGTGCCTCACGTGCCTAATGGGAAATTCGGCTCTGGGTGCATGGGTAGATGTGATCAGTGACTGGTGAGTACAGGTGGTAGATGTGATCAGTGACTGGTGAGTACAGGTGGTAGATGTGATCAGTGACTGGTGGGTGCAGGGGTAGATGTGATCAGTGACTGGTGAGTACAGGTGGTAGATGTGATCAGTGACTGGTGGGTGCATGGGTAGATGTGATCAGTGACTGGTGAGTACAGGTGGTATATGTGATCAGTGACTGGTGGGTGCAGTGGTACGGGTATGGGTAAAATCCGGAATCGGATAAGACACCGGAATGCCGGACTGGACATCAAACTCTGCATTCCGGAGCTTGTAGTATCCGGTCCGGGGGTGTCCTGTCCGGGGGTGCTCCATCTGATGAGGCTGCTCTCGCACCTGTCACCTGGGAGAGGAGAGGGGGGAGAATACAGCCTCACTGCATGGTCCGGGGGTGTAATAAAAACTGGAACGGTCCAGACCACACGGGGAGGCTGTAATCTCCCCTTCCCCATGTCCCTGGTGTGAGTAATCACAGGCATCCCCCCGGACAAGACACCCCCCGCATGGGACACCCCTCGGACCAGACACTATAAGCTCCGGAATGCAGAGTTTGATGTCGCTCAGTCGCTGTTGCGATTATGAATAGACGTTTTCCCCTCTTGTACAGTCGGTCATATTATATACAAAGTTATTCACAAGGAATAATCAGGCGCCTGGTGTAGAGCTGAACCTCCAATTAAAGCAGCTGCTCAGGTGTGGGGGTAGTCACTCCCCACTTTAGTGAAAGAAAAAAAGAGAAGACACGCACTAGGCGAGTCGAGCAGCGCTTAACACAATGAATAATGCCACTGGGTATAAAAGTAACAATTTTACTGTTAAAAATGCATACAAATAATACAATAATATAAATGAATAAAAAGAATTAGGTGGGGAAATAAACGTAAATAGGAATTAATGTAACCAATAATAAGGGGATAAAATTGAAGAATATGAATCCTCGCCTCAATGGACACAACTGTGGAGTCTATGGTTCACTTATTGAGGATCAGGTAAGTACACATTACCAGAATGAACAATGATGTCCCACGGGAATTGTAGCAAGACTGGGAGTCCTCACGATGTAGATGGCCAGGTGGAATGGCCACTGGAGGAAATAGTTGAATTCAGATGGAGTCAGTCCTCTAATTGAACAGCGAGAGAAGATGTAAACTCTTGATCTCAGATCGCCGGAGGGTCCAAAACGAAATGCCCAGTAGGTGTTGTTATGGTGGGTTAGGCTTCCGTGTCTACAGCGACTCACACTGGTGTGGATGTTGTAACCAGGAGTTGCTGACCACGGTGTCCGCCGTTTGAAAAAACCACAGTGGGGATTAAGGATGGTAGTGTTCACATGTAGTGAAATGTCCACAGTGAAGTCCAGAGGTTTGAGGAAAGTCACCTTTCCTCAAACCTCTGGACTTCACTGTGGACATTTCACTACATGTGAACACTACCATCCTTAATCCCCACTATGGTTTCTTCAAACGGCGGACACCGTGGTCAGCAACTCCTGGTTACAACATCCACACCAGTGTGAGTCGCTGTAGACACGGAAGCCTAACCCACCATAACAACACCTACTGGGCATTTCGTTTTGGACCCTCCGGCGATCTGAGATCAAGAATTTACATCTTCTCTCGCTGTTCAATTAGAGGACTGACTCCATCTGAATTCAACTATTTCCTCCAGTGGCCATTCCACCTGGCCATCTACATCGTGAGGACTCCCAGTCTTGCTACAATTCCCGTGGGACATCATTGTTTATTCTGGTAATGTGCACTTACCTGATCCTCAATAAGTGAACCATAGACTCCACAGTTGTGTCCATTGAGGCGAGGATTCATATTCTTCAATTTTATCCCCTTATTATTGGTTACATTAATTCCAATTTACGTTTATTTCCCCACCTAATTCTTTTTATTCATTTATATTATTGTATTATTTGTATGCATTTTTAACAGTAAAATTGTTACTTTTATACCCAGTGGCATTATTCATTGTGTTAAGCGCTGCTCGACTCGCCTAGTGCGTGTCTTCTCTTTTTTTCGGTCATATTATATACGACTGATGTATGATACACTGAGCAGTTACTATGCTGCAGGGAGTAGACTTCACACATGGGGGCGTCATACCGGGGTGCGCAGAGTGACGTCACACATTACAATATGAAAACATCGCATCAGCACCAGCAGCAGCCCGGGATCTATCCCCAGGCGGGTGTTCTTTTTGAATGAGTGACGTCGCTCTCGCATCGCCCAATGGGAGCCGCGGGCGTGGTTAATATTCATGAGGCCCTGGCCCAATGGCCGGGCTGGGAGGTTGTTTTAAATGGGGAGTGTGCCGCAGCCAATCAGCTCGCTCTCGTAGTAAGCTAGCGCGAGGGTGAGCGGCAGGCTTATAGTCGCTGTGTGAGTGAGCGGCGTGCGCAGGGATCACACTGTACTATTATCGCGAACACACAATACAGGTACGTCCAGCAGCTGCTGCTCCTCTCCCTGCCTGCCTGCACCCGTGCACCCTCCTCACCCCTGCCCTCCCCGTGCCCCTGGCTAGCTGTGGGTGGCGGTGTAAGGCTGTGTTATTAATAGCATCATTATTATTGTTACTGTATTATATTGGGGGTATGTTGTTGTTGTTGTGTATAATGTGCAGGTAACTTGCGTGTAGCTCCCGCCTGCCTGCGGCTAGTACCCCTCATACGGGTGCCCGGGGGGTGGGGGGTTGATTTGCCCCGGGGAGAACAGTGTCACTTATCTATAGTTATTTATATAGAATTTCAAAAAAGAAAAAAAAAATTATTTTTGTATTTTATTGCCCCCCCCCCCCCCCCCCGCGTGACGTGCCGGGGGGTTCTGTGCCCGGGCAGTGCGCCTGCAGCCGGGTAGGGGTTAATGAGTGGCACCGGGCTGCTGGCTGGCACTCCTGCATGGCACTGTTCTCTGCATTAACATGGCTGTCCCTGTCATCCTCTGCCTTGTTGTTTCCCTGCTTATGAGGAAGGAGGAGGGGGGGGAGGTGACCCCGCTACCCTCCACCGGCTCCTGCCTGCCCCCCCACCCGCTGCCACCAGTGCCCTCTTACTGCCCCATCCGTGCCCGCTCCTGGCTGAGCCCCCTGCCCGCAGCTGCGGCTGCCTTCTATAGCACGAGTGTGGAGAGCGGGCAGAAAACGCCGTCTCCGCCGCTCTAACCTGCCCCCGTTACCCCGGGGAAGCCCCTATCGCCCCCAAAACTACCCCACCCTGCTCCCCGGGCGCTGCCCTTCCCAGTCATGTCGGTTTGGGGCTTGTTTGTTGCGGGGTGCGGGCGCGGCGGCACTTTTTCCCCGCGGTCCCCCCGCCCGGCTGCCGCCTCTCTGCCTGTAATGGCTGATCGCGGCTCTTTGTTATACAGGGGATTGCGCTAAGCCTCAGCGAGGAGGGAGGGGGGCGCCCCCAAAACCGGCCAGCTCCCGCTTTCCCCGGGGTCCCCGCTTTAGAACGACCTCGGATTAAGAAAGAGGAGAGTCTGCCCTTTCCGTCAGTGTCAGAACCGGGTTGATCGGAGCCCGGGCGGCGGAGATATCAGGCTCGGAAAGCGGTGGGTGGCATTGTGCAGTGGGTATTGCAGCCGTGCTGTTTCCTATGCATAGAGACAGAAGCCATTTTAGTGAATGGAGAACCCATAGCAGAGAACAGCCAGTCTCCTCTATATACACCATAGCCAGGCTATATACAGCGCTGCAGCCGCCGTCAGCGGGCATTAATGCCCAATTACCCCCTCAACCTGCCCGCAGCGCCCCGATACACCCCGGGGGCGCTAGGGGGCTGCATTTCAGGTGGACTTTCTTTCATGAAGAAGCATTTCACAAAATGGAAGATGAATTATTGGTGTCTCGGTGTCTCCATCCCCCCCACCCCCCCAGCGCAGCCTATGCAGCGTCTAACTTCCCCGGCCCTCCGCTCCCCGGTGCCGCCCGCCACTGCCACCCTGCCCCGCGATGCCCACACCGTTGCCCGCCACACTTCTTTATTACAGATAATGATGACCTTGGGTGTGGAGAAAGGAAAAGATGGCGGGGCTCGGGGGGGAAACCCCATTTTTATTTCATCTTTAGGTTACAACTCTGACTGGCACTTTCTCAATTATTCCCTTTACTGGACATGGACTCTTACTTTTTGCTGTAGTAATGCATTTACCGACTTTTTCTTAAGAACTTTGCCTTATAGAAATCCATTTTTTGATTTTATCATCTAAACATTTTTTTTTTTTTTCAATTTTCGGAATTTGAGGGTAGACATTAATTTTTATTTTGATATTTAATTTAACCCACTAAATACGATAATCCATATGGATTTCACGATGGGCAATATGGATTTATTATAAAAAAATTTTTTTTTAAAATTTATTCCCTCAATTTGAGGGAATACAGTAAATCTGATATAAAAAAAATACTTACAATTTTTTTATTATTTTTTATATATATATTTATATAATATATATTTTGCCGTTCTTCCACTAAATAAAATGCAAACTTGGAGAATACATTTAAAATATATATATAATTTTTGTTACATTTTTTTTTTTTATGACCCTAATTTTGATTACCCTAAATTTGGAATATTCATGTTTGCATCTTTTCCATATGTATAGTAATCTTTACACCAGCACCACCTACAGTCATGAAAGGTATTGCACCACACAAGGGAAAAAAAAATTACAAATGGTTGATTTGTGCCAATAATACATCACTCATTAAAGGGGGGGAAAGTTTTTATAAATTTGCAACAAGCATTAAATGTGACTTTCCAATTTTATAATTTATATCTGCAGTAAACTTTATTTTGGCTAATAATAATAATTATTATTTTTAATAGATTAAATATGGCAAAAGGGGACCCCAAGAAGCCGAAAGGCAAGATGTCTGCTTATGCCTACTTTGTGCAGACTTGCCGTGAGGAACACAAAAAGAAGAATCCTGAAATCCCAGTCAATTTTGCAGAGTTCTCAAAGAAATGCTCTGAAAGATGGAAGGTATGCCCCATGTGTCTAAATCTGTTTATTTCCTTTAATGCATGTGCTTGCAGTTTCTTAAAGTATTGTAACTGCTGTTTCAGATCATGTCTGTGAAAGAGAAGTCTAAGTTTGATGACCTGGCAAAAGCAGACAAAGTAAGATATGACCGAGAAATGAAAGATTTTGGCCCAGCTAAGGGAGGCAAGAAAAAGAAGGACCCCAATGCTCCAAAGAGGCCACCGTAAGTTGTTAATCCAAAGGCATAGACTCCATGCTGCTGGGAGTAAAGTGACACCAAAGAATACGACCGTGATATATTTTTCTTGTCTTGTAGCTCTGGATTTTTCATATTCTGCTCGGATTTCCGTCCCAAAATTAAATCCACAAATCCTGGTATATCTATTGGTGATGTTGCAAAAAAACTGGGTGAGATGTGGAACAACCTAAGTGACAGTGAGAAACAGCCCTACAACAGCAAGGCAGGGAAGCTGAAGGAAAAATATGAGAAGGTAATTATGATTTTGTCTTCCAGCTTTCATAAGCAAACTTCACTTTCTGTAGAGCAGCAGTTCTAAAAAGGGTATATGTATCTTAACCTTATTTTTTATTTATAAAGGATGTTGCGGACTACAAGTCCAAAGGAAAAGTTGATGGTGCAAAAGTTGCTCCAAAGATGGCTCGGAAAAAGGTAGAGGAGGATGATGATGACGATGATGAAGATGAGGAGGATGAAGAGGACGATGAGGAGGATGACGAATGAAGTCCATTCTGTTCATGTGAATATTATAGAGTAGGGGAACCACCTCCTAGCTGCCATCTTCTGATGGTCAACAGCCCTTATTAGGTCTAATTGCAAAAATTGGGTTCTGACATCATAGTTTCAAAAATGATGCTCTTGGAGTTGTAACTGGTTTACATTATGTAGCAGTGTGTGTAAAACGGAGCAATCTGAAACTGTTTGAAAGTTGTACATATTTCCAAACATTTTTAAAACAAAAAGAAAAAAAAAAAACAGGCGCTCTAGTGTTCTCCTCACTCTGCACTTTGCTGTTGGTGTATCAAAGCATTTAAAAATGTTTCAAGCATTTTCTTTTCTTTATTTTTTTATTTTATTTAAGGTGTTATTGATTAGAAAAATCCTGGGTTATAAACTGTACATATCTAATCTGTAAACTAGAAAAATTCCTATGTTGCATATATTTTGGAGCTCTTGGTACTACCAGGATTCTAAAACCTCCCTGGCTTGTAATATCCTTTTTTAAGGGTTTGCCACTGCAGCCCAGAACATGCACATCAAGATTTACACTACATTGGGCGTCAAGTTAGCTTAAAAGTTGTCTTTTCTGTATATAGTGAAATAGCATTCTACCATTAGTTGTCGAAGGGGGTTCAGCTGGCATGAGAAACGTATGGGGTGTTTTTTCAGTTGAGTACACTAGTTTTTAAACAGACTGTAGACACATCTTCACTGACTGAAGTGGAGGCGGAGTACAGGTTTGCAGAGTTCAAAAACATTGTGCTTACATATTGCATTGTTCTGTTTTTTTGTTATGTTTAGAATGCTGAAATGTTTTTGAAGCAAATAAAACAGTATTACATTTTTAAGACTGTTCTTGACAAAGTTGTTATGGTTTCTGAATTTTGTCCTGTTCATTAGATGGCTTTTTTCTTACAAAAACACCATGGTTGTCCCTACATAAGATATGTTTAGTGTCTTGTTCACATCAGTTTAGTCCAGGGATGGGGAACCTTTGGCCCTCCAACTGTTTAACTACTCATCCCAGAATGCTTTGCTACAGTTTTAGCACAGCCAAATAGCAAAACTGTAGTAGTGCATGCTGGGATGTGTAAGTTCAGCAACAGCTGGAGGGCCATTAGTCCAGGGATGGGGAACCTTTGGCCCTCCAACTGTTTAACTACTCATCCCAGAATGCTTTGCTACAGTTTTAGCACAGCCAAATAGCAAAACTGTAGTAGTGCATGCTGGGATGTGTAAGTTCAGCAACAGCTGGAGGGCCAAAATGTCTCCAATCCTGGTGTAGTCAATCTGACATGCTAGTATTAAACAATGATCTTCATTTTTCCACTAACCTGCAGCTTATCTTCTAATAGGCTGTGCTCCATGCCTTATGGATTGTGTACACTGTAAAGCCCTATACACACTGGGTGACTTGTGATGCTGAGTGATCTGGTTGGCACACATTGCTGGCTAGACTGCCCATATACACATCTCTATGGGTCTACACAGAGTGATCCATGCTTAAAGGCATTGTAAAATTTAAATGTTCTCAGTTTAAAATGGGGAAGGGAGGGCCAGTGGTTTTGAGAAGAGGTGGCCAAACCAGTCCTCGATCATTCAATGATCCATGTGTTTCAATTCCCCCCTAGCTGTGCACAGCTGTATTCATTAGTAACGGTCACTTATTTCAAACCTGCTGCATTCATTCCTACTCTAGATCCACAGGTTGCCTATAAAAAATGACCTGTTGGTGGATGTTGAGGACCGGTTTGGTCACCCCTGGTCTTTACTTTATTTACACAAGTGGGTACAAATTTGATTATGGGTTATCTACTCCCACATTTTGATGCTTCCAAATTAGCATATGTTCCTATCCTATAGTAAGGCATCCAATAGCAAAGTTGAGCTCCATTCTGGGTTTCACATGAATCAGGAAGAAAATGAAGTAACCTGAGGGGAGCCTTAAGATGAATGCTGAGGGAGACATTTATTAAGACGGGAGTTCTAGTTTATATAGGATGTTGCTATGGACAAGTACTCAATCTATTTAGCATGTTCTAGAAGATAACAAATCTTGTTGCTCATAGCAATATCCCATCTGAAACAAAACTTCACTCAGTAAATTTCACTCCAGAGTCAGGTTGCAATTGGCTGCAGTAGCTTACATTAACTTAAAGTTTATACATTCTATCCATGGGAGTGTATGTAATGCTGGAATAAAGATTATATGGGGGGCGGGGGGGGGGGGGGGGGATTATTTTGCTTGGAATATGTTTTTAAAGTTGGCGTTTTTATCTTTTAAGACTTAATGCAAGACTTTCAGCTTTATGGCTAAAACAGTACTGATGCACGCATATTGCGTTCTTTTATATTCGGTAGTTCCTGGGTATTCTACAGCAGCAGTTAAAGAAGTTGCTCACAGGACAAGCTTACTACCCTGCCAGATAGTGTACCAGCGTTTTGTTTTAAAAAGCCTTGTAATCCCCCAATATGTATGGTTTAGCTACCAATAACAAAGCAAATCTCTTTTGGCTGGCTACATCAATGGGCACTACACACATAGCAATGTGTGTAGGGTGACCTAGCTGTTCTAGGTTGGTTAGCACTAACAGCCCATACACAGTGAGCTGACAGCGCCAGTGTTCTCTACTAGAGAACACGGACAACCAGCGAGATTGATGGACACTGCCCAGCGATGTGCTGGGACACCCGCTGCTGTTGCTATAGCCCCTACACACACTGTTGTAGGGGTATTTTCTAAGTGACTTTGCCAAACTAAGCAAAGGCTCTTAGAAAATGCCTTTAATATCTGCATCAGTGTAAAGGCCCCCATACACTATGCGATTTTGGGCCGATAACCGGGTGAAATCGGCCCAAAATCGCAGGACTGTGACATCTGATCCGATCCGATGTGCGGTCCCGTGCGCATCGGATCGGATCAGGGAGGTCGGACGGTCAGTACATACGATCACGTCCGACCTCCCTGTTAGCTGGCGGCGCCGGTGAGTGCTGACCTGGGGGCGGTGTGGTCAGCAGCAGGGCTCATCAGGGGGACGCCGGAGCGGGCAGCGGGTCCTGACGCTGTAACTAGCCGGCGGCGCCTGTGTGTGATGATCTGGCCGGGCGCTGTGATCATTCACATATATCATTCAGCAGCGCTACGGGATGGGGCCGGGCAGTGGCGGGTATTATATTTTTAAAACACCTGTCAAATGACTAGCCGTTCTCTGATTGGCTGAGAGCTCTCAGCCAACAGTCAGTCATTGGCTGAGAGCTCTCAGCCAATCAGAGAACGGCTAGTCATTTGACAGGTGTTTTAAAAATATAATGCCCGGCCCCGTCCGTCCCGCAGCACTGCTGAATGATATATGTGAATGATCACAGCGCCCGGCCAGATCATCACACACAGGCGCCGCCGGCTAGTTCCAGCGTCAGTGCCCGCTCCGGCGTCCCCCTGATGAGCCCTGCTGTTGACCACACCGCCCCCAGGTCAGCACTCAGTACCCCCGCTGCCTGCCCCACTGCTGCCCCTGATCACCGCCGGCCTCCATGCCCCTCACCGCCTGCTGCAGCTCCCTGTACATGTGATAAATTGCAAGCGATTTATCTCATGTAAAATTTGGCTCATCAAGTGCCAAATTGTATGTGAGCCTCCCGGGGAGCTGCCGGGCGGCTCACAGGAGTATTGGGTCCGACTTGTCCTAAGGACAAGTCGGCCTAATGTATGGGGGCCTTAAGCCCTACTACAGTGCAAGCTGCCTATCTTCAGACAACTTACACCTAATCATATCAATGGATTTTATGGTATCTGACAATGGGTAACAAGGGGAAAAAAAATCCTCACAAGCCTGAGATCAAACTAAAGGTGCCCATACACGGTACAATTGTATACAATATCGCATTGCATCAGATTTGCAATGCAATGAGATGAGGGGTACAAATAGTATGTGCAGCACATACTTTTTGAGCTGTGTGATGGGAGTGCGCATCTCATCGCCCCCAACAGTTGTACCATGTATGGGCACCTTCACAGCATCCTCAGATTATTTATCTCTTCGAAAATCTGGGGAGCTGTAGAGAGAAACTGCCAACTCCTGTAACTTGTATGGGAGCTGATTTGGTTGGTACTTTGAGTCTTTCCAAGTTAACACTCTCAAAGGCTTATTACATCTTCTTAAACCCCCATGACCCTGCTCTCTATCAGGGTTTTTAACTGGATGCAACCCTGGTTACATAGAAACAGAATTGACGGCAGATAAGAACCATTTGGCCCATCTAGTCTGCCCCCCCTCCCCCCCTTTTTTTTTTTTTTTTTAATCCTTCAGGTAATCTCAACCCTTTTTTTGATCCTTATTTCTTTGTAAGGATATTCATATGCCTATCCCAAGCATGTTTAAATTGTTCTGTCTCAGCCTCTACCACCTCTGATGGGAGGCTATTCCACTTATCCACTACCCTTTCTGTGAAGTAATTTTTTCTAACATTTGCCCTGAACCTACCTCCCTCCAGTTTCAGTGCATGTCCTTGTGTTCTATTACTACCTTTCCTTTGATGAAAATTCCCCTCCTATACTGTTAAAACCCTTGATATATTTGAAGATTTCTATCATGTCCCCCCTTTCCCTTCTCTGCTCCAAACTATACATGTTAAGATATTTTAGTCTTTCCAGGTAAGTTTTGTGATGTAGGCCATGCACCATTTTAGTTGCCCTTCTTTGTACACTCTCTCATGTATTCATATCCTTCTGAAGATATGGTCTCCAGAACTGGACACAGTTTTCCAGATGAGGCCGTACCAATGACCTATAAAGTGGCATTATTACTTCTTTCTGCTACAGATTCCACTTCCTATGCAACCAAGCCTCTGACTAGCCTTCCTCATAGCTTTGCTACATTGCCTTCCTGCCTTTAAGTCACTTGAATGTCTCTAGTATGAATGCATCCAACCTGGGTTTTATAAAGAAGTACCTCCTGTCTGTTTGGTGGCTGCTAAAGTAACCAAAGAATTCTTCCTAAACAATGAAAGTTTTTTTGGTTGCATCTTTGCAATATCCTTATTGTATTCAATCGCTGCTTCGGTTCCTACGGTTTTGCATCTTCATATTAAAATAATGGGTACTTACGTATTATCTGGGCTCCCATGTTAAATGCACCCCATTTTTTCATACCCCTACTATCCAACTACGCATGGAGTTGATTTTATATAGTGTGGCGAGCGCAGCAAGCCACCGTGCCCGAAGCGTGGGGAGGGGACGCGGTCTCATAAGAAAAACGGGAGCCCAGATATTACATATGTACCAAATAATGTTATCCCTTCTGGTTTATGTTTTGGATAATCTTTACTTCCACACTTTAACACTTTTCCCCCTTTGCCTGATAAGACACATTAGGAAGCTGCTGCTAAATAGGAAAGAAAATACACATGGTGCATATTGCTTTCCAGAATAGGGACTTTAATAATTTACACTGGCAGCCTAATACTTGGAATACAAATTATCCTGCCCATATGCTGTGCTGACAAACAGAAAGCTGAAATAATCAAAGCTGTAATGGCAATACCGCAAAAGAACACATAAAACGCCTCTGAGTCGTCAGATTAATTAATATGTTCAGATTACAGCTTCACGGAACCCTGATGCCACTCATGTGAGTAGTCATTTGTTTTTAAACATTGGCTACACATGATCAAGTACATAAAACAATAGATTCTTCAAAACAATATTCAATTTTATTTATTAGGCAGTGGTTTGCAGTGCCTTATTTAGGGCACATAATTCGAACAATACGGGGTACACAGGACTTAACATAATAGTTAATTACGCATTCCATACTATCCATTTAAACTAGAGATGTACAGGTCCGAATTTACCCTGATCTCAAAACGGATATGTTATTGGCTATAAGCTGTCACATGTTTTGACTCCAAAACATGTAACACCGGGAAAGCCGATAAGACCCCGTTTTGAGATCCGGGTAAATGCGGACTTGTACATCTTTAAACCAGAACACTGTTAAATTACACAGGTTTTGTGGCTTGCTGACTCCAAGCCGTCATGGCTTAAAGGGATAGAAGGGTAAACCTATGTTGACTGTATATATCTCTTATATATTTAGCCAGATCTGTCACTCATCCACTGTGTATATAACGTTCCCACCCAGCGGGATACACAAACATGCCCCCCAAGGGAAAAGACCAGTGTTCTACAAACCACCACCCCCTTGACATCACCTCCCCCCGCCCAGCCAGGGCTACCAGTACACGCCCACCATCCACCATTACTCCGCAGTTTACGATATATTGTCCATTTATGGGTGCTGTATAACACTATTGTGTTTTACATTGGATTGTGTGGATCCCTCTAGTAGGGGATCTAGTGTTATTAGCGACCTTACTCGTCTAGCGCAAAAATTCTAGTGATATTGTACTGTTGCCACCCCACTATCAACGCCAACCCGAAGCGTGACGAGCAGCCGCGGTACGCGTCCTCCGACCTTTTCATACCCCCACTATCCACATCGGCGTGGAGTTGATTTTATATAGTGCAGCGAGCCACCGAGCCCGAAGCGTGGCGAGCAATACTTGTGAAGTAATGCGTGTCCCTGCGCAGGGCTCGCCACACTTCAGGCTCGGTGGCTCGCTGCGCTCGCCACACTAAATAGAATCAACTCCACGCCGACGTGGATAGTGGGGGTATGAAAAGGTCGGAGGACGCGTACTGCCGCCCCTCGCGGGCTCGCTGCGCTTGCCACGCTTCGGGTTGGCGTTGATAGTGGGGTGGCGTTAACAATGGGGGGGCATTTAACATTGTCATTACCCATCAGGGTGGGGATACAATTAAAATACTGGTCTGGGTGGGCATTTAACATGGAAATCGTGTTGCATCGCATGCCATCATAATGGCATGCGATGCCACGCGATATTAAAATTGTACACTCATCCCGGGGAAAGGCTCAAATCGGGTCCATCGCATACCTTAATTAGTGGTATGCGATGCGACGCGATGGGCGCCGTGATAATACACAAGTACCATCAATTTTGTAGAGAGCACTCACCAGGCTGTTATATCATCCAAGGCAAATAGTTTTATTCACACGTAGTGCATTTGTCGACGTTTCGGTCCACACAGGGACCTTTTTCAAGACCACCGATAGAGTGTGAAGCCTGGTCTTGAAAAAGGTCCCTATGTGGACCGAAACGTCGACAAATGCACTACATGTGAATAAAACTATTTGCCTTGGATGATATAACAGCCTGGTGAGTGCTCTCTACAAAATTGATTTATGTGTGGAAGTGGTCATATGGACTTATCTTGCTGAGACTGACACCCCAGCAAGAACCTGGATTTGTATATGTGTTGTGCCGCTTATATCTGGACTATATATATATAAAATCTAAAAAGACAGTGTGGGCGCTCCAATAGCGCATTTTACCTTTTTTTTTTTTTTTCCAGATAGTTTTTATTAAGTCAGAACAGTGAAACACAACACAACAAAGCAGTATGGTAAAATTGGATTTCATGTAGTAACAGAAGATCAATACTATGTTCATTACAATCAGGTATCCAATATAGAAAAGGAATGAACTGACAATTTTAAAGGGCTATACAAGGGGAACATAAGAAAAGAAAAGAAAAAGAAGAGAAAAAAAAAAAAAGGGAAGGGTGTAAGGGGAGTATACTGAACCCAACAGATCACAAAGACAGACACAGGGGGGACTAGACATAGGACGGGGACGGGGATTGTGGGGGGAGGGTGGAGAGGGCCCAAGCAACTCTACAGTCGCTAATGTATCGAGCTAGGGGAAAGTAGCTGAGCGGTATCGACTTGAAACGAGACTCCAACAGGGAGGTTTTCTCTCTCCCTGTATGTGCACCACTTGAACCACTTTATGTGGATCGAGTTAGCCGAGGAGGAATATTTACAGTCTACTGTTTCAAATAGATAGTGCCTATGGATCTTACCCAGTATGTGTTGTGGGGTTGGGATGTCTGGGGACCTCCAACATTGGCCAATTGCCGCCTTCGTTGCAATCAGGATCTGGCCAATTAGGTATTTGTCATGTTTCGGAATAGATGGAGAAAAATGAAACAAGGCCGTCAGCGGGTCTAAGGGAAGCTGGATACCGACAATCTCCTTTAGGAGAGCGAATATGTCTTTCCACAACTGTTTTAATTTAGGGCAGTCCCAAAAAACGTGCACGATAGAGCCTACCAGACCACATCCTCTCCAACATAGGTTGGAGGTAGAGGGATAAATTGCGTGTAGTCGCTGTGGGGTAAGGTAAGCCCTATTACACAATTTGTAAAACATTTCCGCGTGGCTAAGGCATTTAGACATCCTGAAGCATGAGTTAATAATCTCCTCCCAGACCTCATCAGGTAGAGCTCTGCCAAGGTCCCTCTCCCATCTAGTCTGGGAAATTAACTTCTCTGGTTTTCGCGCCAATGTCTGCTCGGAGTACCATCTAGAGATTCCCCCTCGATGGTTAGGAGAGGACAGGGTGACAATTAGGTTTTTCGGGAAGGATAGAGGGATTGTGGACCCACCCGCGCAAGAGGAAAGCCAGTGCCTTACTTGCAAATATTTATAGAAGTCCTGGCGTGGAATGCTAAACTTCTCCATGATCTCAGTGAAAGACGTAAGAACCCTGCTGGGTATAAGTCTTTTAATGTGGATATGCCCCTGGCTACCCAGTTATCTAATTTCAGATTGGGTATAAGACCTGCTATAGTTGAGATAGCCAAGTTGGGACTGGGCAAAGTGGCTTCCTTATTGCTAGCTAGTAGTTCGTGCCAGGAAGAGATAGTATCTCTAATGGCAACACCCGGCCCATCCCACGAAGGAGTCTTCCCCTTAGGTAGCCAGAATAATTCTGATAGGGGAGGCCTAATCAGGAAAGACTGTTCTATCGCCACCCAAGGTTTCGTTTGTCCCGTTGCAAACCAGTCTCTTGCCTGGTTCAACAGGCAGGCCGAGGCATAATACTTCAGATCTGGGAAAGCCACCCCACCCAGGGGTTTGGGGAGAATCAGAATTTGCTTAGGGACACGGGGTCTAGAACCTTTCCAGATATACCTGGCGAACAGCTTGTTAAAGTCAGAGAGTAGTGACTTAGGGGGTGTTCTGGGGATGGCTCTGAATAGGTATAGGATCTTCGGCAGCAACACCATCTTAGAGGCAGCAATGCGGCCCAACCACGAGACTTCATGTAGGGCCCACTCACCTATAAATTTCTCAAAGGCCCCCAAGAGGGGTTTATAATTGCAGGCGAAGATATCAGAGGATCTGGTAATTTGTACTCCCAGATACTTAATGGAAGTCGTCCGCCAGGCATACCGGTACTGGTCTTTCAGCCGCCTAACCAACTCGGGGGGGATATTAATGGGGAGGGCTTCAGTCTTGGATGTGTTAAGCCTATAATATGAGACACTAGAGTACGAGGACAGTACCTTGTGCAATTCACGCAGAGAGAGTTCTGGGCTGGATAAGCATAATAGTACGTCGTCTGCGAATAGGCTAATCTTATGACTCAGGCCACCCAAGACCGGGCCCTGAATGTGAGGGGAGTTCCTAATTTTTTCCGCTAGAGGCTCCATAGCTAGGGCAAATATGAGAGGGGATAAGGGACAGCCCTGCCTCGTGCCATTTGTTATTTTAAACATATTGGATAAACACCCGTTAGTGAATACTCTGGCAGATGGAGAGGAGTAGAGATCAAATATGGAGTCTAAAAATCTGCCTCCAAAGCCGAACTTAATTAATACAGATCTCAGATATCCCCAATGCAATCTGTCAAACGCTTTTTCCGCGTCGAGAGACAGAATTAACAGGGGGGATTTTTTGAATTCGCAGACTTCCACAATGTTAAATACCCTGCGAGTGTTGTCTGGTGCTTGCCTACCAGGTACGAAGCCAACCTGATCCGCTGTAATAAGAGATGGCAGGAGAGGGTTCAACCTGTTAGAAATCATTTTGGCGTACAGTTTAAGGTCAGTGTTTAAAAGGGCTATTGGTCTGAAGTTTTGGACTGCTGTTGGAGGTTTGCCCGGTTTAGGGATGGTGATTATCCGTGCTTCAAGCATCTCCGCAGGGAACCTACCCGACCCCGATGCATTATTAAACACGTTCAGGAGGATCGGCGCTACGATTGATTTAAACTGTTTATAGAAATTAGTTGGGTACCCGTCAGGGCCTGGTGCTTTATCCTTAGGCAAGGCATCTATGGCCGCTTCTACCTCTCCTAAATTCCACGGGGCGACCAGGGCGTCCACTACCTCGGGGTCCAGGCGCGGAAGAGAGACTTCCGCTAGAAACTCCTCAATCCCCGAGGCAGTGGGCTGGGGAGTATCAGTATCTGATTCCAGGTTATAGAGCCCCGAGTAGTAATCTGCAAAAGTGTTGGCAATTTCAAAGGGGTCGGAGACCTTGAGGCCCGACTTATTGAACACATTGTGTATCCTGGCTCTAGCTTGCCTGCCCCTGAGTTTTCTAGCCAGCAGGCGTCCTGCCTTATTGCCCAGAACATAGAATCTCTGGTTAAGTTTAAAGAGGTTTTTGGAGATCTCCCTAAGGGAGAGTGCATTATAGTTATCACGGGCTTTGCGGAGGGAAGCCGCAATCCGGGGATCCCTCGGATTCGCCTTATGCTCAACCTCAAGCTTGGACAACTCCTCTGAACACCGTTTGGCTTCCTCCGCCTGTGCTCGTTTGAGCCTAGAAGCAATTTGAATGATAGACCCCCGGACTACAGCCTTTAGGGTGCACCAATGGTTGAATATGTTAGTGTCGTCCGGGTTATTAGTGGTAAGGTATGTTAGTATAGAATTCTTAATGGCGTTGCTGGCTTCAGTGTTGGATAGGGTATGCGCTCCTAGACGCCAGGGGCTCGGGGGTATCCTGCGGGAGTTTGTATCATACTTAATGGCTAGTGGGGCATGGTTGGACCATGTCATTGGTAATATTCGCGCCCTAGTGATGGAATGTAAAGTACATTTGTCCGCCAGGACCAGGTCTATCCTAGAGTATGTGCGGTGTGGGTTAGAATAGAAGGTAAAGTCCCTCACTGAGGGGTTCCTGGCTCTCCACACATCGTACAGCCCATATTCCCCTAGCAGGTTACGAAAGCCTAAGGAATGAGAGGGAGAAGGGCGGGACCCAGGCAGAGCTGCCCCCCGAGTCGACCTATCAATAGCTTCATCTAATACCATATTAAAATCTCCCAGGATGAATACAGCACCCTTAGCATTTTGTTTAACTACAGAGCATAGTTTCCTGCAAAATTTAAGCTGTCCCGAGTTGGGAGCGTAGCATTAAACAATTGTTACCTCAACATCGTCTAGTTTACCAATTAGTACCAGATATCTACCCTCCGGGTCCGCAACCTGGGTCTCAACAGTGAAGGTGGTTTTGGAAGAGACCAGTATAGCCACTCCCGCCTTCTTTGCGGGGCCATTGGCCATAAAGCAATGGGGGAATCTATTGTCAAAAAATCTAGGAGGGGCAGATTTGATGAAGTGAGTCTCCTGTAGGGCAACAATATCAGCTTTCATTTTAAAAAAAGATGAAAGAGCTAGCCTCCGCTTATGTGGGGAGTTTAGCCCTAACATTAAGGGAAATAAGATTCACCATATCTCAGCCCAGGGGGTGCATATCGGCGCCACATACTGGTTCAGGCCCGGATACAGGTGAAGGGCAGAGGAGGAGGGGGGGGAGACATATCACAGTGGGAGGGGGAACACACACACAAAGACATAAATTTACGGCTCTATAAAGAGTCGACGTGGGACGCCCACCTAGAGGCGCCACACCAAGCATAACTACCGGGGGGTAGTGGCATTTCACCCCACGATGTCGCTCTCGCAGCATACTAGTGATAGCAATAAACCATACGACTCTTAGGTATTCTAGATATACATCTAACAACCAACAACCCCCTGCCCGGGGAGAATGGAATGTATAATGATGTAATGGGAGACATTGTGCTTTCCTCCGTAACAGGGGGGCAGGGCAAACCAGCATAGGCAATAGTAAGACATAAACGGGTAGAGTGACCTGAAAAAGCCTAACTCAAGGCCATATAACACAGAAATGGAAGCATATTGAACCATGTAAAAGAAGAAATAAAAAACTTGTGGAAAAAACAAGAGGCATCAAGGTCCCAGGGTAGGCACATCTTTGGGCTACAAACAAAAGCAACAGGCCTGTCACCCATACGTAACATTACTTAGTCCCCTCACTTCTCCACCACCGACCAGTCCTGCTGAAGTCGGCGGTCAGGAGAAGAGGGGGAGGATGCCGTCTCCAAGTTCCACTTACGGAGTAGTTTCACCCCCGCATCAACCTCAGATAGGACAATAGTAGAACCGTCTCTGGAGATGATCAACTTGGTGGGGAATCCCCACCTATAAGGAATGTTCGCTTTCCTGAGTGCACTTGTTACTGGGTGGAATGACCGTCTCTTGGTAAGAGTAGACCTTGAGAGATCGCCAAACAATTGCAGGGTACCCAAGGCTCCTGCCGTATCGGAGGACGGCCTAGCGGCCTTCAACAGGGCCTCTTTAATATGATAGAAGTGGACCCGCATTAGGACATCCCTAGGGGCCCCCTCCGGGGCACTCCGTTGTCTAGGAACCCTGTGGATTCTATCCAGGAGGAGATCAGAGTTAGGCGTCGATGGAAGAAGCTTCCTGAAAACATCAAGGGCATAATCGTGGAGGCTACTGTTGGAGACAGTCTCAGGGATCCCCCTAAGTTTCAGATTATTCCTCCTCGATCTGTCCTCCACTAACTTTGTCCCGCAGAGCCGCCACTTCCTCCTCCAAGGCCGCATGGGAGTCGATCAGCTTGTTATGCGACCCCACTACCTCACCCATTTTGGTCTCCAGTGTGGCTGTACGATCTCCCAGGTCGTCTATCGACCTCTGGCATGCCTGGAATGAGGTACGAAGTTCAGCAGTCACGTCATCCTTGAATTGCTGGAGTAAGAGCTTGAGGGTCCCAACTGTGAGGGCCGCACTGTCCTCCATCCCGGGGGGTGCCGGGGGGCCTATCAGTGGAGTGCGGGAGGGTTCATCCGTGCTGGTAGATGGGGGCCGCTCTGGAGTTAAATCGGTTGCGGTAGGGCCCTGGGCCTCAGCGCGTCTAGGAGACGGTTTGAAGAAGGGGACTTGCGGGACGGATTTCGGCCCTTTGATTTTTTTAGACGGCATAGTTAGACGGGCGTTGCGCCAGAGGTAGGTACGTAATGTGTGTCCAGAGCAGGATCACTTATAGGTGCCAGAGCCAAGTTTGGTCTTAGATGATTATTCAACAAGGGGCAGGATATAGACGTCAGATGCACATCATGCTGCAGGAGACACCGCGGGGCGTAGCGTGTTACGAAGCCATTACTGTAGGTGCCTAGTGTCGGCGGAACAGGTCATAGCAGATTGCCACCGCTGACATATAAATGAGCAAAATGAGCAACTCCTGCACGCTGGCGGGGGGCCCTGTGGCCTCTCAGCTAAGCGTCTCTCTCTCCCTCTCCACACAGAGGGCTCAATAATCAGAATAGGGCCAGAGGGATTCAGGAGGCTGCAGCACCACACCTGCCACCTCCAATATGGCCGCCGCCGTCTCCCAGCTGCAGAGGGCTGAAAGGGGGGGTGTATAGACTGGGGATGTAGGGTCTAGGGCAGGCGAGGGGATGCAATGGGGCAGCAGAGAGTGGTGTCTGGGATCCCCTGCGCCCCCTGTACCGCTTGCAGGCGGTGGGAGAGCGCGCTCGTGGCTGGCCGGGCCTCCGCCAGTAACCAAGATGGCCGCCGCGTCTTCCCTGCCAGGTCCGCCGCTATTAGCCCCCTCACTCCTACCTCTCCGGCGGGGACAGCGGGCTCCACACCCGGTGGGGGGGTCTCCAAGGGTCCCCCTGATCCCGGTGATACCCTCCTCTCGCGCTGGGCTCCCTCTGCGGTTCTCGGCGGTGCCGCGGGCCTCCTCCGGGCACACTGTAAAATCGAGGCCCCGGCTTCGGAGGGGTACTAGGCCGCAATCCGCAGAGGCCTCCTAATGAGGTCTCCCGACTCCGCGGCTTTTCCCACCTGTACCTCTGGGCTCCCTGAGTGTAGAATCGGCGGCAGATGGCTGGAGGTGCCGCCAGGAGCAGAGGATTGCTGGCGATTGTGCCTCTCTGTGCAGGAGCTCAGGAGGTAAGCGTCCTCTTTCTTCAGTGGCTAGGCCACGCCCCCTTACCTTTTTTTTTTTAAATAAAATTAAATTCATTAAGACACTGGTACAAGACAGTGTATAGGATCACGTACCACAGATGGCGGCTCTCAGACTGCCACAATTAATAGCATAAGATTAACAGTATCCATAGCGGTTACACTCTTTCGGCTCCACAGTCACGTTGACGCTAGGCCACGGCCCTACGCGTTTCGTCACGATGGACTTAGTCAGAGGGATGTGTCTCTCTCCCATGTCTCTTTCTCTCTCTGCCCCTGTTATCATTCTCGCCAAAGTCTCTTCCTCTAAATTAGCCCCTTGTCTCTCTCTTTCTATCCAATGTCTCTCTCCCATGTCGCTCTCTGCCAGTGGTTTCTCTCTCTCCCATGTTTCTCTCTCTCTCTATTTCTCTCTCTCTCTTTCTCTCTCTCTCTCTCCCCCCCTGGTCTCTTTCTCTCTCCCGCCTCCCCCTGGTCTGTCTCTCTGTGGGCCTTATTCTAGTTCACTCTTTTTGACAAATTCCTTCTTAGATGGACAAAACCGTGTGCACTGCAGGTGGGGCAGATGTAACTTGTGCAGAGAGAATTAGATTTGGGTGGGGTTTTACATCAAACTGATATCTATATTGCAGTGTAAAAATAAAGCAGCCAGTAGAAATACTAATAATAAATGCACCAATCCACCCCAACTCGCAAGTCAATATCCCATAGATACTTCCACCGCGCCCTAAGCTATAATAACCCCGCCTGACCCGACTGCTTGTACTGCTTTTTTACTATGTAATCTTAGTTTATGTCTTATGCTATCTATGTCAATTGTACTGTTTTTTTCTATGTGTATGTGTAAAGTTTTAAAAATTCAATAACAAGTTATAAGATAAAAAATAAAGCAGCCAGTATTTACCCTGCACAGAAGCAATATAACTCACCCAAATCTAATTCTCTCTGCACATTTTACAGCTGCCCCCCTGCAGTGCACATGGTTTTGTCCATCTAAGAAGGATTTTGTCATAAAGAGTGAACTAGAATAAGACCCTGTGTCTCTCTCTCTATGCCCCTGATGTCTCTTTCCCATGTCTCATTATCTCTGCCCCTTATCTCTTTCTCCCATGTCTCTCTCTCTCTCTGCCAGTGGTCTCTCTCTGTCCCTGGTTTCTCACTCTATGCCCTATGTGTCCTTGTGTCTCCCTCTATCTCTGCCATTGTTCTCTCTGCCATGTCTCACTCTCTCTCTGCCACTGGTCCATCTCACTCTCTCCCATGTTTCTCTCTGCCACTGGTCTCTTGCTGGCCAATGCAAGAAGCTTGGCAGGCAAAATTGGGAAATTAGAAACTCTGTCTGCAAAAATGGGGGTTTCCTAAACTTACTTAAGGATCAGCATTTTACACAAACGGGAGAATCACCAACTCGTAACTGGACATTATTGGATTTAGTATTCTCATCTGTGTTTATTAGGGAGGAGCAGACAGTGAAACCCACAGGTACCAGAAATGAGACAATCCAACTTAATATTGAATTCACTACACATAAGATAAAAAAGAGGCTCAGAAAAATCAAAACAAATCCTTAGCTTCCGGACGGGATTCATCCTAGGGTTCTAATGGAATTAAGGGAGGAATTATCAAAAACTGTATAACATCAATAAATCATTTTAATCGGGTAAGGTGCCTGGAGGATAGCAGAGGTAGTACCAATATTCAAAAAAGGAAAGAGGGAGAACCCAGCTAATTTTAGACCCGTGAGTTTAACTTCAATGGTCGGAAAATTATTTGAGGGACTTTTAAGCAATGGTATCCAAAAACATTTAGAGATGCATAGTATAATCAGTAATACACAACATGGGATTGTAAAAAAAATCGCTCATGCCAAACAAATTTAATAAGCTTTTATGAGGAAGCCAGCAACAAACTAGACCAGGGGTGGGCCATTATTTCAGCAGGGGGGCCGCTTAACACTTCCAGGGCCGTGCTCCGGAAAAGGGGGTGAGGCCACTCAAATGAGGGGGTTCTTGAGTGTAGTGTACCATACCACATACCCCTTTTACACGTTATGCAACACATTAGTAAACCCCTTATAATTGCCCCTTACACATTATGCCACCCGGACAGAGCCATAATTTACATTTTGCCACACAGTATGAGCCACAATTCACATGCTATAATCCAGTAATACAAAAACCCAACAGTGCTAAAAAACAAACAGCATCCAATATCATGCTGTTATCATTCATATCTGCAGTTCCTCTATCTCCCTGGGCACAGATACCAGTTACCCTCCATCCTCTTTCCCCTGGACTCAGATAGCAGCTTCTACCCCCCTCTCCCCTGAACACAAAATAAAATATTTTTTTTTCAAGCATAGCGCTGCTAAGGAAACCTAGTCCAATGCTGGGCAGCATTGGGGTTAGAGCCAAAGCGTGAGTGTGGAGTTTAACTGATGTGCCACTGTGACCCGCTGAGTAGCGGCATACAGGAAATCCCGGCCAGTAGCAGGTTTCTTCGGTGGCGCCGTATGCTGTTACTGTAGTGCAATGACAAGACGAGTCGGACTGCTTGTCATTACTAACTGGTGGGGAGCACACCTGACCTAGACATTTGAAATGCTGTAGATGTGGTCTTCCTAGATTTTGATACTTTGCCACATAAGAGGTGTCAAAAACCTCAGTAAGCATCCCCATTTGAGACCGCGGTCTCTACCTTCCCAATGGTCTGCGCTGCGATTAAGGCCTCTGGGCGGCGCTGCTGCTTGGCGCGATGTCCCCTGTGTGCCCGCGGGTGACTGGCGATGTCCCTTGTCGCTGACATGCCGGCTCCGGGCGGCATGGGCGCCGCCATGACACTTCTGCTCATCTGACCAGTCAGACCAATCCCGCTGACCATCAGCCTGACCTACACACCTGTGCAGCACTCAAGGTGTGTCTGTCTGTTCCCCAGCATTGATTGGTGCTGCGCCTTGCAGCCAATCACAAACAGGCAAGGGGGATATAACTCAGGCCCTGAGCATTACTTCCTTGCCTTGAACAATTGCTTTACCTGCTCCAGAGTTCTCCTGTGTTCAGAGGAAGTTCCCAAGGCTCCAGGATATCCAGTCTCACCTGTGTCCTTGTCTCCAGCGTGTCTCTCAGCTGCTGTTATTTACCTGGTTCATTCCATCTCCAGAAGACTCCTGCGATACCATCCCTGCAGTCGAGTATCAGGTGTCTCGCTGAGCACCTCTCTGGCTCTTAAGCCAGTTACCACTATCAGAGACTATCAACATCTTGTCCTGATCCTGTCGATAGTCCCAGTCAACACCTGGGTTGATTCACAGCTATTGTGCTCCATAGAGACTATCATACCTCTGTCCTATCTAGCCAATACACCTGAGTATACAGTCTGTCAACATCTCCGTCGACATCCCAAGTCCTCAGTCCCGCAGTTCCCAGACTGCCCACCAGTCACCCTGGTCTCTCAAGGCCATCCCAGGGTTCAGTCTCTCCAGTCCCAGCCTGCGACCAGAGGACCAGGGCAGGGGGCTGCTACCTGCTTGTCAGACGCAGCTAAGTCCAAAGTCCCTTGCGGGACTCCCTGGTGAACACTGCTGGCAAGTTAGACTCCGCGCCCCTGTTCCTGGTCTCCGCCAACACTGTCCCCCCGCTGTGCTCCTGTCCCCTTGTGTATGTCATACATCAAGCCCCCGGCATTCCACTACACAGCGCCCTCCACTGGTCAACCACGGTCACAGCCGGGAACACAAAAAAAACCAGAGCTGACAAGAGGTTGATAAATAAAATGGTGGAATTGGGACTAGGGGTGAAAATTTGTAGATGGGTAAGAAATTGGCTGCCAAATTGGAGTGCCACAGGGTTCAGTGCTAGGGCCTTTTTTATTTAATATATTCAGTAATGATATAGGGGTTGGATTACTCAGCAAAGTTTCCATCTTTGCTGATGACACAAAGTTGAGCAGGGTGATTAGAACAGACATGGATGTATCCACTCTTCAGACAGTGGTGTAGCTATGTGCCACTGTGCCCGGAGTAAGGGCATGTTTTGCGCCCCCTCCCCTCTGTTTTGTAGAAGGTGGGTCTCATGCGCGGTGAAAACAGGGTGCGGCCTAACATTATACCACACACCGTAATGCCCATTGCACATTTTAGCGAACTTTGTAATACCCATAAGGCCACACATATTGCCCATCACATACTGTATAACAAACCGTTATGCCCATTACACATTTGACACATAAGTGCCACTTACCTATATGCTCATTGCTAGGAGCTTCATGCTCGATGCAAGGGGCTTCATGCTCGATGCCAAGGGGGACTGAAAATGCTCGTTGCCAAGGGGGACTGAAATTGCTCATTGCCAAGGGGGACTGAAATTTTTCATTGATAAGGGGGACTGAAATTGTTCATTGCCAAGGCAGACTGAAATTGCTTGTTACCAAGGGGGACTAAAGTTGCTCATTGCCAAGGCTTGCAGAGTAGCGAGGGGATATGGCCCGCCGGCGGCAGCTGGGGGCTGCGTTAACCTGCTCACTAGGCTGAGACTATACGCAGCCTAGCGAGCAGTGCGGCTGACCACTACTCTTAAAAATAAAATTAGCAAAAATAATCTCTTACTTTTGAAGAATGCAAATTCGGGGGACAATCAGTCGTCGTCTTCCGTGCCACAAGTACAATTTCCACAGTAAACCTTGTTTCATAATTCACAAAAAAGAAAGTGTTATCCTTAAACTGCGTTTCTCTAACATTGCCCCCCCCCGCATGTCTTTCCCATTGCATGCCCTCCATACCCCTTTGCTGTAGGGGAGGTTACAATTAGGCACTGTACGGAGGGTGAGGCTGTGGGAGGTTATAATTAGGCACAGGGAAGTGGGTTAGGCTGCCGGAGGGGAGGCTATGATTAGGCACAGGGGAGGTTAGGCTGCAGGAGGGGAGGTTAGGATTAGGCACAGGGGAGGTTAGGCTGCAGGAGGGGAGATTAGGATTAGGCCCAAGGTAGAGGGTTAGGCTGCAGGAGGGGAGGTTAGGATTAGGCTAAGGGGAGGTTAGGCTGCAGGAGGGGAGGTTAGGATTAGGCTAAGGGGAGAGGGTTAGGCTGCAGGAGGGGAGGTTAGGATTAGGCACAGGGGAGGTTAGGCTGCAGGAGGGGAGATTAGGATTAGGCCCAAGGTAGAGGGTTAGGCTGCAGGAGGGGAGGTTAGGATTAGGCTAAGGGGAGGTTAGGCTGCAGGAGGGGAGGTTAGGATTGGGCACAGGGGAGAGGGTTAGGCTGCAGGAGGGTTAGCCTTTCCACATATGTTAAATTCTCCATTCCTCTAACAAGCTTTGTTGCTCTTCTTTGAATTTTCTCCAATTCAGTGATATCCTTCTTAAGGTGTGGCGCCCAGAATTGTACTCCATACTGCGGTCTAACCAATGCCTTATACAGGGGCATGATCACTACTGATTCCCTAGTTTCTACACCCCTTTTGATACATGCTAGAATTTTGTTAGCCTTTTTTGCTGCAATGTTACAATGGGCACTACTCCCCAACTTTGTGTCTATTAGGACTCCGAGATCCTTTTCGAGTTTTGATTTACCCAGAACCTCACCTCCCAGGGTATAATTTGCACACTGGTTGCGTAGCCCCAGGTGCATGACCTTACATTTAGTTACATTGAACTTAATTTCCACTTGTTAGCCCATTCCTCTAGCATATCTAGATCCCTTTGAAGTGTGATAACATCCTCCGTTGTCTTAATAACCGTGCTCAGTTTTGTATCATCCGCAAAGATTGAAATATTTCACAGCAATCCTGTCCCAATATCATTAATGTAAATGTTAAATAGGATGGGCCCCAAGACTGAACCCTGTGGCACTCCACTTAGTACCTGTGTCATGTCTATAACAGCCCCATTAACAGACACTCTTTGTTCCCTGTTACTCAGCCAGTTCCCTACCCATCTACAAATATTCTCACCCAACCCCATGGTCTCCATTTTCATTATTAGCTTCTTGTGTAGTACCGTATCAAATGCTTTAGCAAAATCCAGGAGAATCAGATCTACAATATTCCTGTTATCAAGATTTGCGCTAACCTGCTCATAGAAACTAAGAAGATTGGTTTGGCATGAGCGATTTTTTACAAACCCGTGCTGGCTCGTGCTGAGTAATCGGTGACAGTCTAAATAGTCTATGATACAATCCCTTAAAATTTTTACCCACTATTGATGTTAAGCTGACCGATCTGTAATTGGCTAGGTCTTCCTTTTTCCCTTTTTTGAATATTGGCACCACTTCCACTACTTTCCAGTCCTTTGGCACTATACCTGTTGACAGGGAGTTGCTGAAGATATAATGTAGTGGGGTAGCTAGTTCTTCCCTTAATTCCATTAGAACCCTTGGGTGAATTTCATCAGGCCTCAGTGATTTATTTGTTTTAATTTTGTTAAGCCTCTCCATAATTTCACTGGGCATGAAGTCAACAGTGAGATCTGGGTTATTTGTTCTATTCGAGGTAGGCGCTTGGTCCTCAGTCAGCTCTCCCTTAGTAAACACTTATGAGAAGAACTCATTTAGCAGTATTGCTTTACCCTTTTCGTCTGTAACCTTTCTACCATTGGTGTCTGCTAGTGGACCTATGGTTTCCTTAGTCAATCGCTTACTATTTATATATTTAAAAAAAAAGGAGATCGGACTTCCGGTTCCGGCGCTGGAGGGACAAGCCGCACAGGCTTAGAGCTCCGAGAGCCCCAGCCTCCAACCAGCCGGACCGGACCCGATTACCACACAGAACCTAGCCTGACACCCCGCAGCACCCTCCGGCACACTCACCCTGCGTCCAAAGCCCGCTCCAGCCGTCCGGCGCACTGAACACCCGGCTACACGCCAGGCGGCCGCCATTGAACACGGCCGCTCGCGACTACGTGACCTGTGGCGCGGCGGCTGCATAGGGGTATTGTCCCCACATACTGCGCTCTATCAGCCCACAGGCGCTCCCCGCACTCAGCCCGCAGCCTCCCCCGCTACTCTCAGTGCGGAGGGAGAGACAACAATTATCCCTACTGGCTGAAGCCTTCCAGGGCAGGAGGAGTTAAAACACATAGGAGACGCTGACAGGGGAATATCCCATAGCTGCTGCAGACTGACACGCTGCAGCATACCATCAACCTCCCAGCTGCAGATTGAGGTACATATATACCTCCCTCACCACTCTGACCTGCAACAGAATGGAGAAGATACAGTCTACTGAGGACACCCCCAGGCACCGCTCATCCAGCCGTAGCAATAAAGACAAGATGGCGGCCACCCCAGCTCTACAGCCGCAGAACGAACAGCCACAATCATCTGCCAGAGGGAGAAGAGGTGCTGAGATCGCAGAATCGCTGGTACTTGGCTCGCAAACTGTAAGTGCTGAACCTCTCCCTGTTATGGACTCAGACACACTTACTCCCCCCTTAGAAGACGCCAACCCACCCGCACCCCCACCCCGCAACTCCCAGGAGGGCCCAATAACATATTCTGATATGGTGAAAGCCATTCAGGACTCTATTAGCCCCATAATGGAGGCTCACGCGAACAAGGTCACACAGGCGATCCAGGATATCAAGTCACAGTACAAGCAAGTCACTAAACGGCTGTCCCACACCGAACAGATAGTGGGCGGCGTCTTCCAAGACGCTGCCGAACTTAAAGACAAAACAGCAGCCATGCAGAAAACGCAGTATCAGCTGCAAGCCAAAATAGATGACTTGGAAAACCGTTCCCGTAGGAACAACTTACGGGTGGTTGGCCTGCCTGAATCCCTAAAGGGCACAGCCCTCTTTATCTTTATACAAACCACACTCCCGGAGCTACTGGAAATTTCAGAGGAATGCTCAGGAATGATAGTGGAAAGAGCGCACAGAATTGGCCCACAGAGACCCTCCGCAGACGCCCGCCCACGTCCAGTGATATTCCGCTGTCTGAATTATATTCACAAGGAGGCGCTGTGGTCTGCCTCTCGCCGCAAGAGGGACCTCACCTGGAACGATACTAGACTTTTTATATTTCAGGACTACTCCGCTGAGGTGGCCAGGGCGAGAAAGGAATTCGCCCCTCTCTGCTCACGCTTGGCGAGGAGCAATCGTAAATTCGCCCTGGTGTACCCAGCTCGCTTACGTCTTTTCTCTGGATCATCATTTAAGGACTTCTTCACTGTGAGGGATGCTGAACTTTTCCTGCAAGAAGAGGACAATGTATCGGCCTCCCCGCCCCTGTTTACCCAAGACCAGCCAACCGAATGAAAATATCGGCTAAGGAGATACAGTTGTCTTTGATATTCATTACTGCATTTAGTTATAAGCTAGAATTAGATACCTGTAGTCCTTGATAAATCTACGTCGGGGCTGGGGTGGTGGGGGATGGGGGACCCCCTCCCGCCCCCCTCCCGTCCAACACCTCTTCTGAGGTTGGGAAACTCACTTTAGAATAGAAAAAGGTTTACTATGTTAGGTTTAAAATATATGTTAGCTGTTATACTGATCACTAATCGGGTCTGGAATGGCAGGCAATTCTCAAACTGGCCCCTTACGGGAACCATAATATACCACTTATGCGAGGCAGGGGAGACCCACGGACTGCTGGCTCGGATCCTTGGGGCGACTGCCTGATCTTGCCACACATGCTATTTTCCGGAAGTTATTCAGTTACTCATTCAATTTTTGTTTGTTTATTTGTTTGTGTATGGTGTTCTGGGATGGCGGGAAGGCCCTTTACCGGTCGCCTAGCCATTGCAGAATTACTACTAATTCCCCCTTCTTCCCTCATGTCTATTCCCCCCATGTGTCAGAATCTGTCTAATGTCATATTTTTTATCCTTAGATTTTTCATGATTGCTGCTAGACTACTGTTGGTCAACACAAAGCTCATCTCAAATTCCAGGACCTGTAAGTTACCAATCCTCTTGCCCAATAAATGACATCTCTCAGGGTAGGTACAATTAATGTGGGGGGCTTTCACTCCCCAGCTAAGCGAAAAAAAACATTGCTATACTTATCCAAGTTAGGCCTTGAAATAGCTTTAATACAGGAGGCCCATTTGGTCCCTGCAGAGATCTTAAAGTTAAACACCCTGGGCTGGGCTGTTCTATCCTCAGCCCCATATAACTCCAAGGCTAGAGGGGTGGTCACATTGATCAGACGAAATATCCCAGTAACTACTCATTCAGAACAAACAGATCCTGAAGGCCGCTACAGTATACTTGATGCCACTATATATAACACCCGTTACACCATAGCTAATGTATATGCACCTAATGCAAATCAAAGCCAATTCTTCATCACTATAGCTGCCAAATTACTCCCTTATGCTCACCAAAATATAATCTTGGCAGGGGATTTCAATCTAGTTGCATCTGCGGTTTTAGACAGAAACACTACATCCTCTACCTGGCGCACCAACCCTAAATATGGTATTCAATACCTTCTCACACAGTTACAGCTGATTGATGTATGGAGGGCATGCCACCCTATTGAGAGGGAGTATACATGCCTCTCAGCGGCGCATGGAACCCTCTCTAGAATTGATTACATTTTAATGTCCTCCTCCCTGTTCCCGAAAGTAGAGGGATCACCGTTAGAACCTATTACAATTTCAGATCATGGCGTTTGCTGGGTGGCGGTGGCGACATCTGTGGATAGAGGACCAATTAGGCAATGGAGATTCCCATCCCAGTTAACAGAGACTCAATCGTTTCGTAATATGTTGGAGGCGTCCTGGATGGACTATACACATCACAACCAAGTAGTGGGGGAGACATCACCCTCTATTTTCTGGCAAGCCTCCAAACCAGTATTAAGAGGCAACATTATATCTTACACTTCCAAACATAGAAAAGATTCCCAGAAACTTTACATGGACGCCCAGACACGCCTCACTGAGGCATACCAGAACTTTCAAACTTCCCCCACCCTATCAAATAAAACCATATATAATGAACAAAAATCCCTCTTTGATGCCCTACTAATACAACTAGAATCGAAAATCACGTTTCTCGCACAGGCCAGGTTTCATAGATATGGCAACAGGTCTAATCGCCTGATGTCTAACCTATTGAGGGGCCAGCACCCTCCCTCAGCTATTCAGGCTCTTCGCAGGGCGGATGGCAAAGTAGTCCATTCGGGACAATTAATTACTGAAACCTTACATGGCTTCTATGAGTCCCTATATTCCCCTCCCTTGGTAGATGAGCAACACAGGACAACGTTCTGGGAACCCCTCCCTCATCCTACACTGGATGTGGATGCCTCAAATACCCTAATAACACCTATCACAGAGGAGGAGGTCCTGGCTACGATAAAGTTGCTTAAGACAGGCAAATCACCGGGACCGGATGGTCTCTCAAATGAGTACTATAAATTGCTGGCCCCCAAGATTATTAAACCCCTTTCGGCACTTTATAACACCATTCTACAAGGCACCCCCCCACCCTTATATTTTAATTCGGCCATCCTCAAAATTATACATAAACCCGGTAGAGACCCGCTCCTCCCGGGATCCTACCGCCCAATCTCACTTCTCAACACAGATTATAAAATCTTCACAAAAATATTAGCGGACAGACTCAAATTCAAACTCCCCTCCCTGGTTCATTCGGATCAAACGGGTTTTGTATGGGGCAGACACTCGGTCCTTAATGTACGTAAAGCCCTAATAGCCATGCAATGGGTGGAGTCTTCGGGGACTTCAGAGCCTCATGCTCTACTCTCACTGGACGCCGAGAAGGCTTTTGACCTCGTCACATGGGACCACTTATTCTTTACTATGGAACGGTTTGGGCTCCCGGGGGAGTTCATCCGCACAATTAAATTACTTTATTCTGGATCGTCCTCCCGGGTTTTAACTAACAACTACATGTCCAACCCAATACCACTGTTCAGGGGTACTAGACAGGGATGCCCCCTGTCCCCCCTCCTATTCGCACTGGCAGTTGAACCATTGGCGATAGCATTGAGAAACTCGAGAGACTTTGTGGGAGTGCGGATGGACTCCTCCGAGATCAAGCTAAGTCTGTTCGCAGATGATATATTATTATTTATATCCAGGCCCAATACCTCCATCCCGGCCATTCAACAAATTATTCTTCATTTCTCCCAATTTTCAGGATTTCGAGTAAATTATGATAAATCCCGCCTTTTGCCCCTATCAGCCTCCCCCGCAATTCCTACAACCTCTCACCTCACTTCACAATTCACTATCTGTCCACACACACTCAAATACTTGGGAGTTCTGATCCCTAAGAAACTAAAGGACTTATATAATGTTAATATCACTCCCTCCTTTGCATCGATTGCTAAGCTGTTGACTGGATGGATAGACCTACCACTATCTTTGGCGGGTAGAATCACGGTACTCAAAACCATAGCCTTTCCCAAGCTATCATATCTCCTGCAGATGTTGCCGCTGCAGCTCAGTAACTCGGACCTGCAGAAATTTAAATCGCTGTACCTCAAATTCGCCTGGGCAGGGAAGAAGGCTCGTATCCCATTCAATAGGCTCAAACTCAGTAAATCAGATGGTGGATTTGGCATGCCTGACATACAAGCATTCTCCCAAGCAGCACACTTCCGATACATTACAGATTGGTTCACTACTAGATCGGAATACACCATCCCCTCCTTGGAGAATCAAATTTTTAAACAATACTCCCCAGCAGCACTATTACATGCCCCGATAAGATTAATACCCAAATTGGTCGGAGATTCTATTTTATTTAAAGCAACTTACAGGTCCTGGAAGCAGATTAATAAGACCCTTCGCAGACGATTTTCCTCTTCGCCATTCACCACGTTTTGGGGAAACCCCCAGTTCATCCCAGGTCTAGGGAATGCGGAGTTTCTCGGCTGGAGGGACAAGGGCATTACAAATGTCCGTAGGCTATTTGACCCAGGAGGAGCATTACTCCCATTCTCCGCCATACAGGAGAAATTTGAGCTACCACACCGCCAGTTTTACATGTACCTCCAGTCGAGACACTTTGCACAATCTCAAGTGTCACCCATGGAGAGAGATGGAGAAATAGACCACATTGTGAACCTTTTGAGACCAGAGTGTGTCCTGGGGTATAGGATCAGATATCTCTACTCGGCCCTCATAGCGACAGGGATAGAGACACATCACCAACAACTTCAAACTAGATGGGCCAAAGATATACCAGATCTCCCACCTCTGTCCATTGTACTTAAAAAGCTTCCTCTTACCATGAGACATTTGCAGTCGGTTGCTTTACAGGAGACCCACACCAAATTCCTAAATAGGGCATATGTGGCCCCTGTGCAGAGGGCACACTTCGTCCCTAGCGACACAGGATGTTGCTACAAATGCCACAAAACTAATGCTACATATTTCCACAATTTCTGGGAATGTGGAAAGATTAGGTTCTTCTGGGACAAGGTGATCAATTTTATTAATACCACCTATTCTCTTAGAATCCGGAAGCGACCGGCTGCATGTTTGTTTCTATACTTTAAAGACTGGGATCTTGGACCCAATAAGAGAATGATTATTCCGGTGCTCAACATCATACTGACAATGGCTAAAAAGCTGATATTAACGCACTGGATACATAGAGGCTCCCCTACTATAATGGAGTTAAAAAAAGCTATCCTAAATACGCTCTTTTATGAAAGACAGGCTCTAAGGACAGATCTCGAGAAGGGAGCTCCTCGCTTCTATAAGAAATGGGAACTGTACATTAGTAGCTTAGATCAGATAACACAAAGCCGAATTCAAAAAATATTTGAATCTACCACGTGGTACCTCCTCAGACAAATATCTAACTAACATGACTGTATGTGCTGAGATAGATAAAAGTGTTAGACATACGAGATGATTAATCGGAATGTGTGACTAGATAGCCTAGAAGGAAAAAGATAGCTATGGAATTTTAAAATTGATTCTGATTTTGTCTGTTGTCTTCCCCTCCCCCCCCCTCCCCCAACCTCCCCTTTCTTACCCACCCCCCCATTTACCTTGCTATACCTCTTAATATTATCTGATAGATTACAATTTAGATGTTTTGTGAGACCAAACTGCTCCCTAAATGTTGGTTGAAAACCGTACAAACCAATCACAATGATTCCCCCCCAACTAATGGGACTGAGAGGGAAAGTAAAACAAGATACCGAATCCAAAGATTTGCTCACATGTGCTTTTATTAAGCTGACAGAAAGCTAGACATTGGCGAACTGTAATAGAAATAGAAATACAGCAGCATTGCGGAGTGGAACAGCAGACTGTATTCCTGGTTTTAAGATCTGCTGTGGTCTGCTTTGGTAGATAACCTGCGAATTGAACAAATTGTACATTGACCGATATTTTGTTTTATATACTGTGTAATTGTCTCACACTGTTTACCTTTTATATAATATTTAATTGAAAAATCTCAATAAAAACCGTTAAAAAAAAAAAAAAAAAAGGAGGAGATCGGTCATCTCCGGCCAGGATAAAAGTAATTTTAGATCTGCGAAGGGGAAAAAAGCATTCAATGGTGAGAAACCAGTAAATGAGTTTGTAAGCGTACATATCCCCTCGCATGCTAATATGGGGATTCACATGGCGGTGGGCTGGCGTTTGGCGGGGCGGTGGGTGGCGTTTACCAGTTCGCTTTGCTGGGAACATCAGGTCTGAATAAGACCCATGTCCTGCTAATCAATTTGTGCATTTCCAGAATTCTTTATGCCAAAAAGTTAACACTCTACCCTGGAGAAAAGGCATCTGCAATTATCTCAGATAACAAAATATTGCTGCTTACTATTCTGGAAACGGCTGCTAATTCCATTTCCAAAGAATCTGAAAGCCATTATTCTCCAGTGGAACAGACTTTACAAATGCAGCACAAATAGTCTTTAAGACTATTGTCTTCTTGGGACAGTTTGATACTCTGAGACATTGCAAGAACATACTGTAGAAAAAAATGCCTCCATGAATACAGTACTACCAGTAAGCAACTGGAAATTAACAGCAGCCAATAGAAACTCTCTTTCCAAAAAATAAAATTGCATTGTTGCTTACACTTGGAATATTTGATCAAATGCATTATGTCTGTAGCATAATCCTGGACAAATGAATGGCATTTGTTGCTTTTAATGTACAATGTGATAGTAGATACAACACTGAATATCAGTCATAGAGAATGCTCTGGTAGAGGGATGATGACTGAGTTGTTTTGCAGCAACAAATATGGACATCTTTTAGTTACTGTTTCCAGGGCCGTCTTTTCGTATGGGCTTAATGTGCACTTGCCCAGGGGCCCCAGGTGTATAAGCTGATAGCTGAGGATCCCCTTTTTCCAGGGTTACCAGAATTTTGAAAATCGGCCCTGGGGAACAGGAGATATCCAACTCAGGGTTGCCTACCCTCCCGGAATGGCCGGGAGGGTCCCGAAAATCGGGTAACCCTCTCGGCCCCCCGGAAAGGTGGGCAACCCTCCCGGTTCCCCCCCTCCGACCGCGGCGTTTAAATGACCCTTTCTGACGATCTCCGGAGAGTGGGCGGGGCTAAAGTGTCATCATTACATAATTTAGCCCCGCCCCCCGCCGTGGAGATTGGCAAATTGAGGCACTTTACTTCATGGGGGTGGGGCTTAATGATGTCACGTTTAAGCCCCGCCCCGAACTCCTGCTGAAAGTCTCCTCTCCGGGCTTCTCCCGGAGAGGAGCTTTCTAAAGTCGGCAACCCTGATCCAACTTCAAAGCAGCAGTCCACATCTGACCTGTTAATTGTATTTCCCAGTCATATTTCACAGGTTCTCTCTGATTTAGAGTATATTCTGAGAGTATATTCCAAAAGCTGGGACTCTCCCCTCTCTGTTGACACTAGTGGCTTGTCTCCATCATGCCCAGAACCATAGATATCAGCCTTCTAGCAGCCGGTTCCTGCTCCAGTCTGGTGTACAGTTTTATATTTTTGTCAATGGATTGCTCTGGCTCCTGATCTCTGATCCCCAAGTTCCCAGCATCTCCTGAAAGTTGGGACTCTAGGTTTTTATACTATTGAAGGCTAAGAAATCTATTTCCAGATAATGGCGATATCTGCGGTCAAACAAGCTGCCCTTCCACCGGAAAATGACGAATATTAAGCCCACTCCATTATCCAACCCTCCCCTGCGTATAAAAGACCCCCTACCTCCGTGGAAGTCATTTACAAGGGACCCTTCATTCAGCTCAGTGCCCCCTTCCACACGTTAGTGTTCCCCCTCCCACCACCTGTGCAGTAAAGGAGTAATTAGCAGAAGTTACTGCTCCAGGTCCTACATGTTGAGTGGAAGATAGAGCACCCCCTGCCACCCGTGGGACATCAAAGCTGCTGCTGATAGCACCCCCCACCCCTAGGAGGGGAGAATGGGTAAGGGCCCGAGTGCATTGCATTGCCCAGGGTCCCACACTGCTGTTAAGATGGCCCTGACTGTGTCCACCATAAAGCTCATGTCAGTGTTTTAAATCTCCATGTATCCATCAACTAAGGGTTACAAATAAACTGTCTTGTGCATCCAAAGCATATGTACAGCAGAATAGTAGAAAAAGAATTAAGATTCTGGAAAGCTTAACAGGCATTTATGTATACTTAATCTCCCTCTGCCCCCTGCAGCCTAACTCTAGCCACTGGTGTCTAACCCACGTCCCCCACTACCTAAACCTAACCCCCCTGCCCCGCAGCCTAAAGCCCCATACACATGGGGCGATTCTAGCCAGAATCGCCAGGAATATGGACCCATATGGGGTGACTGTTGCCGGGAGCATGCTCCCGCAACCAGCCCTGCAGTGGTCACTGGTCACAATAGCATGCCATCCAGTCTGCTGTTAAAACCAGCAGTCACACTGCGGCCACCAGCGATAGTGTGGGAGCGCACTCTTAGAAACATAGAATTTGATGACAGATAAGAACCACTTGGCCCATCTAGTTTGCCCCTTTTTTAAAACATGTTACTTCAAACCATATTTGATCCTTATTTTTTTTGTAAGGATATCAATATGCCTATCCAAGCATGTTTAAATTGTACTACTGTATTTGCCTCTACCACCTCTCACTGCTCATTGCCTGCCCATACACACTGGGAAGCTTTGGAGCTGAAAGCAGCTCAAATGACAAAACTGAGCTGCTTTCAGCACAAAATCGCCCAATGTGTATGAGCCTTTACGCCCCCTCCCCTAGCCTAAACCTAACCCGCCCTGCATGCTTCCATTAGGTATACCAGCAGTTGGAATTCAGTATCCTCATTGATATCGGTCTCCTTGCGGCAATCAAGATGCCAACGTTATATTGTGAACCCCGACATCTGGGATGCTGAACGTATTTTCTTATACTGCGCATGGTGGACGCAGCTGCAGTATCCTATCCACTGTCTGTGGTTCAAATTCCCTGATGTGCATACAGAGATGCATTGGTGGTGGTCATTGGAAATTATGTCAACAACATGCCCCAATTGTTAGCCACCCACTGGAAGACTAATATGCCCAGAACTGTTAGCCACTTTCTTAAGATACCTCCCAGAAATCCCCATCAAAATGCGCATGTGCAGGGCTTCTATGCAGGCGTCTTCGGAGACTTGCATAATCTCTGTGGTACTCGCAGGGGGGGGGGGGGGGGGGGGGGAGGCAGGGGGCATTTGCATGCATTCTCCGCAGATCTAAGTCAGCAGAGTCTGACATAGATTTGTGAGCACTAAATCATTCAATGGTAGGTGACCAATAAATGTTTTTGGGCCCACACGCTAGCCTGCGAATGGTTGTTTATGCGGTGCGTATATGTTAGTTGGGCGCCCACTATAGTTACTACGCTCATACCCCCACTATCCATGTTGGCATGGAGTTGATTTTATATAGCCATGCACGAAGTGTGGCGAGCGTAGCGAGCCCCACGAGGGGATGCGTAAAACTAAGCAAATAGCTTAGTGGGCGCCCAACTAACATATAAGTACCGGTTAAATCAGTATACTAAGTGGTGAATAAAGCTAGATGATGCTGGAAGAGTACACTGTGACTGAGATGAATCATAGAGGATTTACCCATTGCTCTGGTTAGTACTTTGTTCTTTATAGACAAGACACCTCCACCAGTGGAATGTGGGATACGGTCATTGGGTCTACAGTAAGTTGTTCGACAATCATTAGGTCGACACCATTAGATCGACATAGGGATAGGTCGACATGGTTCTAGGTCGACATGAGTCTAGGTCGACATGAGTTTAGGTCGACAGGTCATTAGGTCGACACAAGCATTAGGTCGACAGTGTCTAGGTCGACAGTCAAAAGGTCGACATTGGGGTTTTCACTGTTTTTTGAGCCGACATGCGCTGACAGGTGGTATTTCATGCCCTACCATCCACTCGTGCATGGTGGGAGAATAAAATAGTGTCCCGAGTACAGCGAAGCACCGTGCTTGAAGCATTGCAAGCCAAGCGAGCGATGCAAGGGGATTTGGTGCACTGGAAACTGTCCATGTCGACAGTGTCGACATTGGGGTAAAGAAACAGTGAAAAACCCCATGTCGACCTTTTGACTGTTGACCTAGACACTGTCGACCTAATGCTTGTGTCGACTTATTGACCTGTGGACCTAGACCCATGTCCACCTAGACCCATTTCGACCTTGTTCCTTATCCACCTTGAACATGTCGATCTTTCCCCATGTCAACCTAACGGTGTCGACCTAATTACTGTCTTGCTGTAGACCAAATGATCCCAACCCTGGAATGCACAGGACCAGATTGGTGAGGCAGCATTGGTACTTGGGAAGCATACTGTACCTCACCAATTGAGGTGAGGTGAGCCCATGAAGTCTACAAGGGGAAGAAGGACAATTAAAATTTGTATAACATGGTGCATGCTATTTTCCATTCAGATGCAATAGCTGTCAAATTTTTGTTCTTTATCACATCAGTCAATTAGCCCGACTTAAGGAAACCGCTTAATTCCTTTGTTCTGTACGGCATGTATAACAGTAACTGATACTCAGCTTATTATTCAGTGCACAGAGGAAGAAAAATGGTTGCTTATTACAGATCAATATAAAGAAGGGACATTGCTAGGGAGGAAACGTTCAAGGTCACGTTTTTTTATTATCAGATACAGTATTCTTGAACATGGGGAAGGTGCCTGTGGTAGTTGATGAAGGGGGATAGTTCAATTTGAATAAGACCTATTTTAGAAGATACATTTTTTGGGATTGATCAAAATAAGACACCTAAGGCAACATTCCACTAAGTAAATAAGATGCTGTAAATAACACAAGGGGAGCTTCAAGTGGCGAGCTAGCAGGGTAATTGTCTGGGGCAATTGTCTGCCAAGCAAACAATTGCTGGTCATCAACATCCGATGTGCTTTCTGCACATTTGCAGCTCACTGCCATGCCTGTTCTCCACACTCCACGCTGCACCACCATGGAACAGGAGCATGTAAACTGTCCCAGAGGAAGGCAAGTTATGACGTTCTTGCAGGGACTATGTAAAAACCGGACCTAGACAAGACCCCGGACATCAAAATCTGCTGTCCGGAGCTTGTAATAGCTATCACCAGGGACATGGGGAAGGGGAGATTACAGCCTCCCCGTGTGGTCCGGATCGTTCCGGTTTTTGTTACATGCCCGGACCATACAGGGAGGCTTTATTCTCCCCCTCCTCCTCTCCCTGGTGAAAGCTGTCACTTGAAGCCCCCCTGACAGGACACCCCTAAGACGGGACACCCCCCAGACCACACACTACAAGCTCCGGACTGCAGATTTTGATGTCCAGTCCGGTGGTACGGGGTCTTGTCTGGGTCCGGTTTTTACCCATACCCGTTGTTTCTTGAAATCACACAGGAGTTTGGGAAGTAACACAATTATGGGAGTCAGAATGCTGCAGTGACAGGGAACAGGAGACTTGATTGACAGTGTGCTACAGTGACAGAAGACTGGTGAGACTTTGGGTTGGAGGCTGGAGAGAATAGAAAGGAGGTTGAAAAGATGGACAAGATGAGGTAAGATTCATTATACAGGAGGCTTGAGTGACTGGGGACAGGAGAAGGCTGGAGTGATGGGGAAAAAGGCTAGTGTCATTGGGTAGGAGTTCTAGACAGTTCCATCCATTGAACAGCATGTGGACATGTAACTGAGTTGCATACAATTCTAAAAATACCTGTAGTTTTGTGTACTCGGCTCCAGAGCATGCACAGAGCAAAGAGGTGCTAAATCCATCCACATGAAAATTACATCTGCAGAAGCTCCAGTGTGTAACAAAAGAGAAGTAGCTAAAGTTCCCCATGGGAATAAATGTTATAGGTCAGAGAGATGTGTGAGATGCTGCTAAAGAGATTACATAGAAAACTGGGAGATTGGAGCTTCTCCAAGATCTCAGTAGTAGGAACAAGCCTATCAGATAAAGTAGAGGGTGGTGATAATGGTAATGGTGATCATGATTAATACAACTGTAAATGCAAAAAAATAGGACAGGCAAACTGGTATGCAACTATAGGAACAGAATTGCTAATGATGTGCCCATGGTCATCACTGCGATGTTTGGCTAAGCACATTACTGCTTATTGGGCAAGATGCAACAACCCCGTTTTCGGTGTTTATACCGCATTTTCATATGCAGCAAAGCCCCACCACCGGGAGCTGCGGGAAATGGGCCTATGGGCTTCCGTTCTCATCCCCCGCTGCTCTGTGTGCCCCCCACCGATCCGCGCTGCCCCCCCTCACATGTGTCCTGGCAGCCTCCTGCTGTGCTGCCTGGACCAGTGACCTCCTCCTCCCTGCACCACTTCCGGGTGCAGGGAGGAGGAAGCGGAGCTCTGGCAGCCATGTAAGGGTCCAGGGAGAAGGGGGGGTACTCTTTACCTAGAACGGCGCCCGTCGCGGGCATCGCGGGTACATTTATGCCTGCCCGCGACGCGACCGACGCGATGCCCGCGATTTTCCCATTGAAAACCATGTTAAACCTGAAAAATCGCGTCGGTCGCGTCGCGGCCGGCCATAAACGTACCCGCGATGCCCGCGACGCGATGCTCCCGATTTCCCATAGGAAGCAATGTTAAAAGCCGCGATGGACCCGATTTTAGTGTTAAATGCCTCAATCCACCCGATTTGGCCATAGGAATCAATGTTAAATGGGCTACAGAGCCCATTAACCCTTAAATGTCCCCCCAAATTTTTAACGCCACCCCACGATCAACGCCAACCCGAAGCGTGGCGAGCGCAGCGAGCCCGCGAGGGGCGGCGGTACGCGTCCTCCGACCTTTTCATGCCCTACTATCCACGTCGGCGTGGAGTTGAGAATAGAATAGTGTGGCGAGCGCAGCGAGCCACCGAGCCCGAAGCGTGGCGAGCGCAGCGAGCCCCGCGAGGGGACGCGGATACCTTCACAGGTAAGCGCGTCCCCTCGCGGGCTTCACAGGTGTCCGTGGCCACGCGGACACCTGTGAAGCCCGCGAGGGGACGCGTATAACTGTGAAGGTATCCGCGTCCCCTCGCGGGGCTCGCTGCGCTCGCCACGCTTCGGGCTCGGTGGCTCGCTGCGCTCGCCACACTATTCTATACTCCACGCCGACGTGGATAGTAGGGCATGAAAAGGACGTAGGACGCGTACCGCCGCCCCTCGCGGGCTCGCTGCGCTCGCCACGCTTCGGGTTGGCGTGGATCGTGGGGTGGCGTACAAAAATTGGGGGGACATTTAAGGGTTAATTGGGGCTATTTGGGCTCTGTAGCCCATTTAACATTGATTCCTATGGGAAAATCGCGGGCATTGAGGCATTTAACGCTAAAATCGCGGTCAATCAGGCTTTTTAACATTGTTCTCTATGGGAAAATCGCGGTAATCGCGGGTACCCGATTTTGATGTACCCGCGATTTACCCGCGATGCCCGCGATTACCGCGATTTTACCCGCGATGCCCGCGATTTCAATCGTGGGCGCCGTTCTAGGTAAAGAGTACCGAAGGGGGGACCCGCTGCATATCGCCGGCCACAGTGCAAAGAACAGCTCTTAGCGCAAGAATGTTTATGTTAGTGCATATGCGATTATTAACAATGTGAATGCTGTCACCAATGCTCTACCCCTATGTTGTTAGCCTAATCAATATGGCGAAAGTGGTGATAGCCCGCGTATGGTTCTCACCTAAATGCCCAGCAATAGCAAAATGGAGAGCTTTGGTTAGTGAAGTGATGAAACACGAAAGATATATGTTTTACTCAAGGAATACACAAAAAAAATTACTAGGTGATGAGGAGACACCAACCTTAATAAAGATAGTGCTCAGTGCATAGAATTAAAATAGGTATGGTTAGTTTAAGCACCTCTTTGGTTTGATCTTATGATCACGTTCACTATAGCAAAAATCTATATAAATGTCTCCCCCCCCCTATTCTACCTGGGAATAAAAATGTAGGTTTTGCGTCAACGACTTATAGTAAATCACAAAAAGACACAGAATAATTTTTAAGTTTGTTTATTTATAATCTAATTTATAGATAACCACAGCTCAAATAATAGTTAAGAGATAGATTTTCTTAAGATAGCTGTCACTAGATTTTAGATGCTTAGATGTTCACTAAAGTAACTTGGTTAGTCAATAGAGACCTGATAAACTGTTTATGAGATAAATTAAAACTTAGTACAATAAGAGTTAAGAACAAAAAAAAAAAAAATGTATAGCACAACACAGGGCCGGCCATGGACCAGAAATCGTCCCTTGCATTTTGAGCACACAGGTCCACCGGTAGCAGGTGGGACCCTTGCGCGGCAAAGCCATGCAGCAAAAAAGGGGGTTTGGCCTCATGAAAGGAGGCATTACACTGCCCATTATACCTTATGGAACACACCATTATGCCCATTACACATGACGCCACACACCGAGCTACCTACTACACATGACGCTACACACCATAATGCCCAATTACACATCAACACAAATGCATGTATCTTGTGCGTAAGTTTATCTATAGGGGAGCTGGCTGGGAGTCTATCCTGTTAGGTTTTCCTGGAGGGAAGCAAGGTAGGGCCACACTGGCCAACTCACGTGCCCTTGTAGGGACCAGATGTGTCCTGGGCCTCTGGGGGTGCTGCTTCTCTATCGCTGGGGACGGGACCTTCTCACCACCATCCGTTGGGTACTGCAGATGGATGCTCTGCAGTGCTGGAGCCGGGACCTCTTGCCACCAGGTGCTGCGGCCAGGACCTCTTGCCGCCAGATGCTGTGGCCAGGTGCCATCAGGTGAGGATGTGTGCCGGGACCTTGTTCCCGAGTCCGGCTGGGTGCTGCAGCCGAATGGGAGGGGTTGGTCCCACTGCCGGGTGTCGCCGGGTGCTGGCAGCCATGGAAGCCACTGGCGGGTGCTGCGGGGTTCTGCCATCAGGCACCGCCGGACACTGCCTGACCCTGGAGCTGCTGCTGTATATGCTGGCAGGCACCGCTGCTCCATCCCCCACCACGCTCCTCCTTCCTCTGGCGCACACTTCACGTGCCTGACACTTCCGCCTCCTTCCGCCCAGCCTCCATCCCACCTCTTCTCTCCCAGACCTGTCACTCACAGGCCGTCCTGTCATAAGACGTAGGGGTATTACAAGTGCGTGAGTGCGGGCAGCGTCATGACGTTACCCGCAAGGCTTCATAAGGAGGAGGAACCCGGCGGTGACGGGGATGAAGCTGGATCCTCCTACTCCTCGCCGGAGCCAGCAGCTGTGTGCCCAGTCTGCAAAAAATCGGCCTACAAGGCCATTGGCCCTTCTGGCATTTGCCAGAAGGGCCAGATGGCCAATCCGGCCCTGGCACAACACATAAAATGGAAATTGGTTCACTGAACGTTACTGATAACACGGATAATAGTTAAGCACTCAACGGACAATAATGAAGAGCACGAATACTGTCGATAAGACCCAATGACCTGACCTATATATGTGTAACAATGTGCCCCGGTGCTGGGATGGCTCTCCTGCTCCCAGCACTAGAGCAGCAGGGACACAGCTTCCCCCAGCGCAGGGATCAGCTGCCTGATCCATGTGCCAACAGTGTGGGCAGTGGCGGACAAGCGGCGGTGGCCATTCAAACTTGGCGCTGTTGTGGCTGCCAATAGAAAACACAGCCAGCGGCGTTTAGACCCAGACACCATTTGGGAGCCAATCATGGCTCCCCAATCGGCAGCCAATAGAAACCGCTCGCGGCGAGCCAATCAGCGCTCGCCAAGTCATACTCCTTCCTGTATTAAAGCCGTTATCTTAATAAACCAGTGGATAATGAGGTAGTTACACAGTATCAGTTACCTTCTAAACCAATATGCAGTTACCCTTGGCAACTGCTACCTTATAAGGAATACACAATGCAGACGCACGTTCACTTAAACGTACAACTCAGACGCATCAGCGTATGAGACTCTCAATGAGATTTTATGAGCTGAACATATCTTTATAACCTGAGGTTTACCCTCCATACATCAACTATATCACTTGACATATAAATTGATTATGATTAAAGCTGGTGCTGCGTCTGAGACGCTGATACAATTATGAAGAAATAATACACGTAAACACTGGTTAAATGGAGATCATGGATCCGACCCGTGTCCTAATGTATTGAAGTCCAAAGTGGACACAGGTGATTTCAAGGTAACAAAGTATTATAAACTATAGATGTATGCAGTACAGCTTATACCTTAAACACAAGTAATACTACAAAAAGTACAAATGCAGGTACGGATAACATGAAAGCAACTAACACATATAAGGATAACAATTACCATCAAAAGAAGCAGAGACCACGAACAGATAAGGTTCCCCCAAGATCCTGGGCATGTGTTCTATTAGATTACATCTGGCTGCAGCGATCCCGGGATCAGACATTTAAAGCAAGGGGGAGTGAGGTCAAACTAGGTTATGATTGGGTAGGATTAAGGGACTAGGCATCTCTTCATTGGTCCTCCACATCACGGAGACGACTTCCTGTCCATGGGAGTTTCGTTCAAGCATGCTGTTCTTTGTTCTTGAGATGGGGGAAGCTGGGGACTTGTTCTAACTGGTATTACAGTCCTTTGTCTGTTACTCACATTGGTTCATTAGATAACATAGACTAGGTATCTCTTAGGTCATGTATAGTGATTGTTTAACTATACTGACCTTGCGACTGTTGATGGCAATTATAACAAGTTAAATCAAAATGTCTGGATTTACTCGGGGGGGTACACACACACACACAAAGGAATGAGAGGGGACATATGATTAAGATTTAACCATTAATGTTTCCCGTCCGTCCTTGGTCGTTATGTTTAAACTACTAAGACGCAAATGGCATACTGAGATTGCGTAGAGGACGGTCGTAATACCTTGATGGCATAGAGGTCCAATTTTGTTTTCCACACCTGCTCCCGGGATCTGAAGTCAGACGCCGCCGGGAGGTGGAGGAGCGCTCAGCAGAAGCCGCCGGAGGACGGCGCAGGAGACGGACACGGCCAGGAGAAGAGCAGCAGCCTCAGCAGAGACCAGAGGATGCTGGGATCAAGCAAGAAGATCTCCGATGCCTCTTGGACGAGAATAGGAAGCGGGGCCAGCGGCAGAAGAAAAGAAGATGGCGGCCAGATCCAGAGAGGCCAGCAGGGGTGAAAAGCAAAAGAGCTGACAAAGCTTCCCCCTGTGGCCTCTCCCAACAGCAGGTAGGCGGCCCCAGGCCACCTACCCCCCCCCACCCTAGACCACCGGGTGTTCAGGCACTAGGCCTGTGGGCATAGTCAGGCCCCCTTAGCCCATTGGCATTATAGTCGGACCCTCTCCCCCGAGGGCATTTAATTGTTGGGACCTCCTGGCCCTTTGATAATTTAGTTGGGCCCTTCTGGCCCAAGGACCCCACCGGTGGCCCCATTAAGGTCGGGCATAGGCCCGTGGTCCCCATAGCCGGGTGCTAGGCCAGAGGCCCCTATAGCTGGGCAGTAGGCCCAGGGGCTAATTGAGTCAGGCCCCAGGCCTGTGCGCCCATTCAGGCTCTAGGCTTGTGCCCCATTCAGGCATTAGGCCTGTGGACACTGACAGGCACTAGGCCTGATACACAGTTAGGATTGGTTTAATTGTAAGTGACTTTGGCATTAGGCCAAAGTCACTCTAGTGTGGATAGGCAGGCGCTAGGCCTGTGAGTGTTATTCAGGCCCCTAGGCCTGCTCCTATTATCAGGCCCCTGGGTCTGTGCCAAGGGTGATTTTCATCCTCCTAAGAAGTGCTGCCCCTGGGAACAGTGGGCTCTGCTGCGGCTCTTCTCAGGGCCCGGTCCTAGTAAGGAAAGTAGGGAATGGCTGTTTCCATACATCGCCCCGGACGGCTGTCCGAGGACATAGCCATCTCAAGGTAAGGGGAGGGTAGGTGATTCTGGATATACTCACAAGATACTTTTAGGTTGTTTCTGTCAATCTGTTTAAGTTATTTGTCTAACCTGTTTAGTGTTGTTTAGACATATTGGTTCACTACTGTTTACATATCATAGCCATTGATGTGAGGGTTAGTTGGTTAGATAAGAGTTCATGTAGAATTGAGAAGTGCGTGTACATGAGGCAAATGGGGGTAGTATCATGCACAGGACAAGGAAATAGAATAAAAAATAGAACCAACTAGAAAGATAATATTGTTGATAACATACAACAATTATATAATGTTGGAGGTGCCCCCAGGAATCAAGTACTAGTATACTTAAAAAAAGGGGAAACAGTGGTCCAGAGTTGGTGGGCAGCCGTTCACAGAAAGGATTCCTTTTTGGAGGCACATTTGTGAATGATTAGTAATAATGTATAATGAGTGAGATAAAGCTTTTTTAATTCCAATTTATCTTAAATAGTAATAACTATAGTATCATATGATGCATAATTAGCTATGAAGAGTTAAACAATAAACAAATATTTTAAAGTTTTGTGAACAAAAATAGCCACTGACATTTACCATATACCAGTATCAACTGTCACGCTAGCAGTAGTACCAGCTGGAGTATAATGGAGGCTAGGTGCCTTGATGTAAGGTTTTTGCATAGACGACAGAAGAGAGGGATGCACTTGGATAAAAGAAAACCAGTTTTAATAAAGATACTGCGAAGATGAACTACAGAAGATGAACTGTGGCACAAAGGTAATACTGAAGATATGAAATAACCAGAGTCAATGATATATAAAACTTATTGTAAAGTTCGTAGTGGATGGATAACGAGGTTAAAAACTGAAGATGACTTGAAGTGTAGATTTGAAGAATAAACGTAAACTTGAATAGTTGATTTGAAGGATTTACTTGAAGAGATGATTGAATTGAAGATTGAATGATTAAATGAAAGATTGGATGATTGAATGGTTGAACGATTGGACGATTGGATGATTGGACAATTGGATGATTGGACGATAGGGTGATTGGAAGCTTGGAAGATTGGATGGTTGATAGGATGAATCCGGGAAGTATTGCAGCAGGCCTGAGTAGCTGTGACCAGGGAGAGTTGCAGTGGAAGTAACCGTCAGGTGAGGAAAGGGTGATCCCCTTTGGGGGCTAACCTTGTCCGGACTGTAGAGGTGGCAGCAGGGTTCTGCAGGTGGATGGTCTTCACAGCAGCCGAGCAGGAGTGGATTCAGTCTGGAGATAGCTGACAGGCAGCAGCGCTTTCAGCAGGAGTGGGAGTCTAGGGAAAGGACATCATTGTACTGACTGACTGTTTGGCCCAGCTGGTCAGTATTTAAAAGGAGAGCTGCACTGTAATTACATAAAAAAAAGTATATAGGGGGAAGGTTTAAGTAAAAAATTATTGCGCAACCGGTCGTGTCAGGTTAGTGGATTAAAACCAAGTAATTTTTGCTTCCCTTTTACTTATTGCGGTCACATTAGTATATTAGTTGTAGTTAAATTGTTGGTTACGTAACAGTCTTTGTTTGGATTTAGTGAATATAACTGTCCAGGTTTTTGTGTCTGGCCAGACAATATTATATTGGGGTACCTTACAGCTGCCACCTGTAATTCCTCCGGGCTCCCAGTGGATGGTGCTGAATCACCTTACTTGGTCCAACTTTATCTGGAGTCTCCTTCGGGCTGGTGGTCTGGTTGTAAACTGCGTGGTATCCCCTGTGGTGCAAAAAGAATTATTTGATGATCCAACGCGTTTCCCCGCCTCCGTTAAAGGTCTCAGCGGCTTTATCAAGGAAAAAGAAAAGGAAGAGTCGCAAAAGTTTTTTTATGTAATATATTAATTTTTCTTAAAAATTGTGTTATATTATTCTGTGTATGTTTTATATGTGTTTTTTATCGGTACATAAATAAATTGCATGTACTATTTCCCCCTTTATGGCGCAGTTCTATTCTGTTTCTTTCTGGTAATTAATTTGGGGAATCGAGCTATCCCCCACAGAACAGCAGCATTTAAAGGGGCATAATAGTCCTTGTTAATATTCTGTTTAGGAGATTATAAAAAAAGGTCAGACTACCCGCAGCGCAGTACCTAACCAAAACTGCACTGTAATTGGCTGAAGGTAATTGGTAGTGCAGCCTGGTTGGAGAAACCAACAAGATGGCCGCCGCCAGGGAAGTGACAGGTTTCAGAACCAGGAAGTGTGTGCAGTACACTCCAGGCAGCGTGTCCAGCAAGGCCTAGGCAGAGTTCACAGCATCATGGCGCCTCAGTGTGGGAGGCATGGGTGGCAGACATGGTGGTCGTGACATCAACACAGTGGCAGTTAGTGGTGTTATTAGACAACCGTATAGTATTAATATACACTTTAATTTGGGTCCTTAAATAGGACAGCTGGTGACACGTCCAGAGTGTGTATTAATCATTAATACAGTACGAAAATTCTAAATTGATGAAATAAATATATACAGAAAGTCACATCAATACCCGTTGATGGTAATTAGCAATCAATTCAAACAAAAATGTACATATTCATAGCATGACAGGTATCCTTAGGGAGATGGGGAAAAGAGAAGTACAGTGAGTTAGGCTCAATTCTTTCTGCTGCCCAACGTCTTCACAGAGATGAGTGGACGGAGGGTGAAAGAAGAGATTGACACACTGATAGAAAGATTGCAAGTGTAAGGAGGACACTTCTGTATGTGGTGTTAGGACAGCCTTGATACTAGAGCATTGCAGGGCTGAAATTCGCCACCAGAAAGTCTCTCCTACACGGAATGAAGAGAAGCTGATGGTAATATTAACACTTAAGTGAAAAAATGTCAGATCAAATGGGATAAATCATATATATATATATATATATATATATATATATATATATATATATATATATATGTTAGGTTCAAAGAGATGTAGACAAAAAGACCAAAAGATTGAGAACTAGCTCTGCTGCAGCGGCTTTTCAGTCAAAACATATCTATATTGTAATAACCAATAGTATCTGGTGTAACTGGGCGGCAGAATAAAGGAGATATGCGCACACAGTAAGTGTGTTGCTGGTTGTTTGTAACACCTATCAATATAACAATTGGACACATTAATGGTTCAAAAAATAGGAACCAAAGATAGGCAAATTAAAGATTTGTCACACTACTAATTCTCAAATTAACTGACACATTCCATGCTTACCTTTAGTCACTTTATAATACCTTCCAGAAACTTTAATACTACATCTGGTGGTAATAATAATAATAATAATAATGATAATATTATTATTTATAAAGCACCTTTCTACCAATAGGACTCAAAGGTGGAAATTTACTAAGATAGGAGTTCTATTTCAGGTGGGATTTTGCTATGGGCAACCAATAGGATTCTATCTATTATCTTTTAGAAGGTGCTAAATAAAAAGTGTATTCTGATTTGTTGCCCATAGCAACATCCCATCTGCAATAAAATGCTCATCTTAGTAAATTTACCCCATAGTGTTTCACATTTGCATTTAGAAAACATAAGATACTAAGGGCCTTATCCAGACCTGCTCGCTGAGCTGCGAGTGTTAGGAAGCCCACCAAGCAGGTAGCCGTCGCCCTGCTGAATGCAGGCCCTCTGCACTTCCCTGCCCCAGTGCATGGCTGTGAACACATACGCAGCCGTGCACACAGGGGGAAAACCATTCTTAGCTTGTGGCACCTACCTGCCGCCCAAATCCAAACTTAGGCCTTTGACACCTACCAGCCGCCCTAATCCCACCTTAGACATTTGACACATACATGCACACCAAATCCCACTTTGAGTCCTATGGCACCTATCTGCCACCCTAATCCCAAAACTCTGTTAGAATAGTAATATTCATTCATATCATACATCATATGACATAATATGCTTCAATATAAAAAAAAAAAAATTACAAAAAAGTATGAGACCAAGCATGCCTCCCCAGCCTTCAGAGCATATGTTCCCCCCGGCCTACAGAACATACCCTTCCCCAGCCTCTATAATATATTCCTCTCCCGTCTTCCAGAACATACCATTCTGTTGGCCCAGAGTTAGCCCTATGCAAATTAGGCAAATTCCTAGAGAATTTGGAATGCTCACCTTGACAGTGGGCAGTGTTGGAACTAGGATGGGCATAACTTGTATAAGGTAAAAATGTACTACTGTGTGGCATAACATGATTAAGGCACACTACATGTCATGTAATGTGAAAAATGAGCACTACTGTGTGACATAACTTAATTAAGGGACACTCTCATATGATGTAATGTGAATAAGGATACAATACTTTGTGCCGAGTCAGAGGTGAAGCTGGTGACAGTGCCAGGGTGCGTCAGCCAAAATCTTGCCAAGGGCATCAAATTTGTTAGGGCTGGCTCTGCATGTGCCAAAGTATAGTTACGCTCTAGTTCCAAATTAGGATTTTATGGAGAAGTTATAGACAGGAAGTAATCGTTTGGAGGTGTTAAAGGAGAGCATATCTGTCATTGGCTGTAAGCTCATATGTGCAAAAACATTGCATCTATCTCAATACTACTGTATCCAGTCTGTGTATCCATAGGAAAATATATATATATTTATTTACATTGCCACAAAAAATATCAGTGATATTGATGTTGGAATGGGAGAAATGTTAACATCAGAGTATGTTTTCAGTGCAAGGATAAGAAAGCAAGGAAGGGGATAAAGGATACAATCCTACAAGTTCAGCGCCTAATTCTGATTCATGCGGAACGAGGCAAATTCGTCCCTGTTCTGATGTTTTGGGGATCTGCGCATGCACAAGCGCATTTTTGCGCATGTGCAGACCCCGGCAACGAACGTCCTTGGCGAGTTAAACCATCACTGGGCCACTTGTTGCATGGAGGGAGGGCCGGCGCGGTGCTAGGAATGGGGCTCGCCCATTAGAACGTCCAGGCGCATGCAAATAAAAATCAATTTCACTATTTATGAGGGCAGGAGAAATCATGCGATGGTTGACGACCATCAAATGATTTCTCCTGCAGTGGAGGCATGTGAGGGGATGTGTTTTCGTTACATATCCCCTCGCATGTTACCGTGGGGAATCGGCGTCTGCCGGTGGGTGGGGGTTCGAACGGGTGGCATCTCAGACGCATGGTAAGCTGCGATGTTCACAGCTAACTGAGCCAGCCTGAATCTGGACCTCACTTTCCACTACGTATAACCTGCTTGTAATCAATTATTTAATAGGTCAGTGAAATATCTCACTCAACTGTATATATTTGTTCACAAGCATATATTAACAGTATCTGTATCAATTCATTAGTACCCGTTTTAATGGATCCTATTTAAATATTTATAAGTTTTAGTAATACAAACATTTAATTTGAAATCTCATTTAAACCTACCGATATATAGTATGTGTTATTCCTTCATCTAATTAGGCTAATTAACCTACAGATCTGCAGGATTTTTCTCCTGTAGCTTTTTTCAGCCTCAAGTCGTTTCAATTAAACATTGATTTATTTATGTAATTATTTGGCAAACATTAATAACTTGTTATATCGCACAGACTATTCTGTATCTTTACCATCTAAGCTTTATTACACTCTATTGTTACCCTGCAATGTCATTTTACCACCCTAAGGGTCCTGCATAAACACTATGGTCTTTTACCTCCCAGTGACAATATTTTATAAGTATTATACACTACCTTTCAAAAGTTTAGGGTCAATTAAAAATGTCCTTTAAAAAAAAACAAAAAAAACAAACTCTTTATTTAGACAAATAGAGCCATGTTAACATTTTGCAAATAGAGAAAAAAGAATAGCTATATGCAAATAGCTCACACATTTAGAAACATCAATAGTAAGGACAAGTAAAGTAAAAGAAGGGGGGGGGGATAGGGTTTAGGGCATGGATAAGGATACTAGAAAACAGGCACTATACACTGGTGACGCCAATAACAGAAAGCTTATTAGTAGCATATGTTATTATCTGTGTAACATAACTGCGAACACCGTGTGAGGAAACATGCATTTAGTAATATAAGAAAACATATTGGCATAGGGAGGATCTGAGGGCGGGGTGTCAAAGGAGCATACGCAGTACATGAGGTACCCATAAATCTCAGTTAGAGCTAGGATAGTTTGCCATCATCCAGGAATTCCAGATTTGGTTTAATTTTAGGGGACAGTCATTAAGGTAATAGCTAATCCTTTCCATATTTGCTACATAACCAATATAGTTATTTTGTGCCTGGAGGGTAGGAGGGTAGGAGGGTAGGGTGATTTCCAACATTTGGCTATCAGGGATTTTGCGGGAGCTAAGATGTGGGAGAATAGTTTGTTCATGTGGGGATCACAGTTTTGAAAGGGCCTAGCTAGTAAAAAGGGCCAAGGGTCCGAGGCTACTGGGATGCCAGAAAGAGACTTCAGCAGACCTGAGTCCAAAAGGTGACTATGATGGGGCAGGACCACCATATGTTGTATAAGGTACCTCCCCACTAGCAGACTGAAGTAGCCGTGGAAAAGATCCTATACAATCTCTCAGGGGTATAATACCACCTATAATACAATTTGTAGGAGGTCTCTTTTATGCGCGTTGAGATCGAACTCTTGGCAACCCCCTCTCTTACCTCCCCCCAACACAGATCCCTCTCCCACTCCAACTCATGTCAGGTTCGCTCGGGAGCTGTAGTTTATATTAAAATAGAATTGTGAGATCATCCCCCTACCCATCGGGTTCTCAATACACTCTCGCTCAATAGGGGTCAGGGTTATTATTGTCCTAGTATGATAAAGTGATCTGATGAAATAGCGGATCTGGAAGTACTCAAAGGGACCCCAAAGGGAGGCGAGGGAGCGGATCCCAAATGAAGAGGACTCCAAGTCTATCCATGCTACAGTTCCTCTTGGCACAAAGGAGGCAGCTATTTGGCTCGCCATTTAGTATGATTTGACATCAGGTAACCCTCGACCCCCGATGATCTGGGTAGTTTAAGAGTATTAAAGGCTAGCCTAGAGGGTTTATCATTCCATATTCATATTTTAATGTCATACAGTGCAGGGAGGGAAAATTGGGGATGGGTGAGTGTTAATAAAACATCTGCAAATAACAAAATTTTAAAGTCATGGGACCCCAGCTCTACCCCGTGTATTTTGTCTGACATTCTGATCATGGCGGCAAGAGGCTCAATGACCAGAGTGAACACAAGGGGCGATAATGGACATCCTTGTCTTGTGCCATTGGTTAGTGGAAATTAGTCTGAGAGAGTACCATTGGTCAAAACTCTCGCTATTGGGGAGGAATATAGGGCTGATATAGCTGACAAATATTCAGCTTTTATGCCAAAAGGTTGTAGAGTTTTGAATAAAAAGGCCATGAGATGCGGTCAAATGCTTTCTTAGCGTTTAATGCTAGGATGAGAGAGGGGGACTGCCTATGATTGAGAATTTGAATAAGATCTACTGTCCGTCTTGTGTTATCCCTGGCCTGCCTTCCCGGAATGAAACCAACTTGATCATAGTGGATCAGACCAGGGAGAATACCATTCAGATGAGTGGCTAGGGTTTTAGTATATATCTTAATATCAACATTCAGCAGTGAGATTGGCCTACAATTTGCAAAATACCTTCTTTGTGAATGAATTATTCTGGCTTCTAGCATAGATTGGGGGAATTGGGAACGGTGAAGGACTGCGTTAAACAAGGTCTTGAGGTGGAGCATTAAAATATGGACAAATGTCTTATAGTAGGAAGCTGAAAAACTGTCAAGGCCAGGGGCCTTTGACATCTTCAGAGACAGTTAAGGAGGGTCAGGCTGGGGGACATACAGTGAATGGAAGCAGTGATGGACATTCAGAGAAGGGGGGGCAGGCTGTGGGACATAGTGAATGGGAGCAGATTGGGGGACATACAGTCAGGGCCGGTGCTAGGGTGTCCGGCGCCCTCCTGCAAACCATAAATGTTGCGCCCTTTCGCATTGCCATTGCAACAAGCTGCAGCCTGTTTGCGGGAGCATATGCACCGTCCACCATCCCCACTGCCTATATCCTGTTGCGGGGGGCATCACTTCAGCATTTCATGCAAGCCTCCGTCAATGCCCACCCTCCCCGCAGCCGATGGCCTGTTGTGGGGGCATTGCTTCAGCATTTCATGCGAGAGTTCGAGACAATGCAGGCATGTCAGGTGGAGGGCTTCGACGGCTGGGTGACATCGCACACAACCCAAAACATGGCCGGCCTGCGTCTGGCTTCACAGCTACTGTAGGCTGCACAACTAGGGTGCAGCCGATACTGCGCAAATGTTTCACTGTGTAGCAAACCACTCGCATCTCAGTGCTGTGTCCGCAAAATGTAGGCATTATTTGAAAAATGTCTAAATTAATATTAAAAAAATATACAATTATTAAAAAATATGTTATAAACATGTATAATAAAAGACTCACTGTTCTTTGCTGTTTAAATCTTGTACAGTCCCTCCTCTTCTCTCTGCGTAGGCAGGACGCTGAAGACACCATTACATCCCTCTCAGACTGAGAGGGAAAGGAGGGGAGAGAAGGAGGAGATGGAAGAAGAGGGAAGGAGATAGAGGGGGTGGAGTGTTGAGGAATGGGCTGCACTGCACACTGAGAAGAGGGAAGGAAGGGAGGCGGCGCTGCTGCCTGTTTTTCATTTGATTGACAGGTGCAGGGAGCAATGGGACATGACATCCAGGCATTCACAGTGTCAGTGAGTGAGGGGAGCCGCTCTTCAGGCTGCTGGCTGCCTGTCACAATATTTGACAGGCTGCGGCAGCCAGTAGCCATGATCAAAATATATATAAAAAATATAAAGTTTAGCCAAGCGCGCAGCACAGCACTGGCTGGCAGGCTGTACAGAGACTGGGCAAGGGGTGGAAACAATCAGGCACTGCCGCACTGCACGCTCACTGCCACACATTGTTATTACAGCGCTGCCTGCCACAGCGCAAGAGTCCGATGACCTTCCGTTGAGGAAGAGGGGGCAGGAGGAGGACTTTGAAGGACAGACAGTGTGGGTGTGTGTGCACTCTGGGTGAGGGATCAGCATTTCATACTGCCACCCGCTGTCAGACAGGCGCTCGAGCAGCGTGCAGGCAGTGATAGTGAGGGCTGAGGCAGCTTTAACAGAGCAGGGACAGAGCGCCTTTTCAGCATGGCGCCTCAATGCTTTGCAGGTGCTGCTGAGTGGGTAGCGCCGGCCCTGCATACAGTGAATGGGGGCAGATTGGGGGACATACAGTGAAGGAGGGTCAGGCTTTGGGACATACAGTGAATGGAGGGTCAGGCTTTGGGACATACAGTGAATGGAGGCAGTGATGGACATTCAAACAAGGGGAGACAGGCTGGGGGACAGAGTGAATGGGTGCAGAGTGGAGAACATACAGTGAATGGTGGACATACAGTGAAGGAGGAGCAGGCTGGGGGACATACAGAGAAGGATGGTCAGGCCAGGGAATATACAGTGAATGGGGGCAGCCTAGTGAATATACAGTGAAGGGGAAGGCTGGGAGACATAAAGTGAATGGGGGCAGAGTGGGGGACCTTTCTGATGTGATTAATGATTCAAAGAATGTCAGACTGAATGGTCGGCCCCCCCACATTTTCACCTCACAAAAACTGGCCCTTGTCGCAAAAAAGTTTGGACACCCCTGGCCTAGGGGCACAACAAACTGTTAGGCCATAAAACCCTTTTCTGGCCCGGAGCCAGTAACAAGTAATAAGGGGTGCATATACTGTATAAGAAAAGCATATAAAAAAGATAAGAAATACATTTAAATAGAGAACAGCTCTATTCTCATTAACGCTTAAGGTATTCCTCTATGGGAGGAATTAAATAGTAAAGGGAATTAATGTCTTGGAAAAGAAAGTGGTTGCAAAAGGGTATTGTAGCAAAACCTAAGCTAGAAAAAAGCTATATAGGGTAGTCAGAGAACAACTGAACATTACTACTAGAAGTAGTATGTCTAGTTCTAAATGGGATTTTCTGGGAGTATGGGCTAGAGCAGAGGTGGGGGAAGACTGACTTTTGGGAATGACGTCGTCGGTTGAGGAAGGCATAGATAGGCCCATAGATGTCAAAAGGCAGTGAGCTTCTTCTAGAGACCTGACGGGGGGAAATTTATTTTGGTGCCATATTAGGATGCAGAATGGGAAGCATCATCTGTAATGAATATTTTTCGATCTCAGAAGTGTAGTAACTGGTTTGAAGTCTTTACGTTTAAGCAAGGTGGTAGGAGTAATATCCTGGTAGAATTGGAGCGGGTGACCCTGGAACGTCACATTTGGCAGTTTTCGAGATTCGCTGAGGATAATTTCTTTAGCCTTGAAGTAGTGACAGCGCAATATGACGTCCCTAGGTTGGGAGGAGTCTTGTGATCGAGGTCGAAGTGCTCTATGGGCCCTGTTTAGGAGCAGGTGATCTTCTAGGGTAGAGGGGGATAGATGTGCAAAGAGCTTCCTTCAGGTAATCGTCTAGTGTAGTGGAACCTATTTCTTCGGGAATGCCTCTGATGCAGACGTTATTATGACGTGCTCTATTCTCTTGGGTCTTCCTGATGCTCACGTAGGAGTTGGATTTCTTGCTTCAAGTTTTGAAGATTCATGTTAAGGTCAGTTTGGGCTGAGACAACATCATGCATCTTGATCTCTAAATGACCTGTCCTGTTGCTGAGGTTGTTAAGATCGGTTTTGAGAGTGTTAACTGCTTCTCGTACACAGGAGTTAAAGGACAATGAACAAGAAAGAAAGATAATTTTGCTGAATGCAGAGCAACTACAGAAAAAAAATTATATACATGCAGGGGCGGATTGGGACACCGGTATACCAGGTCTCATCCTCTTCTGCTGAGCCTGCTTATACTCAATTAGAGTTTTTATACAATTTGCGCTAGAAACGCTAGCAGCTCCCACTGATGATAAAAGTTGCACTTTTGAGTACAAGACGAAGAAACAGAGAACAAAGAAAGAAGAAGTTCATCGGTGTAATTAGCGCTTGGGGATTGCTGAGAGTTCAAATAGGAAAGAAACACTTACACTTAATTAAGTGTACAGAAACAATCCATATACTGCATATATATGATGGTATCTTCTCAGAAAAAATCTCTCGTATATATAGCTTCCTCAAATAGGTAACATAATGATTTGATGTTGTGATATCACCAATTTAGGGTGCAGGTAGTGCAACACCTTCTGGTAAAGGGAAAACATTTATTTACACATTGCACTCACAATTTTTAAAATTAAATAAGCTTATCATCACCATATGGTGACAAAAACAAGGTCAGGTGCGGGTTGGTCTCTCCACACCACTCCTCTGGCTCCCCTTACGATGGTGCGAAGAGCGCCCGGAGGGCGCGATTAATCACGTAGTATAAGTCACAAACCTTTCTTTCACTCATGGTTGGTGTGGGGGTGTGAGCTACAAGAAGCTTACTTTTGATACCCCTTTCCTGTTTTATACAGTTCAATTACCTTTTCCAGCAGATCCTTTGACAATTCTTTTGCTTTCCCCATGACTCAGAATTCAGACACGTCAGTGCAGCACTGGATGAAGATGCAAGGTCTTTCAGGATACCAGAAACTCACTGACCTTTAATATACACACACTGATTACAAGCAAACAGATCACAGGTGAGGATGGTTACCTTTAGTAGCCATTCCAACCTGTTTGTGTCAACTTGTGTGCATCAGGCCAAAATCTCCAGGGTATGTAAACTTTTGATCAGGGTCATTTGGGTAGTTTCTGTTGTCATTATGATTTAAAAAGAGTAAACACAGTTGTTTGACAATAAATGGCTTCACCCACCCACATGCTGTCTTTTATATGTACTTGTCTGGCAGTTTAGTGATTGCTACATCCAGGGCCATCTTAACACCATTATGGGCCCCCGGGCAAAGCAGCGCAGTGGGCCCTTCCAGGAGCACACACTTCCTACTTGGGCCCCTCCAGGAGCACAAACAAATCTAAAAATAGAAAGCACAGAAACAGTGAGGAGAGAGGCAGTGGGGTTGGGCAGAGAGGGATCAGGCACACAGAGAGAGAGGGTGAGAGAATGGGGTTCAGGCACAGAGAGATAGATAAGGATGAAAGAGGGGGGGGGGGGGTCAGGCAGAGAGAGAGAGAGACAGGAGTGAGGGAGAGGGGGGTCAGGAAGAGGGAAAGAGAGAGAGGGGGGTCAGGCACAGAGAGAGAGGGGAGATCAGGTACACAGAGAAAGGGGGTGAGGCAGAGAGGGGTGAGAAAGGTGGGGTCAGGGTCAGAGAGAGAGAAGGGGGGGTGAAAACAGGGGGGTCAGACAGAGCGAGAGAGAGAGATTAGAAAGAGGGGGCAGGCATAGAGAGAGGGGTAAAGGAGAGGGAGGTGTGAGGGGGGTTTAAGCAGAGAGAGAGAGGCATGATCAACACATAATGCACAAAGATGAATATAGGTCCAGAGCTGGCATCTGCTTACTTGTTAAGGGAGGGATGAGCCAGGAGGATATGATGCCGATGGACCAGGACAGCAGAGCAGGACTGGAGGGAGGCTCAGGAGGACCCATCACCCGAGGACACTCTTGGTAGTTGAGCTGGTGGCAGGACTAGCAGGCACTGGTAGCGTGGCTGCCCGAGTCCAAGCAAGGTACCCAGAGATACATAGTCGCGCTGGCTGCGCGGCACGGCAACCCTGATGCTTGCACAGTAAGAGCGCGGAGGCTCAGAGAGATCCCGCCCCCGCCATTGGCCGCATCCCAAACCCCTCCTGCACTCCCAGTAATGCTGTGCGGGGTGCGGGGCGGGCGTCGGCAGCTGCACTGGGGTAACTTAAGTCCTCTCTGCGCCCACACACACCCCGCTTCCCCGAGCATCAGCGGGGTCTGGCTTATTGTACACCACTGGCGGGGAAGCAGGGATGCGGGCAGCTGGCATCTGGGCAGCTGGGAGAAGTGGCTGACAGCTTCTAGAGCTATTTGCAGGCATTGCGGGAAGCGCTGCTGAATATGAAAAGACTTTCCAGATGCTGATTGGCTGAATTCTCTCCAATCAGCGTCTGGACAGTTTTTTTCATATTCAGCAGCGCTTCCCGCACTGCCAGCAAATAGCGATACTGTACAAGCTGTCAGCCGTCGCTACCCCGCTCCCCTGCCCGGATCCTTGCTCGCAACTGCTTGACGCCATGCCGTCTTTCCCATTGGGATGGGCCCTTAATTCATTGGGCCCCTGGGCAGCTGCCCATCGTGCCCAATGGGAAAGACGGCCCTGGCTACATCTTGCTTAATTCACATACAGGGGGAAATTTACTAATATGAAAAACCTAGTTTTTCGTATTAGTATTTTCCCTACGACTGCATACGACTGTTTCAGCCATATGCACAGTCGTGTTCCGGAGGGGTATTTACAATATACGACTGCTTTGTAACCCTCCGATGTCGTAGTAATTTGTTTTAGCTGGCCATATATACGGCCGCTAATACGAATTAGTAAAGGCAGATCAGTCAGATCCGTGCAGGCTGCAAGGTGTAAAAAAAATAGAAAAATAAATACATTTAAAAAAAAACAGCGTAGGGGTCCCCCCCCACAGCTGTAACCAGCACCAGGCTGAAAGAGCCGGGCCGGTAATTAAAAATCAGGGAACCCGACAAATAGGGTTTCCCCGATTTTTAACAACCAGCCCCAGGTGTCCTGGTTCCGGATCCATGTCGACATTCTTCAGCATGTCGATTTCCATGTCGGCGTCCAGTCCGGGGTCCGAAGAAATCCATGGTGGACCTGTGGAAGGAAATCCAACTCACCCAGGTCCTCCATGGAAGTTCTTCAGGCTTGATTCGATGTAGTCCAGGTTTTCTTGCATCTTCTTCAAGCTGCCGGCGACTCCGGCAAGCTCCCCGCTGCGGACTGTCAGAGGCGCAGAGATCCTTCCTCCTCTGCGCCTCTACTCAGAATGAATTCTGGCCAATCAGGAGCCGACTTTCTGGCTCCTGATTGGCCGCTAGGCGGCCTTCTATTGTATAAAAAGTCTCCCCCCGGCTGTGGCATTACCATTACCCTGCTGGCTGGTTTGGCCTGGGTCTGGTTCTTAAAATACGGGGGACCCCTAGTCATTTTGTCCCCCGTATTTTGGGAACCAGCCCCGGACCTGGAGCCTGGTTGTTAAAAATCGGGGAACCCCTATTTATATGGTTCCCTGATTTTTAATTACCGGCCCCGGCTCTTTCAGCCTGGTGCTGGTTACAGCTGTGGGGGGGGGGGGATCCCCACGCTGTTTTTTAAAAAAAAAAGTATTTATTTTTCTATTTTTTTTACACTAAAGCCTGCACGGATCTGACTGATCCGTGCAGGCTAAAGCCAAATACGACAGGACAATCAAGGTGTATTTTCGTGCCTGTTTTACACCAATTAGCAGCCATATTATCAATACGGCTGCTTAGTAAATCAGGAACCACCATTCTTTTGAATGGTGATTCCTGTCGTATCCTATCGATGGTGTAGACATTCGTATTTGTAAATACAAATACGAATGTCCCATCTTTAAGAATACGAATTGCTGTATTTTTGGGGTAGTAAAATACAAATGTGTAAAAAATAGGTGTATTTCTGCCTACGAATACACCTATTTTTTACGAATTCATATTAGTAAATTTCCCCCACAGTATCTAGTGATAGTTATTTTTGTACACTTTGTTATTGTAGTACATTGCCTTATCTATATTTCTTGTCATCTTGCCACCAAACCCTGTAATGCTTGAGTGCAGTATTCTTTCTATTCTTTATCTTTCTTCTTGCTCACTTATCTATACCAACAGTGGCCCTGATCATGTGGGGTAAGCTTGCACTGGCACCAGTGGCATAAGTCCTGGAGGCATCCCAGTACCGGTAGGTATATAAAGCCTTATGGGAACGTGGCTATTATAGGCACGAAAACCTGCTGGTGACCTCCGTGAGTATTACACCTGTGTGTACCGGGGCAACTGTCCAGAACACGGTTGCCAAGAGTCACCTTCCCGAAACATCCAACTCTTCAAGTAAGCTTTGGTACTTGTGACTTATCTGGGCGCCTGATTTTCTTCATCGCACCTAAAAATCGCGTCAAATCGCATCGCATACAATCAGATTGCATGCGATGCGATTTGCCGCGATTTTAATATGTGAAGGCACCCAGATGCCTGTTTCATATGTGAAATGGCCCCCAGACCCCATTTTTAATGGTATACCCACCCTGATGGCTAAATGCCCCCCATTGTTAACGCCACCCCACTATCAACGCCAACCCGAAGCGTGGCGAGCGGCGGCAGTACGCGTCCTCCGACCTTTTCATACCCCCACTATCCACGTCGGCGTGGAGTTGACTCTATATAGTGTGGCGAGCGCAGCGAGCCACCGAGCCCGAAGCGTGGCGAGCCCCGCGAGGGGAAGCGGATACCTGTGAAGCCCGCGAGGGGACGCGTATAGCTGTGAAGGTATCCAGCTGCGCTCGCCACGCTTTGGGCTCGGTGGCTCGCCACACTATATAAAATCAACTCCACGCCGACGTGGACAGTGGGGGTATGAAAAGGTCGGAGGACGCGTACCGCCGCCCCACGCGGGCTCGCTGCGCTCGCCACGCTTCGGGTTGGCGTTGATAGTGGGGTGGCTTTAACAATGGGGGTCATTTAGCCATCAGGGTGGGTATACAATTAAAAATGGGGTCTGGGGGGCCATTTCACATATGAAACAGGCATCTGTACATATTAAAATCGCATCAAATCGCATCGCATGCAATACAATAGCATACAATGCAACGCGGTTTTCTCTTCAAGGGAATTTCAAGGGAAATCGCATCAAATCACATACTTAGGTTACTGGCATACAATTTCAACATCGGACGCCCAGATAAGCCACAAGTACCAACCCCCTTCTAGTTTACTCAGGTACTCCCTCTCTGGATCATAACACCTGCCTTTCCATACGCACCTGTGATATCCTCTACCCATATGTACCTCTGTCACCTTGCCTGATCAAGCAATCCTCTGCTCCATCCCCATGCCTCTGCATCTGTGTGTTTACATATGCAGCTCATCCTCATGGGACTGTGGGAGTCCCTTGATGTCCTTGACAAAGGCTTTGAACCGAAACGCATTGGACATTAACCACATACGACCACCCAATCAGGTCTTGCCAATACCACCCCCTGCCGCTGTACCCACCACAAACTGCCTGGCAAGATAGAGAAACACAACCTGAACAACAAAGTCCTGCAAGAGGCTATAGCGAGATCTTGGGAACCCAGAAGTGCGACACATACAGACCGGGAGACGCAAGCAGATGCATCCCTAAGCATTGCTACACCACCAATGTGTAGGAGACAGAGGGAGAGCATACAGCAGTCCACATCCACTACACCACCAATGGAAGGTGCACTACACGGATGGAGGCGCACCTCCTTACCAACACCAACAGTAAGCACATTCACAGCGGCAAACTGAACAGCATACTTACATATGAACTACACGAAGCTTAATGAACATTCAAGTAAAGATTGACCCAGATTAAGGCCACCAGCAAATTACTGGGGAACATAGAATCCGGGATGAGGACCCTATGGGATAGGGATCTCTAAAGGATACTCTAATACCTTCTCAAGATCACTCCAGAGTGACACTGCGGTGGCCCTCCTGAGAGACTTAGGGAATAGTCTCAGGAGTCTGACTCTTATCCGAATTACATGATCAACTGATTCAATACAATAAACATATTTTAAACTATCTGGTGAACAGTTCCCATTCGTACCACACATATAATCCACAAAATGTCACTACTTGTAGAGACTTTAAGGGTAGGACACCCTCAATCATAGCACAGTATCCATATCCCGTCAACGCTCCCTTCCTTTGCCCTCAACCCCTGTCCCTCATCTCACCACACCCTGAATGTGCTTGTCTCCACCTCTTTACTCCCCTCAGCCTATCAGGGCAGAGCTGCAGAGGAGCTCCACGCCTCATAGGCTGTTCGCCTCTCCATAGACACCCATGTTATGAACATAAACTCCTATGGGGTTTTATGGGCTCCTATGGTGGTTTTATGGGCTCCTATGGCGGTTTTTACCATAGATGTCCATATAAAGAGTTTAACATGGATTCCTATGATGGCAATCGGCAAATCAGCCTAATCGCAAATGAAAGGATCTGTTCAAATAACTTTAAAGTCAGGGTGATTTGATTGTTACCACAATAGGAGCCCCAGAGGAGTTTATGGTCTATATTCCCTAACCAAATATGTGTGCACTTACAAACTCACCTTGCTTTTATCAAGAGAAATTCATGTTTTCTTGTGCACACCCCACTTCACACCCCATTTCATAGTATAAATTTTGAACACAGTGCAGAACCTCTGGTGCACCCTCTCAATTAATATTTATGCACTTGGAGTAGTATATGATGTGGGACATCTATGTGGAGGTTTTGTATATATGGGAAAGGGGGTTTTCATATAATCTCTATATATATATATATATATATATATATATATATATATATATATATATATATATATATATAAAAGTTAACCAAAATAAAAAGGACATCTTAAGGTGGGTCTGCCATTAAACGTTAAACATGATTATGTCATCCAGATATGCTGCAGTATAACATTGATGCAGGTTCAAAATATGATCAACGGGAAGATATATCAAGCCTCACAGAGAGATACAATCGTGAAACGAAAGGAAGGAAAAATTTAGACAGTGGATATGCATACATACCTCCCAACTTCTGTCCGGAGGAACTTTGCCGCGCGAGCGCCCGAAAAGGGGGCGGGGCGTATGCAAATGAGGGCGCGGCTTATGCTAATTAGCCGCAACCTCATTTTCATACGAGAATAGACGCTGTGCGCATGCGCACAGCGTCTATTCTACTAGATTGGGGGGTCTCCCAACTGCCACCCCCCGCAGCGGGACAATGCCTGCCGCGGGTGGGACGTCGGGACAGGACCCGAAAATCGGGACTGTCCCGATGGAATCGTGACAGTTGGGAGGTATGTGCATACCTCCCAACATGACCCTCTCCAGGAGGGACACATTGCTCTGCTCCTGCACTTTCCTCTTAATGGGGCAGATGTATTAAGCCTGAACAAGAGATAAATGCAAGGGTGATAAGGAGAGATAAACATCCAGCCAATCACCTGCTAACTGACTTTTTTCAAACACAGCCTGTAACATGGCAGTTAGCAGGTGATTGGCTAGATGTTTATCTCCCTTGCATTTATCTCTTTTTAAGACTTAATACATCTGCCCCAATGTATGATTGCCAACACCTGTGTTGAAACACCTTTCTTATTAGTTAACATGTTCAACACCGATAAAAGTAATCATGCATTAATAAGAAAGTGCAGGAGCAGAACAATGTGTCCCTCCTGGAGAGGGTCATGTTGGGAGGTATGGCTATGCAACGAAAAAGCAGCTTCCCATCTGTGACATTGGGTAGCAAAACATGTGAAGATTTGCTGCAGTACCATCTATAGACAATAGGTGTCAGTGCACAATCAATGCTGACAGCTTCACAATCAATGCTGAAAGCTGCAAATTCTTATACAGTAGGTCTACATTCTGAAAGCTGCAAATACTTATGTATACATATTGGGCCTGATTCAGAGTTGATCGCTGTTGTACGAATTTACAAGCCTATCTATTATCAAACAACTGTGCATGTGTAAGGATCATTGTGTGCATGCACATGGCCAAACAAAGACAACAATCAGCATATAATCTAATCGCAATCACCTCAGTTTTACTCACAAGAAGTCAGGGTTTGTAGGTGTTAAACAGCTGTTTTCTGGATGTGTCCTGAAAAGGTCAGGTGTGCCCAGGCCTTTTTAGGGAGGGTCTGTCAGAGTTGCACACACTTGCACAGAGTGGGGAAATCATTTCATGATGAGTTGTGGATTTGCAGGTAATACCCCTTTCAGTCAGAAATTTCCCCAAAACCCAGGTATTTCCCGGATACAAAAACCCGGGTAGAACTAGGCTGAAAGGTGCTGACCCCCTTTCACACAGCAACAAAAACCCGGGTATTTCCCATGTTGACCCCTTTCACACAGAAGCCGGATTTTTTCTGAAAATCTCTGTGTGTCATAAGTAGAGACAGGATTATATGCATTTGCATATTTGCATATGCATACGCATATTTTGCCCATTCTCACATGTTATTGCATATTTTACCTAAAATCTAGTGATGGTGCATATTTTAGGACCCACCACCTTTCCACCCACGAATCACAGCACTGATTTGCCCTCCTGCTGGCCAGGTAGTGGTAGAGTGTGCAGGCTGGGCCAATATGTGCGCAGTATGGGGACATTGCTCTAGGCTGCCAATCTATTTTAATAAAAGTCAGGCGGGGCGGGTTATGCCACAAAGCTCCTGAACCTTTGCCTGCCCCTGGCTTGGGACTTTGCGCCAAGAGAGAGACTTCAGCAGCAGAGGAGGTGGGCGGAAGGATTGTGAGAAAGCCTTCCACTGTGCCTCTTTCACATGCTATGCTGACATTTGATCCATCTGCGCTGGAGATGAGGGTCTGTGTAGTTGATAACAGAAGAGCTTAGGACGCTGCAGTATGCTGTAGCAGCCTGGAAGAAAAAAAATCCTGTGTACGGCACTAAACATCTGCAGGTGCTGTGGGCCTATTTTTGAGGTTTATTTGCAACTAATAGGATGCTGATTTTTAAATAAATAAGTAAAAAAAATTTTTTTTTTCATTATTTAATGTAGCATATTTTAACACTTTTCATGCATATTTTAAGTATTTTTCATGCATATTTTAAGTATTTTTCATGCATATTTGCATGCATATTTCAAGCTTTTTATATTGCATATAATCCTGTCTCTAGTCATAAGAAAAGGACAGTTTCAAAGGCACACAGAGATGAGGTCATGAAAAGTGGGAGGTGTCTGCACACTGCATTGCATTAAACCATACTTGCCTACCTGACCCTCTCCATGTGGGAGAAAATGCTCTGTTTCTGGCCTTCCTGGTAATGTAGGATTGCCATCACCTGTGGGGAGCTAGGTAATTGATAAGAAAGGTGTTTCACCACAGGCGATGGCAATCCTACATTACCAGGGAAGTCCAGGAACAGAGCATTTTCTCCCGCATGGAGAGGGTCAGGTAGGCAAGTATGCATTAAACATGGCTGACAAGTTGCTGAACCCAGAGGTCATGAGTGCTCTGTGTGTTTTGCCGTTTAGGTGAGGTTGAGGTGAGGATCTTGGCAATATTGGTATAGACTACAGCGTCCTTCACTGTGCCAGTGATTTGTTCCCTGATCTCTTTCTCCCCTCTGGCCTCCAGCAGTTCATGGACCTCCTCTTCTTTCCAATGCGCCATGCCTGTCTGCTTTTGTGCTGCAGCATAGCACATGTCTGACGCCTCTGCTACAGTCAATCAGGAACCCAGAAATGCCCAGCCAATCGCGCAGCACTATGCTGCACAGCCAATAAGCGCTTTTTATCAATTGCACAACACTTTTATTGGCAAGCTGCTCAATCAGAGGTCTGTCATTCAGGTGCCAACAGGGAGGGGTAAATCTGGTTAGGAAAAAAAACAGTTTGTTTCCCTATTGCACACTGAATGAGAAATATACATATAATAATCAGATAATAGAGAGGCATATATGGGTCAGCATTAGGAGGGATTGCTGACACCTGAGTGCCATTGGAGAAGCCAGGGGTATCTCCAGGTAAGCTGGCTCTCAGATGTTGTAAGCCATTATCATGTGGCCTTACACTGGGCTATTAGGCCCATAAATTTGTTATTGTGCATGGGATGGGTTTGGGAGTGTGATTCCCTCTTTGTTGGTATGGCTGGTCTGCTCCAGGTCGACACACCCTAACACTTTATTAACATTTATGTTTTTCCCTATCACATTGTATGTATTATTTTAATCACACCTTCACCTTCCTACATAGCACTTATGTGCTTCTTATTTAACACCTACTAACTTTCATTTGTGTGCTGCCCTGGAGTAGTCAGCCTGTGCCGGCATATTGGGGGCCCACACCCCAGACCCATACCCAGTGTTAGGGACCCCCAGTGACAGAGATGCCTTGACGTACGGCCTGGGGGCTTAACCCTATATCTGCTTTTTATCAATTGCCAGGATAAAAATCCCGTGTCGGAGCCTTTCACACAGCTGGGAACACGGGTGAGACACGGGAAAAACCCAGGTAAATACCTGTGTCGAAGTCCAGGGAATTTAGACCCGTGTTGACCCTTTCAGACAGAAAAAAAACCCTGGTCGACACGGCAAGAGCCGGAAAATTACCGGGATAATACTGAAAGGGGTATAATACATTCACAGGGCAGATTTTCCCTCTGTCTGTGTGGTGGCTATATGATCGCAGTCCTCAGCAACTTTGCACAGCAGTGTCAGTGGCGGGGGTTGGGGGCACAGGTGCAAAAATATCATTTAGGTCAGAGTTGCCTACCCTCCCGTATTTAGCGATAGGCTCCTGATTTTTACCAGAGCCTCCCGGGGCCCTTGACAGTTACTACTGTTCTCTGGGACTTGGTCACTCGGAGAACAGCGGGCGGGAGGAGGCGGGGCCGCATATAGTAGCAGCCAGCAGGGCACTGTGTGCGGCGTTTCCGCAGATTGGGGAATCACTCATATTTTTATTTGACACATTATGCGATCACCATGGCATTATTCATTATTCTTGGCATGGTCCCTGTTGAGGATGCTGGAGGAGAAGGGGCAGGCAGTGGACAGCGGGCGGGAGGAGGCAAGGCCACTCTCTCTGATGGCAGCCACCCACCAATGACAGGCGGAGGAGGCAGGGCCGCACACAGGGACTGGGCAAGCCTCCTGCCGCTGAGCGGCCCGGCCTCAGCCCCAGTCTGTCACTGTCAGTGTGGCTGTGCGCATGCGCAACTTTCGGCGGCAGCGGCCTCTGTAGTGTTGGCCTCCCGGGAAAGCTCCCGGTAGATATAATGGCCAATCCACCCCTGGCGGCATATGAAGATTGATCAAAATAAATCCAGAATTGTCTAAATATTTTTTGGAAAAACTAAAACCACTATTTTAGTCAAGGCCAAAAAAATAACCATAGAGGAATAAACTGCACTTTTGAGGAAAGGCACCAAAATTATCACAAAGCGTGAAAAATAAAAAAAATACATTTATTCATACATGATTAAGCAACAATAATAAAACCAATTGTTCAATTAAAATGAAAAAGTGATCACATAGAACCATTTGTGTAGGTTTAATCAAGATTGTGGGAAGTGGTCACCTCTTCTTTTACCTAGGATCCTGTTCCTATAGTGGACTTTCAAATGTTATGTAAATGCACGGAGGTAAGTGTTCAAAAAGGACAGTCTTGCATCAAAAGTGCATGGATATTTATTTATTAACAGGTTTTTATATAACGCACACATATTCCGCAGCGCTGTACAGAGTATAGTTGAACATTCACATCAGTCCCTGCCCCAGTGGAGCTTACAATCTATATTCCCTACCACACATACACACACAGACATTCTAGGGTTAATTTTTGTTAGAAGCCAATTAACCTACCAGTATATTTTTGGATTGTGGGAGGAAACCGGAGTACCCGGAGGAAACCCACGCAAGCACATGGATAATATACAAACTCCGCACAGTTATAGCCATGGTGGAAATGGAACCCATGACCTCAGTGCTGTGAGGCAGTAATGCTAACCATGACACTATCCATACTGCCCCATATTGCCCTGCGGAGAAGTGCCAATTGGATGGATGTCCTCTGGTGGTGCTCATCTAAAAGTGCCAAATACAGTCCTGGTTCAGGTATCCAAATGGAAGGATTGATTTGTTGTAGGTCAACAATAGCCACAAATATTGGGGTGACACAGCCTGATGCGTTTTGCTGGGGTACTCCCAGCTTTTTCAAAGAACCTGTGAAAATAACCAACAGGATATTACTGTATTAACATCTGTCAAAGGCTGATTATTGGAAAAAGAAAACCACACCTGAAAATAGTCAACATAGCATAAGTGGACAGATGGTCAACACAAGCTTAAGGTCAACAAGGTTGACACTCAAGTTTTTCCATTTTTTGGGGCGTAGACTGACTTGGTTCATACTTTAGTATCCAAGTGGGCAAAGAGTGAGAATGTAATATTGTGCCCGAAGCATGGCGCATGCAGCGATGTATGCGAGGGGACGGGGTACACTTATACGGTGTCGATGTTGACAGACAACAGAAAACCGAGAAAAACTTGTGTCGACCATGTCCACCTTAAGCTTATGTCGACCTATGGTATGTGGACCATTGCAAGTGTTGACCTAGTCACTGTCGACCATTAGTGGTCGATATACACATTGTCGACCCCCTATACCTTAACCATACTCTCGCCATGATCTCTTATACACATAAAGCTGCTAAATTAGGAGGGAGACACATTGGGCCTTATTTTGGTTCATTCTTTCTGACAAAATCCTTCTTAGATGGGCAAAACCATGTGCACTGCAGGTGGGGCAGATGTAACATGTGCAGATAGAATTAGATTTGGGTGGGGTTTTACTTCAAAGTGAGATCTATATTGCAGTGTAAAAATAAAGCAGTCAGTATTTTCCCTGCACAGAAACAAAATTACTCACCCAAATCTAATTCTCTCTGCACATGTTACATCTGCCCCCCTGCAGTGCACATGGTTTTGTCCATCTAAGAAGGATTTTGTCAGAAAGAATGAACCAAAATGAGGCCCATTATGAGGGCTGATTCGGAGCTTCTGCAAATTGGCTGCATCGCATGCATACAAGAGTGCCAAGACAGGGGGAAAGCTGGCACTGTGTACCCGGGGCCGGAGTTGTTGGATGGTCCCTGGGTCAGTGCCCCTGTACAATACAGAACGTCCTCCTTTTGCAGCTTTTATTGCTCCTACTTTTATTTTATCCCTATGACCACAGCTCCTGGATTTAGCCACACCTCCAGTGCCCGGGCCCCGATCCACTTGCGATGGCTGTGCATTCATGGAAGCATACATGGATTAATCTCTGTGACCTATGTGAGTGGCGGGCATCACTATCAGCCTGCACTTTCACCAGCCCTATCTTTGCTGCCAGCGATCTAGCAGTTGCATTTTGTGCATACATACTTCTAGATAGGTCCCAATTATTGTACCACTGATACTGTATGTCAGTTTCGGTGTTTCTTTACATATTCCCTGTACAGCGCTGTGAAACCTAGGTGGTGTCTTTAAAAATAAATAACTAAATAAATAATAATAACGGCATATACATTCTGCTTACATGCCCAAAACCTGCCTCATACTATTATAAGCCTACGTACAAATGACCATTTTCCATCCAGTTACAACCACTTACTGTATCTACAAGTGGAGGTGCAGCTCAGATACATGTGGCTCTCAGTGTTCCCTAATGTTTGCCTCAGATACATGTGCAGCGCTATAAATCACTGAGGGGTAGATGTATGAAGCAGTGATAAGGGAGGAGAAGTGATAAAGGGCCTTATTCTAGTTCACTCCATACTTGCCTACATGACCCTCTCCATGCGGGAGAAAATGCTCTGCTCCTGGACTTCCCTGGTAATGTATGATTGCCAGCACCTGTGGTGAAACACCTTTACCTAGCTCCCCACAGGTGATGGCAATCATACATTACCAGGGAAGTCCAGAAACAGAGCATCATTTTCTCTCGCAAAGAGAGGGTCAGGTAGGCAAGTATGGTTCACTCTTAGAGGAAAATTCCTTCTTAGATGGACAAAACTATGTGCACTGCAGGTGGGGCAGATGTAACATGTGCAGAGAGAATTAGATTTGGGTGGGGTTTTTTCTTCAAAATGAGGTCTATATTGCAGTGTAAAAATAAAGCAGTTAATATTTTCCCGGCACAGAAACAAAATAACTCACCCACATCTAATTCTCTCTGCACATCTGCCCCCCTGCAGTGCACATGGTTTTGTCCATCTAAGAAGGAATTTGCCTCTAAGAGTGAACTAGAATAAGGCCCAAAGTGCCTGATACTTTATCACCAGCCAATCAGCTCCTGACTGTCCCTTTTTAAACCCAGCCTGTAACTTAACAGTTAGGAGCTGATTGTCCGGTGATAAAGTATCAGGCACTTTATCACTTCTCCTTTATTACTGCTTCATACATCTATCCCTCAATTCAGTTTTCACTCTACCAAAATGCAGTGCCAGGATTCATAGACAGGGACAGGCAATGTCTCATATGCATTTGTAGTTTATTAGCCTGTAAGAAAGCTTTCTCCATGTTGTAGGTGCTTGTTTGGCAGAACATGCACCAGTCCTTGGTGCCTATTAGCTCCATTCTGCATCGGAGGACCTAGTCGGCAGCAGCGGTTCTCCTCAGCATAGTAAGAGCCGGCACCGTCCTCTACTGTCTTTAGTTCTGCTGAGTAATAACAGAAATCCACACGAGCAAAGCCGCGGTCAAACCCGGTTTATGTATATAATATATACACGCTTGCACAGGTGTAACCACTTACATTTAATAGCGCACAAAAAAGGAGACTGGTGACTCGTATCTTCTCATAGTAATGGTAATGTTTGTTCAACTCCTGTTATGCTACGATTATACAGGGAATGAGAACTCACATGTTTACCAGGATATTCTGTAAGACTGTGATAGTGTAAGGCAGCCGCAGGTGGTGGCCTCAGGCAATCTCGTTGGGCTTATGATTATGGTAGTGAAGGATGATCAAGTACAGGATGACGGTGGTGCTGGCAACTCTGTTAGCAGCTGATGCATCTATACCTTCTCTATAAAACAATATGTACCATAGAAGCACTGTTAAAATAAATATTAAAAAAATAATGGAAATAGTGAGGGACAGATTCAACTGTAACTCCTACCTGTGATCAGAAGGAGGGGGGGCTGCTGATCTCTGCGCTGCTGGGTCTCCACTACCTTTGTTCCACCGCTAGCCGGTCCAGGCAAGCGCACTATTGGGTGATTGTATTGTGCATGTGCAAAATCCTGGCTTCAATGTGCTGCATCGCCTGCAGCCCATCTGTAACATCTGCCATTGGAGAGATTTAAGGAGAGACCTGAGTTACTGAAGGGTTAATCAGCCATCTTGTTTTCATTGAAGGGTTAATCAGCCATCTTGTTTCTCTATGTCTGTCCCTGCTGATTTCAAGGTGGTTATATCCTGGCTCTTTTCCAGTACTCGCTGCTATCATAAACTTTGTTACTTTCCTTAGACACTGTACATTCTGTGCTTTCTCATAACTAACGAATACTACACAAGGCGATGTATAAGCCACCCCACAAAGACACTGCTATTTCCCTACCTCTGCACCAAATATTAACCAATCATGTAATTGAACCAGCGTCGTTTGTTGTGTATAAATATGTTGTTTTCGTCATCATTAAATCAGAGTTCAACCTTGTATCTGTGGTCATCGTTACTGGTCATATCATATGAGGTTACACTCTCACGGAGCTCTAAGGGGTCTTCACACTGAGGTCAAATAAGGTAATTAATAGATCAGACAATCGATACATCGGCGTATGATCGATTCTCTTCAAGTGGGGGCTCTGCCGCGGGATGCGAGGTCCATTCCTACACAGATGTCATAAAGATTTTACAGTCTGCCTGAATCTGTTGTGAGGTTACGGACATACTCGATCCTGAACCTGTGACACCATGCCTGGGGTATGTTGAATGTCTTATATAGAAGTTAGAGTCTTCTATCATAGAAGTTAAAGTCTTCTATTTTTGTGCACATAACCTGATCTAGGATCAGATGCCGTACTTGGAGTACGAAGGAGACCTGGGGTCTTTAGTCTAAATAGTGATGCCGTACTTGGAGTACGAAGGAGACCTGGGGTCTTTAGTCTAAATAGTACCTCACTTTGAACGCCCATTCTTTATTGGCCAATTGTCTTTATTGTATTGTCTTAAAGTATAAGTTTTTCTTTCATTCAATATCCCTGTGTGATTGGTGAGTATACACACTCGTGATATCTGTATTTCCTTGTAAACCGTGCGGCTGGTAAGTTCACGCACAATAACTTCACCATTTGTCTAATCTGACTACTGTATGCCAACAGACTTGCGGACTTTATGCTCTCCTTCTCGGAGTAACGCAACGTGAGGCTTCACATACAGTTCTCAGCAACATAACAACAAGACTCTGTCCACCGTCACGTAGACGGTCTGTTGTTTCACTAACATTTTGTACTTTTATATTTAATGGGATGTATCTAGAGGAAATATAGTTCATATAATATTCAGATAAAGACCAACCCTCACAGTCTGCTGCCACAGGTCCCGACCTGCCTGACTGAAGACGGTGCCCCTGGTCTGAGTATTAAGAACTTTCCACGCTCCCATTCATAGTCAGAAATATTGATACACAATCATACCCCGACATGGGTGGAAATAATAGTAAGAATAAAACAGTCTATCCACCCCCATTACCTAGTGAAATATGTAAGGAATATGTTGCCCACAAATTATTACCTTGTTAATCCATGAGGTGGACAATATAATAGATGGGACTGGAATCAAGTCCCCAGTATTAATACCCCGATCCCTGCAATATAGTAAACAGCTGCAGACTATCCCCTTAACAAAGCACAGGAGATAACTGACATGTGGAATGAAATCACCGTACACCAGTTCAGCTTTGAAAGATCTATTTTCTGTTGAGCTCTCAGGGTGTACGGCGGATTCCTGCTAGGCTTCTGTGTCTTTGCTGGAAGAGGGGGGTCTGAGGGGGAAGCTGCAGTATTGGCCTCTCTCTCCCTAACACTGAACATCGCTGCCTATTGCAGTTTCATGTAAATAGAAACCTACAGTCACTGAATTTTGGAAGAGATTTAAAAGATGCTGGACTGAGGAAACGGGACTATTTCTTGAAATATTCCCTTTACTCATTTCCACCTTTATCAATAACCTACACCCCTCCATTTCCACGCCAGTCAAACAGAATGTCTCTACCTGGACATCTGACAAACTCACTGAATTTAGTGAGCACTTATATGAAAAAGAATCTGCTGGATGTTTTGATATGAAGAAGACTGTCGTCACTTCTACTCACAACTTCCAAAATAATAACAGAGGCCCACCAAATAGACCAAATAGGGGGATCCCACAAAATAACCAGAAAAGACCATATAGACCCCCTCAGGGTCCAACACCCCGTGCGCCTCCATACAACAGAGATTACAACAATACTGGTGCAGTACCAAGACAAACAACTTGTTTCAACTGTGGCCGGAATACACACTGGGCTAGGGACTGTCCACTCCCTCCCCAGAAACCACAACAACCTTACACTCCCAGACCCCAACAGGGACCATACAGACCACACTCAACATCAGTTCAAGACCATGTACGTTTCAGAGTGGACTGGTCTGACCCTGCACATTGACGGGGCCCGGAGGAGGGTATCCCATCTTTTGCACAGTTCACTACTCATTGGGAAGATTCACCCCTCATCACATTATATGTTGATGATAAAAAACTGTCCTTTCTAGTAGACAGTGGGGCAACAACCAGTGTTTTGTGTTCTCTTAACTATGATGGTGAACTGCAAAAGACTACTCCTTCAATGGGAATCAACGGGATACCCACTGACACATACCTGACTGACCCAGTTATCATACGCTCTGACAAGGGAAAACACTTAGGGATACACCAATTCAGGATCATCCCAGAATGTCCTGTTAACTTACTGGGCCGTGACTTGTTTAGTAAATTCCACATCTCCATCTCACCCTCTCCACAAGGGAGTGGGCTCCAAGTCACCTCCCCACACTTTGTGTCACTACAAAATACTCTGGACAACTCACTTGATCAAATTGATGATAGAATTTGGGCCATTGGCCCTTATGACACTGGCTTCATACCCTGTACACCATACAAAGCCAAGCTCAAACCAGATACACAACCCGTGTTTTGCAGACAATATTCACTCTCACCAGAAAAGATTGAAGGTCTTAGACCTATGATACATGACTTCCTCGAACAAGGCATACTCAGGTACATTGTCTCACCTTACTCGACACCTATCAACCCTGTTGCTAAGGCCGATGGCTCTGTTAGATTCGTACAAGACTTGAGAAAAGTAAATGATCTCATTGTTCCTATTGCACCCATAGTACCTGACATCAATTCACTCATCTCAGCAATCCCTGCAAACGCAACCCACTTTAATGTCATAGATTTGAAAAACGCATTTTTAGCATTCCTATAGACACAGAGACCCAATTACTCTTTGCTTTTTCATTTGAAGGTAAACAATTAACCTGGTGTCGTTTACCCCAAGGCTATATTGACTCTCCAGTGGTCTATAGCATAATCCTCCAAGCCACATTGGCTCCATGGCACCCCCCCCATAGTTCTGTCCTGCTACAGTATGCAGATGATCTGCTTCTCTGTAGTGTCACCGAGGAGACCAGCCGGTTAGATGGAATCTCATTGTTAAACTGGTTAGCAGAATGTGGACACAAAGTGTCAAGAGAAAAATTGCAATGGTGTAAAACGCATGTCAATTACCTGGGTTTTGTACTCTCTGAGGGAGAAAGAAAAATCAGTCCACAACGCATACAGTCTGTATTGGGCCTGGTCACCCCAACTACCCAGAAGGATATGTTGTCTTTCTTGGGTATGGTAAGTTACTGCAGACAGTGGATCTCTGATTGTTCCTACTATGATAATATCTTGAGACAATGCACACTCAAAGACAAACCCAAGGTTATACAATGGTCAGATGAAATGTATTCTGCATTTAAAAAAATTGAAAGAAATGTTAGTACAGAGTCCCGCGCTTGGTCTCCCGGACTATATGTTATCATTTCACTTGTTTGCAAGGGACACATGTACAACTATGGCGGGTGTACTGACCCAACTTCATGGAGGCAAAATGCGCCCAGTCGCATTCTTCTCAAAGGTAATGCCTGTCACTGTGCAAGGAATGCCAGCTTGTCTTCGAGCACTGGCTGCCTGTGCAATGGTTGTTGAGATGTCCACATCACTTACATTAGGACATCCTACTGTGTTACATACCACACATAATGTCCTCTCCATCCTCAAAGGTCTACACACACAACACATGTCTGCCCAAAGACTCAGCGGCTATGAAGTACTCCTACTAGGGAACCCTTCTCTCACTGTAAAATACGCAACAAACACAGAAGGACCTGTCCCTGTACTAAACGCACTTTTAGGTCTTAAAGGACCTGACGACGAGGCGCCGCCTCAACATGACTGTACTCTGACAATTGACTCAGAAACTTCACCCAGACAAGACATGTCGACTGTACCTATCCCCGATGCCGACATAATATTTGTTGACGGCTCCTGCAGCCGTCCCAATGACAACACGTACCAGGCAGGATATGCAGTGGTTAAACTTCCAAACACCACCCTTGAAGCAAAGACAGTCCCCTTACAGTCAGCACAAGCTGCAGAACTCATTGCACTCACTCGAGCTTGTCACATTTACAAAGACAAACCTGTCACAATTTACACGGACTCCAAATACGCTTACGGAGTTGTTCATGATCATGGGATGATCTGGTAACGCCGAGGCTTCACTGGTGCTGATGGGAAAGGCATATCACATGCGCAACTCATCACAGATCTCTTACACGCAATTACATTACCATCTCAAATTGCCATCCTTCATTGTAAAGCACACACTGGAGGAAAGGATGATATCAGCAAAGGCAACGCTCTTGCTGATACCGCTGCTAAACGTGCTGCCACTATAGCAACATATAACCTCACTCTTGCTGTCATCTCGCCTCCTTCGTTAGATGATACATACCTACTGACAGAATTACAGGCTGCTGCCTCTAATTCAGATCTATCAGATTGGACATATCCAATACTGCAGAAGAATCCACGGACTGGATTAATCTGCAAAGAGGGGAAACCATGTATACCCCAAACCAGTGCATCATTGTTCATAGCACACTACCACGGAGTAGGACACCATAGTATAGTAACAACTACTTTACTCCTCTCCAATGATTTCTACATTACTAATGCAAAAGATCTCATTAAACAATACATCAGTAGATGTATAATATGTCTCAGAAACAACCCAAATAACCCAGACAAAGCAAGACACCAGCACCTAGAATACCCAACCACTCCATTCACTCACCTGCAAATCGATTTTACACATATCAATAATGCAGGAAGACAGGAATATGCCCTGGTCATTGTCGACATGTTTTCTCGGTGGCCAGAAGCATATGCCACTAAATCAGAAGATGCAAAAACAGTAGCCCGCATACTCACGCGAGAAATCATTCCGCGCTGGGGATGCCCGCTTCAAATTAATAGTGATAAAGGTTCAGCCTTCACAGCCAAGGTCACAGCAGAACTAGTCAAAGCACTGCAAATAGAATGGAAGTTTCACATTCCATATCATCCACAGAGTTCCGGTATCGTGGAACGCATGAACCGTACTCTTAAAGATAAACTACGTAAAGCGACAGGAGGTACATTTGCAAAATGGAAACAAGTCCTTCCTATCGTATTGGCTGAAATTAGAATGACACCACAAAAGACTCTAGGTTACTCCCCCTTTGAAATACTAATGGGCAGACCTTTTCCCACGCCCTGGGCAAAGAAACCACTAGTTACAACTGAGGGAGATCTAGACATAATAAGAGAAGAGTACATTAGATCCCTAATAGAGAAACTTAATGAGTTAGAACAAAATGTTATCTTTAAGAATCCTTCTCATCCACAGATACCCACTCACCCATTCAGGGTTGGAGACAAGGTCGTAGTGAAAGTGTTGCCGAGAAACAAGCACCCCGGAGATTTCACCTACGGTCCAGAAACAGAAGTGGTCGCGGTTACCAGGACGGCTGTCCTCACCGACGAAGGACCAACGTGGATCCATGCATCCAGAGTAAAGAAAATTCCACCTCCACCACACGTCAACACAGAGGTCGACACCGATCCCGAGACTGACACAGACGGGACGAGAGAGGTAATAACGGGAGCCAGTGGCTCTGACCTCCAACTTGGAGAAGACCTGCCGGCTGGAGGTGATGAGGAATCAGGGGTACAACATTCTGAAGCCGAGGACGACGCTACAGGATATGACTCCCCCCACCTTAGCCCTAGTGATTTTATTCGGGCTTGTTCTTTATAACTGTTTTGCTGAAGTTGATATTACTCAGAATGATGGACGTTTTACCTTCTGGTATAATTCTTCTAGTACAACTGTTGCTACTTTCATATTTTCTTATTGTGATATTGTATCTTGTTCAAACAATCAAGGCGGGAATCGAGAAGAACCACCGCTGCCCTGGCTGTGTAACATCCAACACACACCACACGCTGTAAGTCACGTATATATATGTGTCACTAGTACTTACTGGGGAGATTCTTGCAACTCATGGGGGGCTGTTGGGTGGAACACTAGAGCAGATACCACTGCCTTTGATATCAGCCAAGACTGGGGATATTACCCCGATGTTGGCATCCATAAATGGTCCAATGGTCGATCCTTACTAGCCCGTATGTCCCTACGAAAAAAGGGCACCTGCAATGGCCAATTTATCATTAACTTAGAAAACCCGGCCCCCGGTGATGCCGGACTATATGTCTTGGGTAAATATCAATCAGGGGAAAACGGGGGCCCAAGAGGAAAATTCCATTTAAAGGACATGTACGATAACCCAGAATACACCGCCCTCAAAGCCACTGTAAAACCTAAAACACCACCATCATTCCTTAAACCACATGTCACTACTTTTAATGATATGTTGGCCATTGATAATCCCACGTATGAAGATACCATGTCTATGGAAACAGGTTTCTCTGATGTAAATTATTGGCTAGAATGGATGAAATATAATGCACGTAAAGTTAATCAAACTGATTGTTATGTGTGTGGAAAATCCAGACCCCACTTGGGTACGGTGCCCATACACATACCTTCAGACCAAGATAAATGTTTCTTTAGCCTGTATACTGATATTATTGTAGAAGAAACCAAATGTGAACAATGGAAGAAAGAATATCCCATAATGGTAAAGAATACCAATCCTGGTAGTACCATAACCATTTATCCTGGTAATTATACATGTTATTACTCAAACAGCACTGCACAAAACACTGTAGATCTGAAATTGTTTCCTGATGGGTATTGTGCTGAACGAAGACATATCAGTATACCCACCATGAAAAAATCATTAGGAGACATTTATTTTATTTGTGGAGACATGAGACTCAGGACAAAGCTGGACAATCCTTGGAAAGGAGAGTGTGCCCTGGCAAAGATCATTATGCCCATACACATTCTCCCAGCCGATTTGCCTGAGCCTCCTCCCACAAATAAACCTACCACAAACTCCAGAAACAAAAGAGAAGCTCCAAAGGAAAGTTTCGATCCACACATATACATAGACACTATTGGTGTTCCCCGGGGAGTTCCTAAAGAATTTAAGGCTCGTGATGAGGTCGCTGCCGGCTTCGAGTCCCTGCTTCCCCAGGTAACCATCAATAAAAATGTGAACTGGATAAATTACATATATTATAATCAACAGCGCTTCGTTAATGATACTAGGGACGCTTTGAAAGGTATTGCTGAACAGTTAGAAGCCACATCACAAATGACATTTCAGAATCGCATGGCTTTAGATATGATGCTTGCCGAGAAAGGAGGAACCTGTGTGTACATAGGTAAGGTTGATGGATGCTGTACTTATATCCCAGACAACACAGGTCCTAATGGGAAAACTACCCTAGCTATTAAACATCTAGAAGATTTATCCATCGAACTCAAGAAGAACTCAGGTGTCACGGACCCCTGGAGTAGCTGGTTTGGATGGCTAAACGATTGGAAACACGCACTAACACAAATAGGCATGTTTATTCTCATTATAATTATTGTACTTATGATAGTAGGATATTGTGTCTTTCCCATATGTAAGAAAATTGGTTCCAAGTACCTGGATAATGTAACACCTGCTATGTACACTGATCTCGCCAAAAGCCTTCCCTCACCAGAAGATTATAGTGAATATGTTAAAATCCATCGTACCAAACAAGATGCCATCTACAAGAATCAAATTGTCTAAAAAGGACATTGATTCTAAGAGGGGATTGAAGGGTTAATCAGCCATCTTGTTTTCATTGAAGGGTTAATCAGCCATCTTGTTTCTCTATGTCTGTCCCTGCTGATTTCAAGGTGGTTATATCCTGGCTCTTTTCCAGTACTCGCTGCTATCATAAACTTTGTTACTTTCCTTAGACACTGTACATTCTGTGCTTTCTCATAACTAACGAATACTACACAAGGCGATGTATAAGCCACCCCACAAAGACACTGCTATTTCCCTACCTCTGCACCAAATATTAACCAATCATGTAATTGAACCAGCGTCGTTTGTTGTGTATAAATATGTTGTTTTCGTCATCATTAAATCAGAGTTCAACCTTGTATCTGTGGTCATCGTTACTGGTCATATCATATGAGGTTACACTCTCACGGAGCTCTAAGGGGTCTTCACACTGAGGTCAAATAAGGTAATTAATAGATCAGACAATCGATACATCGGCGTATGATCGATTCTCTTCAGTTACAACATGTATATATACCTGATCGCACTCTCATGTAACAATGCCTGTAACTAAATTAAATGAACCAATTTAAATCAATGAACTCATTTTAATTAATCAATCAATCAACCAACCAATTAATCCATCAATTAATCAATGCTTTACCTGTCTGCCACTATATACTCCACCTCTATTTCCCTGTACATCCCTGGGGCCTATTCTTGTTTAATCACAATATTTTTTCTATTCTGTCTATGGGGTTGTATACAGTAGTTTATTGAATTGCCATCATGTCTGCCACTGTTTTACACCGCTGTGTGTTTGTGCCGCTGCTCCGTCACTATGTTTAGCCAGCCATTCTTTGCCCTACAGTATATATGTGAACAATATTGTGAGTGGTGAGGTGCTAAAACTGACTGGGAATAACTGGCAATTAATTATATACTGCTGTAGGGATGGAAAAAAATACCCCAAACACATTATTTTAGCTGTTTTAGCAATCTGTGTTTTCGATGCTGAATTATGAGAAAAGAGGGACTGTCTGCAGTCTCCATGGGGGCACCCAGTGGCATATTTATAATGGGTGCAATGTGTGGGGGGGCCCACACCACACGCATTTCTTTTAATACTCACCCCTCGTAGTCCCGCGGTGAAGGCAGCAGCAGAAGAGCGGTGGCCATTTTTCTGGAGATCTGTGCATGCCCTCTAGTGCTTAGACTCTATTGCACTGCTCGTCCCTGCTGCTGGCAGAAAGGAGGCGGCCCAAACAGAGGAGGCCTCACATGGTCCTCCTCTTCTCCTATAGCTCCCCTGGGGGCATCCCCCTTTTTCTGTGGGTGCATGCACTTTGCTCTACTGCAGATATTTGGGAAAATTATTATAAGGAGGAAAATTATAAATTATGGAGGAGGCATGAAACAGAAACAAAAATATAATGCTATATATTGTTTAGAGAGAGGGCCCCAAACCGGTATATAGCCTTAAGTTTTAAATCTGGCTCTGGGTGTTGGTGCCCAAATTGAAATCTAAATAGCATTGCAAAAAATAAAGCTGCCCATTATATGTGGGCTACATACAAAAACAGCCAGTATTTACCTGCATGCAATAAATGTGTTTGCGGCCCCTTTGCATTGCAGCATGGTGTGTCCAGGCGCAGTTACTTTTATTTTGAGGAAAAATCCTGTTACTACATCAGCCACTTAATGTATAGATCAGTACATCTAATGATGTAGGTGTAATCTGGCTGGTACTATGGGCCTATAATTTAACTATGGGATTCCTAATAAAGCAATAAATAATCAATTTGTGCACAATTATGGGGGGTAAGAAAGAACGTCCCATACTTGTCCTGTGTTGTTCCAAAGAAAAATCATTCTTGAATCTAATCTAAATTCTCCTAATCAGGGCTGGCGCTACCCACTCAGCAGCTCCTGCAAAGCAGGGAGGCGCCATGCTGAAAAGGCGCTGTCTCCCTCCCTGCTCTGCTAAAGCTGCCTCAGCCCTCACTGTCACTGCGTCCTGCATGCCGCCTGCAGCGCCTGTCTGACAGTGGGCGGCAGTATGGAGAGGCTGAGCAGCTCCCTGCACTGCGCACACACTGTCCTCCTGCGACCTGCCCCCTCTTCCTCACAGACACTTGCGCTGAGGCATGTAGCGCTGTCTATGAATGCATGGGTGACATGTCATGTCCGGATCTGCTCCCTACCCATTGCTCCCTGTCAGCTGTCAATCAAATGACGAACAGGCAGCAGCGCCGCCTCCCCTTCCTTCCCTCTTCTCAGTGTGCTGTGCCAGTGCCGATGCCAGTCCTCAACACTCCGCCCCCTCTATCTCCTCCCATCTGCTCCTTCTCTCCCCTCCTTTCCCCCTCAGTCACGACTGCACACTTTTTGTACTGCTTTCTGATCGCATCGCACACACATTGCATGCATGCCGTGTGATGCGATCTAGCCCATAACATATGCGATTCTCGCAGCATGTATGGGCACCTTTAGTGCCTGCAACATTTTGCGGACACAGCACTGAGATGGTGTATGCATACATGTACATGCACCTGAGATCCTCCATAGGATTGCATACACTCCCACAATCGGGCTGCAGCTTGTTGCAATGGCAATGTGAAAGGTTTTAAAATTTATGGTTTGCAGGAGGGCGCCGGACACACTAGCACCGGCCCTGCTCCTAATGCATCTACATTGGGAGTTCTTTAATATTGTCATACCCTAAGGACTAGGAATCTGGGTATAGACTACCGTATACTAGGATTTATAGACCATCCATCTAATGTCGGTATTACCTCCTTTTCTCCTTATACCCTTCCGAAATGAGGGGTATAAACAGGTAGCTATGGAATAAGTCCAATTTAAAATTTAGGACACAAATGCAATAAATATTTAGTTCTGTTGGCAATAAGCAAACAGCATATATTGTACTGATCCCATTGGTGGATTCAGTCTGTGCTGTGAGTATCATTATGACATCACAACCTGATCAGGGCCAGAGTCAGTTTAGCGGCAGACTGAGACAGAGCACTCTCAAGATGCTCAGCGTTTTCTTTATATTTAGCCTTTTTGGCTTATTTGGCTTATTTGATTTATCAGCAGATGGTAAGGAACAATTCATTTACATGATTTTATTTGAGTATAAAGTTATAAGTCACGTTATTTAGAAATAGGGGCCTATTTCTCATGCTCAAACAACTTATAACCCAAATGCGATCCTCAGGGCACCCCAACAGTCCAGGTTATAAGTATATCCATGGTTCAGTACACATGAGTTAATCAAACTTGGTAATAAATAGTAAATAAATAATAAATGGCTAATAAAGTCACCTGTGTCCAAGCATGGATATACATAAGACCTGGACCGTTTCGGTGCCTTGAGGAACATGTTTAAGAACATCTGTTCTAACCATTAAAAACAACTCTTCCCATGATATGAAATGCTATATGTATTATATTTATTTATTATTACAGTAGTAAAAGATTAATTCATGACCAAGCGGGGACTGGGAAGCCTGCACATATATATTAAAGTATTATAATAAATAAAAATAATTACAATTTCATCTGCGTCGCATAGCAAATCAGATGCACTAGCCACTGGGGTACTTATTATCTGCCTGGCCATTAGCTTCAGTATATTCCTAGTGTGTGCTGCGAGGTCTAGCAATTTCTGTACTCACAGTGAAGCCACGCCTCCAGTCGTATTCCACTCACATCTCAGGTAGGTACACAATGGGGGAGGAGCCGTAGCCACAGGGGGCAGGAGCCATAGCCATGGGGAGGAGGAGCTACATCCATGGGGAGAAAGTCACTGCTACAATTTTTTTTAAGAAAATGAATTGTAATTGCGCTCGTGTCAGACTCGCAATAAGGTTAAGTGTGTCTGTTGTATATGACTGTCCAGGGGTCTTGGAGAGAGATGAAGTGGATGGAGATAAGGTACCAGCCAATCACCTCCTAACTGCCATGTTCAGAAATGACAGTTATGAGCAGTGGCACCAGCCTCTCCCACCAGCCCAGCACATGCTGCTCAGTGCCGTGTGCTGAGCTGGGGAGAGAGGCAGCTGCAACCTGTCCTATCTCTTACTGAGCGGGTGTACAATGCCACCCCCTGCTACATTTTTTTTTAAACAGGGGTGTGGCGATGCTCCCTTCCATTGCCACATCCCCTCATTTTACCGAGACCTGGCAGAGCTGTCAGTGCCTCTGGTTATAAGCTGATTGGCTGGTACTATGGGTGTAAATCACTACTGGCATAAGCCATCAGTAGAACAGTGCAGCATGGGTCCTGTGATCGCATCTATACTGTACATGCGTGTAACTCCTGATTCCAGGGTGTGGTGAGGCCAAGGACTGTGTCCCTTTCCCAATTTCCTTGGCCTCACAATTCCGCCTGCGACTACATTGCTCAGGATTGTATATGCTAAGCTGCTGCGAGCAGCTTACCATATACGATCCATGCTGAATACGGCCGGCATCCACTTTATCTCTCTCCAAGTATATTTTAACAATTTTCTTTCTTTAAGAACATACCTGATTGGCTATATCTGGGTTTTAGGCAATGCTTAAATGTAATATATTCTTATTTTGCAGTCTCCTCCCTGGAAATCCCGGAATATATGAAGGGACATGGTGAGTTCTTATCAAATAGGTTTTCCAGTCTACATAAATACTAAAACGGACTGCTGATAAAAATGATGTAATCACATTGGGAGGTAGCGATGGCTGGTCTGACCACGCCCACCAGTGTCACTGATGTTACAGGAGTGAGGGGACAGTGAGGAGAGAGTGCAGCGAGGAGGGGAGTAAAAGTGTTGGGGGATATTATATATTTTGTTATGTGTCTGTGTGGGAGATCCTATGTACTGTATGTTATGTTATAATGTGTCTGTGCTATGTATGTTGTGTTATTATGTGTCTGTGATGTTACAGTATTTATGTTGTGTTATGTGTCTGTGTGGTAGATGTCATGTATTGCGTTATGCGTTTTTGTGCAAGATATTTGTTATGTTACTATGTTTCTGTGTGGTAGATATTATACTGTATATGTCTTGTGTTATATTGTGTCTTAATAGTGTTTGAAATTAATTTATTTTTCTTTGCAGAAAAATACAGCAGCCCAGAGGTATATGAATACTACCTCCTTTGGGAAATGGAGCCAAGATCAGAGGACAGTAAGTATATATATGTATACTACAGACAGAGGTATATGGGTACTAACTACCTGCTGTGGAAGATGGAGGCATTGGCAGAGGACAGTTAGTCTATATATGTATAACACAGACAGTCTCTGGCCTGGAGGACAAAGCAGGATGGTATGGGGGGCAGTGTAGCATAGTACTCCCGCTAAGTTGTTTTAGTCCTGCCCGATTTTTAAAGGGCAAAATGCGCCCTGCCCCTCCAGCAGCGCCACGCTAAAAGAGCCTGCAGCCTGTCCCCGCCGGTGTGCCCGGCAGCTCAGGGACTTCGGCTGGGCCAGGCCCGCCCCCTTGCGCGACGGTGGCAGCCTGGGACTGCTCACAATGGTGACATCGGTGGGCCCGGTCCGCCCTCCTTATGCTGCCCCCGTGCAGCAGTGCCCTGCCCTGCTTAGTTCCTAGAAGGAACCCTTCACAGCTGGCCAAGCCCACCATGGACTGCCCACTCTTCCTTCAGCACTGTTATCACAAAGGTGTAGTGTGCACTCAATTTGTCCCTGGTTATCAGGCACCATGCAGTATATACACCGACATACAAAGGGCCGATTTATCATTAATTGCATTTGCAATGTTATCTGAGCGCCGATATTACATCGCATTGCAGAATGCAATTACATCAGTGGGCTGTATCATTTTGCAGTGCTAGGGACAGAAACCGTTGGCTGCAAGCCCCTTGATTGCGGTGGACCCTATGCACTGCACCAGCTGCACCACCATTAGTTCCACCACTTACATGGAGGCAGAGAAGACGGAGATTCTCAAAGTTCTCTCATCTCTGTATAATACTTTGTCCTACTTATCCCTGGCTTTCTGTTATCCCCACACCCTTTGGGACATACTGTAAATGCTTATTCTGGAGTAATGTTAATGGCATTTCCTTCTCTAATAATTAATGTAAATCTTTTCTGTTTATTTAAGGCCCCGGACTATTATCTGGAATGATACTGGCTCTTAAGAGTTGGTGGATCCAGGTACATTTTTAGTTTTATATATTGTCCAATTGTCTTGGTAGGAAAGTCCAATTATTAGCATTTACCTTGTTGGCCTATTCCAGGCATGTCCAAACTGTGGCCCTCCAGCTGTTGTTAAACTACACATTCCAGCATGCCTTGCCATAGTTTTAGTATTCCCTAATAGCAAAACTGTGGCAAGGCATGATGGGACATGTAGTTTCACAACAGCTGGAGAGCCATAGTTTGGACATGCCTGGCATATTCTATAGTATTTATTTGATGTATTTATTGTTGCATTATATTACTGTATTATCCTCTAAGAGTGCTGCATAATTAGGGCGGGATGTATTAAAATACATCGCCGCCCTTCGCCGCACCCCCGCCGCGATGCTGCCGCTTATGTACTAACATATGCGGCTGGTATCGTGGTGCGGTGACGGAGGCCCCCCGCGCTAATTGTACACTGATGTGCGGGGGGTCTCCGTCACCTCCCTGCCGCCACGCTCTCCCCTCACGCTATGCATGCCGTCCCCGGCGCTTCCTCCTCCCCCCTGCAGCCGGAAGGATGTCCGGCTGCTTCACTAGGGGGAGGCAGGGCTTACCTTCCGGGGTCCAGGAGGACCCTTCAGGAAGGTAAGCCAGAGGGGGGGTCGGAAAATCGGCGGCGGGCGGCGAAAAGAAGCCCATAGGCTTCTAAAGGGTATCGCCACCCAAAGGTGGCGATACCCTTGAGTGCGGTATCATTTTTGATACATTGGAAAATGCGGTAAAACCGGGGTTTTACCGCATTTTCCATTTGATACATCTCGCCCTTACTGTATATATATATAGCAATACTGTATATGGCAGTGTATATCAGAGCGCACCATCATATATAGCTGTATATGGCAGTGTATATCAGAGCGCACCATCATATATAGCTGTATATGGCAGTGTACATCAGTGTACCATCATATATAGCTGTATATGGCAGTGTATATCAGAGCGCACCATCAGATATAGCTGTATATGGCAGTGTATATCAGAGCGCACCATCATATATAGCTGTATATGGCAGTGTACATCAGTGTACCATCATATATAGCTGTATATGGCAGTCTATATCAGAGCGCACCATCAGATATAGCTGTATATGTCAGTGTATATCAGAGCATACCATCATATATAGCTGTATTTGGCAGTGTATATCAGAGCGCACCATCAGATATAGCTGTATATGTCAGTGTATATCAGAGCATACCATCATATATAGCTGTATTTGGCAGTGTATATCAGAGCGCACCATCATATATAGCTGTATATGGCAGTGTATATCAGAGCGTACCATCATATATAGATGTATATGACAGTGTATATCAGAGCGCACCATCCAGGGACGTGCAGTCAGGGGAGGCAGGGGAGGCAGTGCCTCCCCTGTCATTAGTGATTAAAATAATACAAAGAAGATACTTATGACACATATTCTGTGTCATAAGTATCTTCTTTATATGAATCTAATCATTTGACATTTTGCATCATGTTTAAATTGCTTTTGGAGGCACCGAAAGTGGTGCCTCCCGATGCACATTGCAAATAGCTGAAAGCAGGGGGTGGGCAGGGGGCGGGGACAAGCAAAGGGCTGTAAAAGCCCATTAAAAAATCTAGCTAAAGCGGCACCTTTACACGTGCCTCAGTGACAGGGGCATGCTTTCAACCAATATGAAAGCACGCCCCTGTCACTGAAGCCGATGTGATTGGGCACTGGGCAGCAGATTCAGCACTGACAGTGACTGCATCCGGCTGTCACTGTCAGGCTTAGCTGCCGGGCCGCTCGTCCTTGCACTCAGCCCCCCAGGCAAATAACATTTACCCGATGGCAGAGCCTGCCAAACCATCACGCTGGGTCCCGGACACGTTGATCTCCACACTGTGGAAGGCGCAGACAAGCTTCCCCATCGCCGCATGACAATTTAAGAGGAACTGGCTGTGAATCATACATTGGCAGCGGGTGGCCCAGCTCCTTCTCTACACTCTCCGGCTCCGTCCCTGTGCAACATTGGAATCCCTGCTGCTGTTGTAGTACTGCTCCGCTCTCCCCTCTGCCAGAGCCGCACACACGGAACAGATGTAGGACCTCGCACACCCGCCTGTTGGCTTTCCTCAGCGCAGCCTGATGCCTTAAGGTAAATGACCTGCACTGCATCCTCTCCACAGTAGAATCCCTATTGTCCAGTGCCTGAACGTAGTTCAATCAGCAGCACTCAGCGCTAGCTTGCAGTTGCAACGCCTGCATTATTGGTGTCTTGCACATCTATTGGTGCAAGTGATAGGGGAGCTTATAGGCAGCCATATCACCATTGCTGTGTGTAAGTCATATGCGCACACACAGCTGACATCCTGAAGGTTTAGTGCTGTGACTGGGGATATATTAGTGTACCCCACCGAGACTTAAAAGTGTGCCCACTTTGCTTCCCCCAGACCACCCACAAGCCCTCCAGCCCAAATTTTCTAACCACAGGGATGCGTAAATAATATGGGGGGGGGGGCTGGCCCCGCCTGTGCGGGAGCTCGACCCGCTGATTCGCTGTGGGTGCAGGGGGGGGGGGTTGCCTGGCCAGATGCCTCACCAGCCGCTGACCTCACCGCACGCCACTGGCACCATCATATATAGCTGTATATGGCAGTGTATATCAGAGCGTACCATCATATATAGCTGTATATGGCAGTGTATATCAGAGCGTACCATCAGATATAGCTGTATATGGCAGTGTATATCAGAGCGTACCATCATATATAGCTTCATTTGGCAGTGTATATCAGAGCACACTATCATATATAGCTGTATATGGCAGTATATATCAGAGTGTACCATCAGATATAGCTGTATATGGCAGTGTATATCAGAGCGTACCATCATATATAGCTGTATTTGGCAGTGTATATCAGAGCGTACCATCATATATAGCTGTATTTGGCAGTGTATATCAGAGCGCACCATTATATATAGCTGTATATGGCAGTGTATATCAGAGTGTACCATCATATATAGCTGTATATGGCAGTGTATATCAGAGCGCACCATCATATATAGCTGTATATGGCAGTGTATATCAGAGCTCACCATCTTATATAGCTGCATATGGCAGTGTATATCAGAGCGCACCATCATATATAGCTGTAAATGGCAGTGTATATCAGAGTGTACCATCATATATAGCTGTATATGGCAGTGTATATCATAGTGCACCATCATATATAGCTGTATATGTCAGTGTATATCAGAGTGTACCATCATATATAGCTGTATATGGCAGTGTATATCAGAGCTCACCATCATATATAGCTGTATATGGCAGTGTATATCAGAGCGCACCATCATATATAGCTGTATATGGCAGTGTATATCAGAGTGTACCATCATATATAGCTGTATATGGCAGTGTATATCAGAGTGCACCATCATATATAGCTGTATATGTCAGTGTATATCAGTGTACCATCATATATAGCTGTATTTGGCAGTGTATATCAGAGCGCACCATCATATATAGCTGTATATGGCAGTGTATATCAGAGCTCACCATCATATATAGCTGTATATGGCAGTGTATATCAGAGCGCACCATCATATATAGCTGTATATGGCAGTGTACATCAGTGTACCATCATATATAGCTGTATATGGCAGTCTATATCAGAGCGCACCATCAGATATAGCTGTATATGTCAGTGTATATCAGAGCATACCATCATATATAGCTGTATTTGGCAGTGTATATCAGAGCGCACCATCATATATAGCTGTATATGGCAGTGTATATCAGAGCTCACCATCATATATAGCTGTATATGGCAGTGTATATCAGAGAGCACCATCATATATAGCTGTATATGGCAGTGTATATCAGAGCTCATCATCATATATAGCTGTATATGGCAGTGTATATCAGAGCGCACCATCATATATAGCTGTATATGGCAGTGTATATCAGAGAGCACCATCATATATAGCTGTATATGGCAGTGTATATCAGAGCGCACCATCAGATATAGCTGTATATGTCAGTGTATATCAGTGTACCATCATATATAGCTGTATATGTCAGTGTGTATCAGAGCGTACCATCATATATAGCTGTATATGGCAGTGTATATCAGAGCGTACCCTCAGATATACCTGTATATGGCAGTGTATATCAGAGTGTACCATCATATATAGCTGTATATGTCAGTGTATATCAGCGTACCATCATATATAGCTGTATATGGCAGTGTATATCAGAGCGTACCCTCAGATATACCTGTATATGGCAGTGTATATCAGAGTGTACCATCAGATATAGCTGTATATGGCAGTGTATATCAGAGTGTACCATCAGATATAGCTGTATGTATAACAATGTGTGTCAGTGACAAGAGGTCAGACTTTGAATATGACATAATTTACATAACGGGGTTTAGGGGACATGGAATACACATTGTAATCTAACATATATACATCTCATGTATAGCATTCTCTGACTTTATCTGCTGTGTGACCCCCTCACTGACATGAAAGAGAACGCGCCAGTACCTCCCAGTAACATTAGTTCCATCACAAGGGGCAAATGTACTATGCCTTGAAAAGTGATAAAGTGGAGAGCGATAAATGACCAACAGCTCCTACAATTTTTCAGGGCTATGATAATGGGGAGTCAATGAGCAGCCAATGCTCTGTGAGGGCGAGTCAGAGTGTATGCGGATGTGCTGAGTGTGCGGTAACTACAAATGTTACTGCACCAAATACAGTATATTCTGGGGGATCCTCATCATCAATGATAATGATAGCTAATAAACTAGAGGTGTGAAGGTCTGAGGAATGGCGGAAATATGACTATACAGTATTCTGGGCATGCAATGCATAAATGGTTTTCCCTGGATGCAAAATGCTATATATACTGCACCTGGTGCTAATTCTAGGTGGATGCATAAGCTATCCAACCCCACAGTTTCCCCGATGGTTGTGCATTGCACACGCGTGGTATACATTATGCACTAGGGCAGCACAGAATAGTAAATGCCTGACACTGATTGACAGTCAGAGGTGGGGGAAGCCAGCATTTTTGGAACAGGGGATGTGTTGGGAGGCCAGGGTGCAAGTTGTGCAGTTTTCTTGGCCTCACAAGTCGCCCAGGGGTTGGTGTGTATATTGTAATGTTCCCCTAAATATTGATAGCATTCCAGGAGGTGGTGCGCAGGCAGGGGGTGGTGCGCAGGCAGGAGGTGGTGCGCAGGCAGGGGGGGGGGGGGGGTGGTGAGCAGGCAGGAGGGTGGTGCGCAGGCAGGAGGTGGTGTGCAGGCAGAGGGTGGTGTGCAGGCAGGAGGTGGTGCGCAGGTAGGGGGAGGGTGCGCAGGCAGGGGGATGGTGCGCAGGCAGGGGGATGGTGCGCAGGCAGGGGGTGGAGTGCAGGCAAGGGGTGGAGTGCAGGCAGGGGGTGGAGTGCAGGCAGGAGGTGGTGTGCAGGCAGGAGGTGGTGTGCAGGCAGGGGGTGGTGTGCAGGCAGGGGGTGGTGTGCAGGCAGGGGGTGGTGTGCAGGCAGGAGGTGGAGTGCAGGCAGGAGGTGGTGTGCAGGCAGGAGGTGGAGTGCAGGCAGGGGGTGGTGTGCAGGCAGGAGGTGGAGTGCAGGCAGGGGGTGGTGCGCAGGCAGGAGGTGGTGCGCAGGCAGGGGGGGGGGGGTGGTGAGCAGGCAGGAGGTGGTGCGTAGGCAGGAGGTGGTGTGCAGGCAGAGGGTGGTGTGCAGGCAGGAGGTGGTGCGCAGGTAGGGGGGTGGTGCGCAGGCAGGGGGGTGGTGCGCAGGCAGGGGGATGGTGCGCAGGCAGGGGGTGGAGTGCAGGCAAGGGGTGGAGTGCAGGCAGGGGGTGGAGTGCAGGCAGGAGGTGGTGTGCAGGCAGGGGGTGATGTGCAGGCAGGGGGTGGTGTGCAGGCAGGGGGTGATGTGCAGGCAGGGGGTGGTGTGCAGGCAGGAGGTGGAGTGCAGGCAGGAGGTGGTGTGCAGGTAGGAGGTGGTGTGCAGGCAGGGGGTGGTGTGCAGGCAGGGGGTAGTGTGCAGGCAGGAGGTGGAGTGCAGGCAGGAGGTGGTGTGCAGGCAGGAGGTGGAGTGCAGGCAGGAGGTGGAGATTGCGGCACATGATAGCGAAGTAGTTCCTCCCTGCACTTTAGCTATACCTTATTCCTCCTCCTTTTCCAGATGTACGATCCGGACATATCCTGCATTCGCATCCAGCTATGGCACTCTACCATGGACGATGTCATCAAATGCCGCATCAAGGTGTACCACACCCTCCTCACCCACCTGCTGTTCTAAGTACATCTGAAGGCAATCCCATTGCCTCTTGCAGCAGGTCTGGGACATGAACATCATAATTGGAGAGGCCAAGGACACTGTCTTCATACCACCGTTATTGGCGAAGCAATCATTATATACCTTACGGCTGCCATTTGATTGCTGCCGACTCCGGCTGCTACCCAAATCCCACACACAAAGCAGCCTGGCAATTCCAGGACAGAGCCTCATATGGGAGATGGCGAGTCATCCATGGCTTCAGTGACAGAAACAACATCTGGAGAGGACATGGATTCTCTTGCTGGTGATCCCGAGAGCATCTGTTTAATGGGCTACAAGTTCTGCTATGGACAATAGCACAATAAGTTTGTTTAAACTGAACAGTTTGAAGTTCATTGTTCATTGTTGTTAAACTTTATAACAAGTTTTAATGTTACTATAATTGTTGGCTGTTACTGTTGTTGCCACTTGTTTTTCATGAATACTGTTTTAGTATGAATAAAATAAAAAAAAATTAAAACATAAAACACACACACACACATATATATATATATATATATATATATATATATATATATATATATATATAAAAATAAATAAAATAAACTTTACTACTGTACATGTGTGATGTATTTATTCAGCCTAGTTGCACCTATATATAATTTTACTATATGTGTATATACTGTATAGCACAGTACAGGGCCGGTGCTAGGGTGTCCGGCGCCCTCCTGCAAACCATCAATTTTGTGCCCTTTCACTAAAGGTGCCCATACACACTGCGACAATCGCATATATTATGGGCTAGATCGCATCGCACGGCATGCATGCAATGTGTGTGCGATGAGATCCGAAAGCAGTACAAAATGTATGTGCAGCACTCGTGACTGAGGGGGAAAGGAGGGGAGAGAAGGAGGAGATGGAAGAAGAGGGGAGGAGATAGAGGTGGCGGAGTGTTAAGGACTGGCAATGGCACTGGCACAGCACACTGAGAAGAGGGAAGGAAGGGGAGGCGGCCCTGGTGCCTGTTCGTCATTTGATTAACAGCTGACAGGCGCAGGGAGCAATGGGTAGGGGGTGGATTCGGACATGACATGTCATCCAGGCATTCACAGACAGCGCTACATGCCTCAGCGCAAGTGTCCGTGAGGAAGAGGGGGCAGGTTGCAGGAGGAGGACAGTGTGTGCGCGGGGCAGGGAGCTGCTCAGCCTCTCCATACTGCCACCCGTTGTCAGACAGGCACTGCGGGCTGCGTGCAGGCTGTGTGCACTCGTGGTGCAGGGAGCAGCTCTTTATACTGCCGCCCGCCCGCTGTCAGACAGGCGCTGTGGGCGGCATGCAGGAGGCAGTGACAGTGAGGGCTGAGGCAGCTTTAGCAGAGCAGGGAGGGAGACAGCGCCTTTTCAGCATGGCGCCTCCCTGCTTTGCAGGAGCTGCTGAGTGGGTAGCGCCGGCCCTGGCACAGTACCATGTGTATATACTGTATTGCACAGTACCATGTGTATATACAGTATAGTGCAATACCATGTGTATATACAGCGCAGTACCAGGTGTATATACAGCGCAGTACCAGGTGTATATACAGCGCAGTACCAGGTGTATATACAGCGCAGTACCAGGTGTATATACAGCGCAGTACCAGGTGTATATACAGCGCAGTACCAGGTGTATATACAGCGCAGTACCAAGTGTATATACAGCGCAGTACCAGGTGTATATACAGCGCAGTACCAGGTGTATATACAGAGCAGTACCAAGTGTATATACAGCGCAGTACCAAGTGTATATACAGCGCAGTACCAGGTGTATATACAGCGCAGTGCCAGGTGTATATACAGCGCAGTACCAGGTGTATATACAGCGCAGAGCCAGGTGTATATACAGCGCAGAGCCAGGTGTATATACAGCGCAGAACCAGGTGTATATACAGCGCAGTACCAAGTGTATATACAGCGCAGTACCAAGTGTATATACAGCGCAGTACCAGGTGTATATACAGCGCAGTACCAAGTGTATATACAGCGCAGTACCAAGTGTATATACAGCGCAGTACCAAGTGTATATACAGCGCAGTACCAGGTGTATATACAGCGCAGTACCATGTGTATATACATCTATATTCCCTACCACATGTACATGCGCACAGATATATTCTAGGGTTCATTTATTGGGAGCCGATTACTCTATTCGCAAGCCGTTTGTAAGGTGATTGACATGAAGTGGGCATCTGGGGGTATTTAATGGGCGTGTCAAGAAAGATTCAGGGCGTGTCAGGTAAAATGCTGGGGGTGACGGGGAAACGCAGACATGCCAAAGCCTGTTAGGGGAGGCTGTGTGACGTCAGCTGCGGCCTCGATCAGGCAAACTAATCACTGCGATCTGGTCTGAATCAGTCCCGTTATGTATGAACAGCTGAACCAACATGCCATGGGCTCACCACAGGCAGGGTGGCCGTAGGCACTGGGAGGGGGGGGGGGGGGTGGCGCTGTCTCCTGGCAGAAGTGGAGCAGGTCTCGTGCACAGTAGGATTACCCCCACAGCTTCTCTGTAGCTGACTGTCTCAGAGGCTCAATATAACCATCACTAACACAGGGGCTTCACTTTGTCGATGTACAAATATAGGGCCTGATTCAGACTGGATCGCAAAAGCAAATATTTTCTCTATTGGACAAAACCATGCTGCACTGCAGGTGGGGTAGATGCAACATGTGCAGGGAGAGTTAGATTTGGCTGGGGTGTGTTCAAACTGAAATCTAAATTGCAGTGTAAGAATAAAGCAGCCAGTATTTACCCTGCACAGAAACAATTATAACCCACCCAAATCTAACTCTTTCTGCACATGCATATCCTGACTGGCAGCTGCTCAGGGTGGCCAGCACTGCATATAATCAATGTACTTACCTTACCAAAGCCAATGTCCTTAGCATATGCATAAAGCACTCACTGCCACCACATGTTTAGCCCATACGTGTGGATCAGTCCGTAGATCGTACACCGCTGTAAAGTGATAACAAATACGACATAAATGAAAATGATCTGCAATAGCCAAGCACCACAGATTACCAGTGGTAAGCAGCAGGATTTCTCTCTCCATTAATACATATTTACATACCCTCCAACATGACCCATTGCATTCGGTACACAATGCTCTGTTCCTGGACGTCCCTGGTAATGTATGATTGCCATCACCTGAGTTGAAACAACCTTCTCGTCAATGATCCAGCTCCCCACAGGAGATGGCAAGCATACATTACCAGGGAAGACCAGGAACAGAGCATTGTATACCGAACGCAATGGGTCATGTTGGAGGGTATGTATTTATCAACAGCAGAGGATACCTGGAAATATTGAGTGTCCATTAAAACAGCCTAATAGGTGTCTATTCTGGCTGCTACACTATGAAAGATTACAAGCTCCAGAAAGCATTCCTGAGCTTTACCTTGATCACGGCGTTAGACTTGCTGCCTAGGATCTGCATTGCCTATGTCCTAAATGTCTGCCTGTCCATGTGTGGATGGATGTCCCGCACGCATGATGTCCAGGGCCCTGGTAAAGAAAGGGGTGTGGAATAATAGCAGCTGTGTGGTCACACCCACTTTTTAGCCACGATTTTGTAGCGACCAGCAAGGGGGTAGGGGGGCGGGAGGGAATGTGCATCATGTGCCCCTCAGCCAGTTTAATCCAGGGAGGAGGTGCGCTCAGTGCAATTGCTTACCCCTCCTTCCAGCCAGAGAAGACTGCTGCACTCAGCATCTCTGGACCTTCTGCAGTGCAGTGCCAGCTGACAGGCAAGAAGTAGGGCTTGTGGGCCCTGGCTCCTGCAGGGACCCTCCGAGATGCCCGGGTAAGTAGTACACAATCTCGCTCACGGTGTCATTGCCCGCACATGCAGCAGCCCTGCCTGGACTAGCAATCACTTTACATCTCCCATGATGGGCTCTTAGCCCCCCTCCTCCCCCCGAAAAAGAAAGATGCCTTATGATCACCATTTTTTGGTGCCATGGGCCAGAATAAAACATTGGCGCCCTACCCCCAATATTTTTCAAGGGAGACAAGGCAAGTCCCGGCACCCAGTGGAAGGCTCCCGGCACGGCACACAAGGCTCCCGGCACCCAGTGGAAGGACTTGTTGTTAAGTCCTAGCAGTGGAAAAGGTGCCTGTTTAATATTACCACTGATCATAGATTGGTCGACAATTGTTCCCTCTTCACTAGTCTGGATTCCTGGAGATGGTACTTATCTCCAGTACTTTACAATCTGTTTTTAGGCTAGATGCCTACATAAGTGTAACCTGCCTCTGCCTGGGTGTGGCTGAAAGATCACATTAAACCAAAGACAGTTTCTAGAGATTTACTACTTTCTATATACAAATGTCTACATTATAGGCCTGATTCAGACCTGCTCGCTGGGCTGCTAGAGTCCGAAACCCAGCGAGCGGGTAGCCACTGTGCCACCGAACGCATAGACCCGCCCCTGTGTGCGACTACGAACGCGTATGCAGCAGTGCACATGGGTGGAACATCATTCACAATCAAATGATTTCCCCCAGCTCACAGCGCTGAGTGAGCCAGGACTCACTTGTTGCCAAAAAGATCATGGGGAGCAGGAGGCTGCTGGTGACATCATTGTCAGAGAAAACACCGGCGCCACGCCCTCAAATGCCTGCAGGGTGTCCATTGAAGCAGTTGCTTGATTTGGCCCATTTGTGATAACATTGGTTTTCTGTTCTAAAACAATCCATAATGTTATGTGATGTACAGCATACCATTAAACTTTAAAGAAAATTGAACAGGATCGCCTGAACGCTCCAAAGGTGCACAACCAAAATTGGGATGTATGGCCAGGGGGAGTTCCCGTAAGGCCACGCCCTATTTACACCACTATGGGGGCATGGCCAGCACTCCATAAACTGCTGGCCATGACTCCTATCCCTCAGTCTCCAGTGTAGTCCCCATAAAAATACTAGGCATTCTCCTGACAGGTCTGAATCAGGCCCTGAATGCCAGAGGCTTTAGGTAGATTTTCAATTGTTAAAGGATGGTGGGCATGAAAGAGGAGGCTCGTCTGACTTTGGTCCCTCCTGCCGCCGCGGCCATCGGCTCATCTGCGCATACAGTGTCTGTGCCACTGTTCTGGTGGTGCGATAACCCTGAAGCACTTTTAAATGTCTTATCGCAAGAAGTGCAAGAGAAAATCTGCTCCACAGCGTGACTCTGCTGGTGCTCGAGAAGCAAGTCCTCGCTCTTGAACGTCCCATCACATGTGCCACATTTATAAAGCATCTCCACCATGTACATGTCGCCCGCAGTGGTCAGGAAAACCTCAGCGCTGGCTTGCACGAAAGTCTGCTCAATCGCGTGTGACTGCAAGTGCCTCTGCAGGAAAGCGTCAGAGATGAAAACTTTGCCGCACAGGTCGCATTTGTGCATGATCCCGCCGTTATGCATGCGCTGGTGAAGCAGAAGGTTGGAGGAGTGGGTAAAGGATTTACCGCATTCGCCACACTTGTAGGGGCTTTCTCCGGTGTGGATGCGCTTGTGTTGCTTCAAGTTTGTGGACTGAGTGAAAGCCTTGCCGCAGATGGAGCACACGTAAGGCCTCTCTCCCGTGTGGATGTTTCTGTGTCGCCTTAGGCTGGAGGAGTTTTTAAACGCCTTCTCGCAGATGTTTCATTTGTACGGCCTCTCTCCCGTGTGTTGACGCATTTGGTACTGATAATGAGAGGACCACATGAACGCCATTCCGCAGACGTTACACTTGAAAGTTTGGAACCCTGTGTGGACGCTCTGGTGGATCTGTAATAAAGACGAGCGTTTGAACGCTTTGCCGCAATCCCCACACTTATACGGACGCTCCCCGGTGTGGCTCCTGATGGTAGAGAAGCGCCAAAGAGCCTTTGAAAGCCTTCGGACATTCTGAACACTGTAGGGCCTCTCCCCGAAGACCACTTGAACACTTTGCCACACTCGTGGCACTCTTACTGGTGGCTACTGGTTTCTGCTGACTGTACAAGTGACTGCTGTTGTATTGACGAAGTCTGAATTTCAATTTCCTGGGCTCCCACCATCTTGGAGGCTGAGAGAAGAAAAACATAAGTCTATGTCTTAGGATGGTTTTCATTACAACATTTATTTACAAGTGATTGGTGGCTGTACCCAGAGGTGGAAATAGACCCCATAGTGCAATAAAATTTGTAGCACTATATTTTCATGACTAATTTATGTCCCTTACATTACTTGTTGTGTTCCCTCATTATATTCTATTACAGCATAGTCTTCAGGAACCCCTTCAGTATTATGCTCGGGGCCAGCTGCAGTGTCAGCACAGGCCACCCCGGAAGAGTTCCGTGCATACCACTGTAACTAAGTGTGCACCATCTGGCAGCACCTTCTGCATAGCCAATTGCCCGCCACTTATCTCCTGCAGACACATTTCAAATATGGCACCGGCTCGTGATTGGCTACCGGACAGTGAGTTCTGATTGGCTTACTAGCCGGCACCATATTTGAAAGGTGTCAGCTGGAGACAGCGAGGGGTTGGAGAAGCGCAATCTCTTGTCTCCTCCCCTCAAAGAATAAGGAGGTCCATGCCCCACCAAAAACCCACCATGGAAGGAGTTAACCTTTTCACGTGTCGGCCTTTTGGTACCGACCTATTGCCTGTCTATCAAGATACGTGTGTGAAGTAATACACACGTGTGACATGATCGGTCACTTGCAGAATGCAGCTGTCCCTGCACTTGGACAATTTCAGCAGAGCCCGCAGTAAACCGAAAATGCCCTTTATACAGGGCCGCATGGCCACCTGAGATCCACAGGACTCTGAGCACCAGCTTTGTGGTAAAAATCCACCATTAGCTGCACCTAGTTACATTTAGCAGACAGGCTGCATACGCACTAGATATATCACACAATATGCACGAGAACAACCATCACTAATGTAATTTTTTCGTGCAGAACAGGGGCGGATTGGGGAATAAAAGTGGCCCTGGGAAATTTTGTGTCCATTGAGTGTCCTGAGAGGGGGGCAGTTGTGAGTCCTCATAATTTGCTGCTCTAGCAGAGCAGCGGTGAAGCAGCGTCTATTTAGAGAGACAAGAGGCATGGGCAGCAGATCACAGAGCGCTGGCCATGGCCACCACAGCAACGAAAGATGGGGAAGCCACACCCCTTTTGTGATTTGACACCCAGGTCATGCGCAGGCATAAGTCCCAACCCCACTGATTTTCAGTTGTGAGGTATGCATACATGTACATACTGCATGCACACATACAGATGGAGCGCCTCTCGCTATTGCAGGGGATGGCGGAAGATTCGCCAGCTGCCATCCCCCGCCAGCCGCGAGATGCGTGCGTCGCCTTACAACGGGGCTCCCCCCGGGTCCCCGCCGCCACGCCGAGAGTCGCCCCGGATCCCTGCCGCATTGCTCCCCCCCCCTAACCATCTACCTGAAGCGGAGACGGACAGGGTTCCCGTCCCCCCGTCGACGGGAAACTGAGACGCGCATGCATGTAAGACGCACGCGCGTCTCAGTCAGATGGAGCACCTCTCCGATTGCCAGAGGGCAGATTCTGGCCCTGGCGAAGCAATAGCCAGAGGCGCTACATCTGTATATAACATACATACAGAAACAGCATAGATACACACAAATAGCATAGGTGCATGCATGTACACAGTTATACACAGATAGCATAGATACACAGACACACATAGCATAGATATTCACAGCATTTGCACACATACATGCAACATATACATAGACATACACATACCATGTACCCACATACAGTACAGCATAGACACAAAGCATGTACAAACACACACACACAGCATGTACTGTACAAACAAACACACACTCAGCATTCACCCCGTCCCCCTATTAGAGCTAAAAAAATCTGCACATTGTACTTGCCCAGCTGATGAGCACAGTCTCCTTCCCCCGGCCAGCAGCTCTCCTACAGTCACAGGCAGCACAGTCGGTACTTGTGAGTTATCTGGACGCCCGATTTTTTGATTGTATGCCTTAAGTTAAGGCATACAATCAGATACGATGCGATGCGATATCGCATCGCATCGCATCGCATGCGACCATCGGATGCGATGACCCGATTTTTCCATAGGAATCAATGTTAAAATGATTCCTATGGAAAAAGGGGTCCTTTTCATACCCCTACTATCCAAGTGGGCATGGAGTTGGATATAAACCTGTGGCGAGCGTAGCGAGCCACCGAGCCCGAAGCGTGGCGAGCGAAGCGAGCCCCGCGAGGGGACGGTATTCCGTGTCCCCTCGCGGGGCTCGCTACGCTCGCCACGCTTCGGGCTCGGTGGCTCGCTACGCTCGCCACAGGTTTATATCCAACTCCATGCCCACTTGGATAGTAGGGGTATGAAAAGGACCCCTTTTTCCCATTGAATTCCATGTTAAAATGGACTCAGTCCATTTTAACATTGATTCCTATGGAAAAATCGGGTCATCGCATCGCATCGCATCGCATCCGATGGTCGCATGCGATGCGATGCGATGTGCCCGATCCGACCCGATTTTGAAATCGGGCGTCCGGATAACTCACAAGTACCGCACAGTCTCTTCTTCCCCCGGCCAGATCTCCTCTACAGCAGTCACGTGGGTGGAGTTCAGCCTTTGAGGAAGTACAGGCTGCCTGTGCAGCTACAGTATCTCCCCCTACTGTCAGCCAGCCCGGCCCAAGCGAGTCGCAACAGCCTGTCAGCTGTCACTCTATACTAGGAGTCGAGGAGGGGCTAGGGGTGCAGGAGCACCTTTGGCATCTGTCCCCAATCAGGCGGTGGCCATCTTTGGAAGGGTGCAGGGTCTCTGTCTGTATGCGGACAGAGGGGTAGATTTATTAACAAACGATCAGGAGAATATGCGCCATCCCCGTGCCTTGTGGCAGGGAGATAGCGCTTCCCCTAATCTATGACACCCGCTGAGCGGGTGTATTACATGCGGTGGGGCAGGAGGCATAGCGCAGTTACGATATTTCGTGGTGCGCGGCTGCCTCCTGCCTAATTTATGAACGGTCAGCATCCCTGACCGTTCCGCTGCCTGCAGCTATCGACTTCGACAGCTGCAGACGGCGATGCCCTATGCTTACAGCAGGGACAGCGCTGTCCCTGCTACTGGCTCTGAGCTGCGCTGGGGATCTTGCGTGAGTAGCGAGATCCCGCGCATGCTCAGTGAGCCGGCCGGGGAGAAGCAGACAGCGCCTCAGTGTTAACTGACGCGCTGTCAGCTGGAGGAGGCATTGCCGGAGTAGATCTTGTCGCTCTCCCCTCCTGCTTCGCCTCGCTACTAAAAGGAAGTGTTATAGCGGCGCTTTTAAATCTACCCCAGCGACTCTGAGGCTCTTGGCCGCAACTTCTCTTGTGAGTTTAAAGAAAAAAGTTATTTAAATGTAAGGACAGGCTGGAGATCCAGTGGCCTCCTGGGTGGGCGGCCTCCGGGGATTCTTCCCGGTAATTTCAGTGGCCAATCCGCCACTGGGAAGACCAATATGCCAGTGCATGCAAACATAGAGCTAGTGAGGCTTCCTCCAGTCCTCCAGTCTGAAAGGTACGTGGCTGTACCACTGCTTCTTGCTTGTCGGGACCTGCAGAAAAATCTGAGAACCACATCCAGAGCGGATTCAGTATTGAATCCCGGCGGTCGGGATCCCGGCGTTCAGAATCCCGACGCCGGAATCCCGACAGCCGAAATGCCGACAAGGGGGGGACGTGGATCGCCCCCCCTTGCGGGCTCGCTGCGCTCGCCACGCAGCGGGCCCGGTGCCTCGCTACGCTCGGCACGCTATTTTATTCTCCCTCCAGGGGTGTCGTGGACACCCCAGGAGGGAGAAAGTGTCGGCATTTCGGCGGTCGGGATTCCGGCGTCGGGATTCTGAACGCCGGGATCCCGACCGCCGGGATCTTAACTGCATCCCATCCAGAGCATGTGAGACTCCCTCCAGATTGGAGATTATAGAACACCAGCTTTGTGTCAGGCAACAGGTCAGACTTTCTATACACTCCCGGCATACACATCCAGAGCTTGCATAGCTCCCCTCCAGGTGGAGGTAGCCATGAGACAGCTACATTGTCCTCATATAAGTCTAATACTACATCTTGGATGGGTTACCTCTGAGGGGTGTGGATCATTTGGTCGACAAGCATTGGGTCGACACCACTAGGTTGACATGGGTCAAGGTCAACATGGGTCAAGGTCGACACAAGCATTGGGTCTAAATGGGCTAGGTCGACAGTCAAAAGGTTGACATGATGTTTTTCACTGGTTTTTTTTAACCCGAATGTCGACACAGTCGACATGGGCACAGTTTGAAGTGCACCGCATCCCCTCACATCGCTCGCTTTGCTCACAATGCTTCGGGCACGGTGCCTCGCTATGCTCAGCACACTATTTTATTCTCCCATCAAGCCCTAGTGGATAGTAGGGCATGAAATACCACCTGTCGGCACATGTCGTCTAAAAAAACAGTGAAAAACCCCATGTCGACCTTTTGACTGTCAACCTAGCCCATGTTAACCTAATGTCTGTGTCAACCTAATGTCATGTCGACCTTGACCGATGTCGACCATGACCCATGTCGACCTAGTTGTGTCCACCCAATGCTTGGCGACCTAGTTGTTGTAAACCTAATGACTGTATCCCCCTCTGAGAACCCCAGCTCTGCTCATTTCAAATCAGACTGTAATTTAACCCCTGGGCCTTACACCCGTACCATCTTATATATACAGAACATTTCTGGATGCCCCTGGGGGGAGTCCACATGGGACACAATATTAGGAGGTTGAAATAAGTGTTCACACAATTTCTTTATCTGCGCAATTGGGCTAGTGTGTATGTGAATTTATGTATGTATTGCAAAAATATTATGTTTTATGTGTTTTATTTTATGATTCAAGCATTTTCTTAGTGGATTTTATGTTTCATAAATTTTGTTTAACATTTAATAATTGAATTTGCGCTCTCTTCATTTATTATTGCTAAAGCCAAAGTCTCCTTCACATGTCACTCACAAGTATTAGTTCCTACATGCCAGTGACTGGCGAGTCCCTAAATGCCCATACACGTGTGTTTAGCAGCAGTGTCTTCAAGAGGGGGGGAAGGAGCGGGTATTTTATACCTGGGCTCGGGTCTGCTGGAGGGGCTCGGGTCCTGCTCCCCTCCCCCAGGGAGCTGGGCTGTGGGTAGAGAGATGACAGGTTGCTGATTCAGCACAGGCTCTCTCCCCAGCTCAACACATGCTGCTCAGTGCTGTGTGGTGAGCTGGGGAGAAAAACTCTTGCAGCCTGTGCCTCTGTGTATGCCATGATGATCCTGCCTGCCACCTTGCACCTTGCCACCCTGCACCCTGAACAAATTAAAAAATTTCCCCCCCCACTTGGATGTGGCCACACCCCGTGCAGAGGCCACGCCCCCACCTGGTTGTCACACCCTCTCCATTTTACCAGGTCCATAACGGTGCCCCTGTTCAGCAGCAATACAAAGGGGATACATGTGTATTAGGAAGTCAGGTATCCAAGATACCAATAGGATCAATCCCAACACCAGCGCTTATAGGAAATAAATCTACCATGTGTGCCTTTGGGAAGAAGGGCATCTCCTCTTCTCCCAAATAGAATACTTCAACAGATTTAGGGGTTTATTCAGGTTGATTCGCAAGGCTGCGAGTCCACCAAACCCCGCCCGGCGAACGACCGCCCCCCCCCCCCCCCCCCGCCGCCCCCTCAAAGTGCGGCTTCGCCCGAACAGCTGCGAATGGATGCTTTGCATAAACATCCATTCGCATGGCTCGGGTAACCGCCCACATCTAACCGCCCACCCATCTCCGCCCCCCCCCCCCCCACGCCGGCATAGGTGCGTGCACCCGGCGACCCGAAAGGTCGCCGTGGGTACATGCACCATACGCCTGCACATGCGCAGATACCCGCCTGCGCATGCGCAGACGCGCAACATCGGTACTGCGTGCGAATGCACGCAGTACCAAATGAATTTGAATCAGGCCCGTAGTCACGTCTGGATATTTCCACACCCCTTGGTTGTCTCGATAGTCCCACAGGTTTATGAAAGCATATATGCAATTCAAATGAAGAAAAGGATATATAGTGTAATACCTTTTAATTCCGATCATTAAAATACATAAAATATGACTAAAATGACGTATATGACAGATGTCCCACAGAGAAAAAGAGTGGAGTTTTTCAGATAGATGGAGAACCTGGAAAACAGCTCTGAATCAAGCATGAGGTGGAAAGATGTAAACAAGTCCCGGGATGGTTACACTGCAATGCTGGCTGAGTGGTCCGTGGGTTCAATAGCAGCCCTCCGAAACCTTTAATCAAGCCCTGCTGAGGAACAGACCCTCAATGTCTTCAGAGACAGTATCTGAGAAACACATTAAGATACAGCCCTATAAGGACTACAGTGATGTTGTACCCCCTCATAACGCTGCATCACCGGGACCAGCACAGGAGAGGTCATTCTGGCCAGCATGGGACATCTACAGCGATCAGATCTGCTAGTAAAGGCTTGCCTAAGGACTTGTGGATTTCGATTCGGCAAGGCGGCCCCTCTGGGATTCGGTAAGCTGCGAGCTTCACAGCTTACTGAGTCAACCAGAATGAGGGCCATAGATTGTTAGTTCCACTGGGGCAGGGACTGATGCGATTGGCCAAATATTCTCTGTGAAGCCCTGTGAAATATGTGTGCGCTAAATTAATATTAATGATTTTATCATCAAGCCGCACTGGTTATGTAAGTTTTCTACCACTAGCGCTGTTGCCTTCTTTTTTCTTCTTGTGTATTTCTTACAGCATGGGAGGATATCACCCTCCCTTACAGCATCTTAGGCTGTTAGGTTGCACCACAGGGGATCTTGCTTTTTTCTTCTTTCGGTATTGAAGCAGGACTAGCAGCTGATTATTTATTCCCAGTTTCTTATACAGGTTCTGTTGCTCTTTCCAATTAGAAATAGGGATAAAACAAACTGGATAGTTACAGACAGTGGCAGGTATTCAATGGGTAGAATCGCGGGCGGCAGTGAATCCTGTGTAGGATTCGCTGCACTTTCGCCGCAATTCTCCCTTCAGGGAGATTTGCCTGGCAGCCACCTATTCAACGCTTCAGGGGCTCTCTGCCCCTGGCGGCGAATTTTAACCCCCCCCGGCGAATGCCGCCGAGGAGCAGGGGGACGGCTGCAGGCAGGGAGATGGAAGCCTCCCTGCCTGCACCGGACACTGTGGGGGTGAAGGAGGGCTGGCCCTGACTATTGGGGTAATATATAAATATATATATAAATGCTCAAGATCGGTCGGCACTCTGGTTGTTGGGTTCCTTGTACCGTGTTGCCTTCCCGGTCGTTGTAATACAAAGTAAAGAAGAAGAGGGCGGCACTCACGGGTTTAAGTAGAAAAAATCTTTAGTGCAGAACGTGTCACAAAAAAAACCCCCGATGTTTCGAGGCTGATGCGCCTCTTTTTCAAGGTGTGAAAAAGAGGCGCATCAGCACTAAAGATTTTTTCTACTTAAACCCGTGAGTGCCGCCCTCTTCTTCTTTACTATATATATATATATATATATTGCACCAACATATATCATGCCTCTGGGCGACTGGTCTGGCACCTGCCCAACCCTCAGCAGTGATCGGTGCAGCCAGGGGGTGTAGGGAGAGTGGCTCCATACCCACTGAATGCTGCAGTCTGTGTCCACACCAGTAGCGGCTCTTACTGTTTTGGAGCAGGAGGGCTGCCGTATTGTGTCCCCCCCTCTGCTGCCACTGTCACCGCCACCACCACCGCACTCCACTGCCGCTGGTCCCCTGCACGGGGTCAGCCATGCGCAGTAACTTCATACATATTGCGCATGCGCAGAACCTGCTCTGGGGGCTGCCGCGCATTTGCACAGAGAGAGGCATCCCGGAGGGAGGGAACACCTCCCGATGGGATGTCTTGAGTGACTGGCAGGTTCGACTTCCAATAGCAAGTCACTGCCAGTCACCGTGACGCCAGAGCAGTCTCACAGACTGCATCTGGCTTCACTTTAGGCAGAGGCAGTGGCAGATTTTAGCTGGAAGGGCTGCAGCCCATAGGTAAAACCCACCACTGGTCCACACCATCACCTGAAGGAACCCACACCCACTGCTTTGCTTCATTTGATTTCTGACACATGCTGTGTGTATATAAATTGGCAGCCTCAACGTGGTGGGGTGCCGGACGTGATCCCGACAGTCGGAATCCCGACTGTCAAAACACCGACAGCCGGGTTCCCGATTGCCGTTGGCTATCTTCCCTCGTGGGGGTCCACGACCCCCATAGAGGGAGAATAGAATAGGTGGCTCGCATAGCGGGGGGGGGGGGGGGGGGGGGGGAGGGCAATTTGTGACCACAGAAAACTTGAACTAATAAACAATTTTAAACATCATATTTGTGTTCAGCGCGTTGAAATCAGTAATTATTGGTTGTTTTTACGTAGGATCCTTTTTGGCTGTTGCCTAGTGATATTGGTCGACCAAATAACCCCTACCCCGGCTGGCTGGGGATTACGATTGTCCAGGCTTAGGCACAGATGACCTAATTTGTACCTCAGCCATCTTGATTATACCCTCTGTGAATTAGCAAGGATAGCCATAAAACCTGGACTCTTTGTGTGCCTTGAGGACTTTGGTTGGGGACCACTAGTCTAGTGCACAGGTTCTCAAAGTCAGTCCTCAGGACGGTGGACCCCACACAGTGCATAGCTTGCAGGTCTCCTCACAGAATCAAGTGAAATAATTAGCTCCACCTGTGGATCTTTTAAAATTTGTCAGTCAGTAATGAGTGCATCTGTGCACCTGCCGGGTGCACAGATGCACTCATTACTGACTGACAAATTTTTTCCTGGCCTGGAAAATGTGATCTGTTTGGCAACTGAGAACCACTGGTTTAGTGTGTACGCAGCTGTCATGACTCAGCAGTGAGAGGGACCTCTGTTACCACTCCCTGCAGATTAATACCTCTTTTGCTCCAACCCATGTCTGACCCAGGTTGCTGAACACAGGTTAGAGCTGGGAATTTAGATGTACTTACCCTTTCAGACTGCCACTGGCACATTATTCCAGGTTTTCTTTGTTCACACAGGATGCTTGGGGATGACACAATCTCCAAGCACTCCTGACCCTCCAATTAGCAATCTTTTTGGCCTGACCCAGGTCATGACTTTCACACTGCAGCTGACCCAGGAATAACCCAGGTCATGAAATGCATTCCTCCCAACATGACCCACTCCCGGAGGGACACAATGCTCTGTTCCTGGACTTCCCTCTTATGTAGGGTACACACCAGGACGACCCGCTCACGATGCACATAGTGAGCGGGTCGTCAGTGTTTCTTCAGACCCGCTCACGATGATGCGGGGGGCATGACCCGCTCACGATGTGCACCGTGAGCGGGTCCGATCCAATGGCGACCCGCACCCGGCAGTATGGTCGTTATTCAGATCCTACCTGCAGCAGGTAGGATCTGAATAACGACCGACCGACCCGCGGGACCGCGCATCGGATCGGTATAGGTCCACACCAGGACAGAAAAGGGCCCAATCACCACACAATCTACATCCAATTGGTCAGAATTGGATCTAGATTGAGGGGATCGGGCCCTAGTCGTCCTGGTGTGTACCAGGCATTAGTTTATGATTACCATCACCTGTGCTGAAACACAGAGGCAGAACTCTGGGAGGCAATGGAGTCATCTGCCGCCGGGCTCCTGCTCCCAAGGGGGCATCTCTCCACCCCTGTGAGTTTGAATCAGGTAATTGAAGGTTGTTGATATCACTTCTGTGGCTGACTCCTCCTCCTAGCAGGACCATAGATGTCACACTCTCTTTATTCTAAACATAATATCCATAACATACATACACACACACACACATGCATGCATATATTTATATAAGATGGTGTGTGTGTGTGTGTGTGTGTGTGTTGGGGGGGCACCAATATTTATCTTGCCTCCGGGCAACTGGGACAAACTTACGCCACTGCTGAAACACCTTTCTTATTAATTATCCTATTTAAAACAGGCAATGGCAATCATACATTAAGAGGAAAGTCCAGAAACAGAGCATTGTGTCCCTCCTGGAGAGGGTCATGTTGGGAGGTATGAAATGGTTTGCGAACCCGAAATGGATGATCTGAGTTGATCCTTTCACACAGAAGCCAACCACTGCCCCAAAAAAGGAACTTGTATTTACCTGCCTATATTTACCTGGATGTTTAATCAGCCCAAGAAATCATCTTTTCTGTAGGTGTGACCAGTATGGTTCTTCAACTAGAATATGACTAACATCTGATGGAAAAATTATAACTTGTTATAAAACAACAACTAATTTAGTAAAAGTAATCATATATTTGTATGTATAGTCAAGCTGTTTAAAAGTTTTTTCTTTTTTTTCTGATCCATTTCAGAAGAGGAATAATGATTGACGCTGGAGGTAGATGTTCAGCAGGAGTCCACATCAAACACAGAAGGTAGTTAATCATCTGTCTTTAATTTGATGCAGATTCTCAACTTCAGAGCGATACGCCAGGTCAGACATGGCTGGGATTTTTTGATGTGCTTATTACAAAACAAATCGCAATGGCACAGCTTGATATATCCTATTACTACGGAGTTACAAGTAAAATGTATATTATAAAAACAACCAAATCCTTCAATGGCATGCAATTCTCATACAGCAACTTACTGCCAGAGTGACAAGTGCACATAATTATTCATAAGCTTTGATGTGTTATGTGTTATGCATGCTAAATTATTAGGTGATATGATAACAATAGGCTTTGTACCAATACCCCTTTCACACCTGCGACCCGGCAATTACCTGACAGTTTGAGTGCCGGATGCAGTCTGACCCCCTTTCACACCAAGCAGCATATTAATTGGTTAAAACTTTTAAAGAGCAGTGTCGGCGACCCCGAATTTTAGTGGGTCATTCTGGTTGACTGGCAAAGCTGCAAAATTTGCAGCTTTGCGGGTCCTCTAGATGCCGCCCACACGAATGCCTGCCCCCCTCGCACGGCGGGGGCAAAATCATAAGATGGTCGCTGACCATCAAATGATTTTGCAAGTGCTCGCAGATCTAAGACACCTCTCTTGTGCCTTAGATCTTCTGGTCCCTGTACGGGAAGCGGGCGGGCAGCTGACATCAGCTGTCCGCGACGACCCCCCCCCCCCCGTGTCATGGGTGAATTTCCATGGGCGTGATTTTCTGTTCCCATCGGCGTGGCCACAGCCAGCCGCCCCACCCCTCAATTATGCGCAGTTGCAAAACATCGTTCCCCTGTGCCAATGTGCAGGGGAAAGTTCAGACCAGAATGCGGGCCTAAGACCTGGGTTGAAAAGTTTTAGCTCGGTAATTTGCTGCTCGGTGTGAAAGGGGTATAAGTTGTACCCTATTTGCAGCAGCAATGCCAAAATATGCTAATGCCCTCTCGCTCCCCTCTCACTGTTCCTCTCACCCTTTCACACTTCGGGCCTGATTTATTAGTGATCAATCCCCAGTGTATTTGCGCTAGGGACGGATGGTGCGGCTCTGCGCATGTGCATATTTGCAGGGCGGCTGTATGAACGCGTTTGCCAACTATCACAGTCACCAAGGCATTCGCACGTGACGGGGGGAGGGCAAAGGCCAGAGCAGGGGGAACTCCCAGTGCTTTATGGGCTTCCCCATGAAAACACTGGGACTTCCCCTGGGAAAGCAGGTGGGCCGATGCCTGCTGCGGGTAGGTGGCTGACATCACAGCGCCCACCCCTCTTCGACAGACTCCAACAGAAATAAAAGTCATTTTAGACTGAGTTTTATTTCCAAAGGGGAGAGAAATTATATACGTACATCCCCTCACATTCGCGTAAGGCCAGGTGACATTAAACCGCTCGCTAAGCAGCAAGCGACCACTGCTTAGCAAGTGGTACTGAATTACCTCATTTGTCCCTCCTTATCTTTCTCCTTGACACCCTGGGTGGTATGTGATAGGGTGCAATATTTACTCATGTTTTAAAATCGCACTTATTTGGCCATTTTCTTGTAATACAGTGCAGTGTTATAGTACAGTGCGTAAAAGTCTAAAAAGTCACACTGTATTACATCTCGCCCATCCTCTATCTTGCTTGATCACCATCTCCCTGACAACCACTCACTCCCTTTCTTACTTCTCTCTCCCTGATAACCTCGCTGTCTTGCTCCAACTTTCTCTTCCTGACACCCTTTCTCTCTCTTCCTGACACCATCTCACTCTTATTCCCTCCCTCTTTCTCCTCTCTCTCACTCCAAGACACCCCCTCTAATTTTTTCCCTGATACACTTTGTCTTTAGTTATAACCCTTTCTCTCTAGCCCATGTTGCTCCCTCTCTCTTTATATGTTTCTCCCTGACACCCTCTGTCTCACCATCACCTTATACATACATGGCGCGCCATTGAGGGTTGTGTCATGCTCCACCCAGAGCCGGAATAAGGTGGGTTCCAGGGGGTACGTAACCCCGGGCCCCCTGGTCCCTGCAGATGGAGACACGTGGATTTCACCGTCTCTGCAGGGTCTGTCCAGGGCCTCCTGCGCGGCACAATGGGAACATGGCTGCTGTTGCTCATACAGAGCTCCAGGGCCAGCAGAGCACTCTGGCAGCAGCAGAGGGTGATAAAGAGCAGGTGGCGCCCCAGCAGAAGCAGACTCCGGATCGCCTCCTGTCCACTTCTCTCATTGGCCCTTATTCTGATTGACGCGGACTTTACCGCATACTTTCGGATCGCGTGTTTTCGGCGTCTGCGCATGCGTGGAGAACGCAACGCGCATGTGCCACGCCTTGACTCCGTACCAGTTCGGCCAAATCCCGTCCAAAACTGTTCCCCGCAATCAGTCGGGAAATATGGGCGTATTATGGGCGTCATGCGGAATGACACATGGGCGTAGTTTCAAAGTGGGCAAAACGGGGCGGAAACATGGGCGGATACGGGGGAGTACACTTATGTTGGGGGGCGTACATTCGGATAGCACTCCGAATGCACGCGATCAAAAAGGGCAGAAATGTGCGGTGTCCACAAGTGTACTATTGCTTAGCGGACACCACTCGTTCATGCGGTAGGCGAACGTACGCCTAATGACTACAAGCATTAACACCTGAACCCAATAGAATCGACTCCTTTACTCATTACTCACTAATAGGACGCTTGTCAGTGCTTTAATTGAAACCATTGCACTTCAATTGCTGTAAGGGTTAATGTGTGCAATGCATGTGTTAGGCATGCTTGTAAGGATATATTGGCATCTAATTGATTCCAAATAAGAAGTTTTTTATGAGGATAGGTATTTGAATAAGTGGGTCATGTGATGTCTTGCAGAAGATACATAATAGTGGGTTGTTTGGCGTAAATACTCCGCTTACGTGCGGTAGCACCGCTTGGCTCCCGTTCGGATGCGGTATTCCCGAGCATACTCTGTAATACTCTGTAATACCGTGCAGAATCTGAGTGTTTCTCCCGCACACGCATGGTTTGTATGTCGTCCGTAAACACGCCCTGTTCTTAAAGAGTGAGTCCGTCCGAATGCGGAGGAACCGTGGGCGTTTCTACGGACGATGGCCGCACGCGGCAGAACACCGTGGCGTGCGGACCGCACCGTAAGAATGCGGGAATATCCGCACCGATCAGAATAAGGGCCATAGTGCTGTATTGCATGTTTGTTTGTTAATGTGTGCATGTATGCTCACGGTGTGTTTTCGTATGTATGCTGTATGTGTATGTATGCTCTTGGTGTGTATGTGTTTGTATGTACAGTAGAAGCAAGTTTCATCTTTGCTCCTTTGGTCATGGCTAGCCATGGCTAGCCATGGCTATTCTATTGTTCTCAGCTGCAATACAATACGTATTGAAGCTGAGAACAATAGAATAGCCATGGCTAGCCATGGCTAGCCATGGCCAAAGGAGCAAAGATGAAACTTGCTCCTACTGTATGCTGTATGTGTATTGTATGTGTGTATGAATTATTGTGTATGCAGTATATGCTATTACCTCCCCCCTCCCAGTGTATGCCATTACCTGCCCCCCCATGTAAGCCATTACGTGCCCCCCCCAGTGTATGCCATTACCGCCCCCCCATGTAAGCCATTACGTGCCCCCCCCAGTGTATGCCATTACCGCCCCCCAGTGTATGCTGTTATCTGCATCCCACTCTATGATATTACCTGCTCCCCCCAGTGTATGCTATTACCTGCCACCCCCCAAGTGTATGCTCTTACCCCACTCACCAGTGTATGCTATTACCTGACCCCACTCACCAGTGTATGCTATTACCTGACCCCCTCCCCAGTCTATGCTATTACCTGCCCACCCGTGTTTGTTATTAATTGCTCTCTATCCCCCCTCCATGTGTAAATATATATGCATTTATGCATGTTGTGTATGTATGTGTGTATTTATGCTGTGTGTGTGTGTGTTGTGTATGTATGCTGTGTTCATGTATGCATGCATTTGTGTGTCTGTATGCTATGTGTTTATTTATGTATGATGTGTATGTACGTACGTACATACGTACATGTGTACGTGTGTGTTGGTTGAGTGTAAGCATGCTATGAGTGTGTACATTTGCTTTGTTCATGTGTTTAGGTGTATGTTTACTGTAGTTGTGTGTTTATTTAGTCCTTAGTGGGCCCCATTGTCTTAAGTAACCCGGGCCCCCTGGAGCCTTAATCTGGCTCTGGCTCCACCCCATAGGGCATGTCTAGCTCCAGATATATGGGCGTATATGTACTTAAATGCTTTTAGTTAGCTATTTCTATATAACATTATTATCTATATATTTGGGAACATTTTTATAATAACATTGGTGCCTATAATATTGAATTTATTTGTTTGAAACTATTATGCTGTGATATTTATTTTGTTCTCACTTGGCACAATATACATTAATGCAATTATACATTAAATGCAATTCGACCTTATGTAAATTCTCCATGATTATCCCTTGATAAAAAAATGGATGGTATAGTAAGTTTTGTAATGTCCTTTTTGTGTGACCGTGGAATATGCAGTAGGGATGAAATCTCACGAAGTTTCTCATGCAAAATGTGGGCATTCTTTCATAATACCACATTTGAAGTCACTGAGCTCACCAGAGACTACATTGTGAGGTGCTTCATTTTATACACCTGCGGCAATGGGTCTGATTGAAACATATGAACTGAATCATTAACAGGTGTGGCAAAATACTTTTGTCTATATAGTGTAATAGTCATCTACAATATTATAATTTACTTATCCTTTTTCATACTGTCATTGTGACCTTTGTTATAAAAAATATATATGTGTTATTGCACAATCATTTCTGTCCTACTTGAACGACTTCCTATTTTTTTATATATATTATTAGAGTCTGCTGACACACAGACTTTGGAGTCAGGTGCGTGCAATTGTCGCAAGGGGCATTACGGTGTGCGGCATAATGTGTAATGGGCATTACAATTTGTGGCATAATGTGGAAGGGGTAATAGTTAAGAGGCAGTATGTTGCGCTGCATAATGTGTAATAGGCATTACAATGTGCTTTATCTGGTGCAGTGTGTCTAAGGTGCTCTACCTGGCACAATGGTGGCCACGCACATTCCCCATTTTTTATTTGTTTTTCTCCAATTGGCACATTGCAGAACACAAGTCATTGACTATGGACAAGTCTATGAACAGTGTTACAAAACACTTTTCCCAACAAAAACCTGCAAATCTGGCAGATCTTGGCTATAAACATTAATTGATTATTATTAGTAGTATTATTTTTTTTACTTGTTTTGATGAAAGTTAAGATATGTATATATGTGATAGGTTCACGGGCAGGAAGTATGAAATCATAATGAAACAAATTATCCTAACCATTACGCTAAAAAGCACCCATGATGTGCTGCTGATGGGTTCATTCTGATAGATTTTTTGAGCAGGCAGTTCAGTCTCCAGGGTCCAACCCGATGCGCACAGGACCGCGTATTGGGTTGAATGGGCTCTCAAACATCTGATTTGGGCCGATATCTCGGTCTGATCCGTCAGGATCGGGTGAAGTCGGCCCAAAACTTACTGGTTGTTCCAGATTTCCCTGTTAATTGCTTGCTCCCTCAACTGTGCTTTTGTGTGTTTGTTTTCTTAGGTGGTCAGTATTTAATATAACTGTCTGGGTTATTCCCACCATGTCTATGACTAAAAATAATATACTGTAAGTGGATCAGATGTAGCTATGACGTTGTGGAATCAGGAATGAGACGGTGGAGCTAAAATGCCAAGATTCATTTGTTTAATTAGGCCTTTTGCTTTGTCTTCCATAAGGTAGTTTTGGCATTATAGTCAATAGCAAATATTGCGATACATCATTTTTATTTAAGCAGTAGAATAGTGTGGTTGTTACAGGATCTTACTGTCTCCCAAAGCATGCTCACATTTCCTGCATTGGCCTCTGCTACTGATGACAATTTTCAAAACTGTGATGCATATAATTAAACTCGCAGCATTTCTGCCAAGTAGTCTAGACAGGATTTGGCCGAATGCTCTCTGAATATGCATTTTGTTTTCTGGCAAAAATGAAATAATATAAAAGTAATGCTATTTCTATCCACATGATGGCACTATAACACAACTATATATAAGTTGGTGGTCAATGATCATATTTAAAAAATGCCGCTTGCTACAAGAAAAGACTCGGCTGTGTTTTTGTTTTATTTTTTTTTATCACAATTTAATTGCAAAAAATAATTACCTTACTGTTTTTAAATTGTAACATGTTCTCATGCATGCAATTTCAAATATTCCCCAATATGTTACCTCTTAACTAATTTTTACATGTTATTTTCTGTGGCAAATTAGGAAATAAAGTGTAATTCTGTTAATATGAAAGTCTAAATTTGTAATTCGGTTATAGGCTATTATGTCCTACAAAATTACTATCAATAGATACTTGATTTTAATTAGGAGTGTGCATTATGCACTTACAGAAACTGTTAAACATTTTGAAAATGGCGAACAGTGCGCTAACTCAGTGGTTCTCAACATCAGTCCTCAAGGACCCCCAACAGTGCATATTTTCCAGGTCTCCACATACAATCAGAGGTGAAATAATTAGCTCCACCTGTGATCTTTTAAAATGTGTCAGTGACTAATGAGTGCACCTGTGCACCTGCCAGGTGACCTGGAAAATGTACACTGTTGGGGGGTCCTTGAGGACTGAGGTTGAGAACCACTGTGCTAACCAGTCAGTACAATTGGATTCAAAGTCAAAGAGATAGAACCTTAGCACCAGCTCACAGGCACCAACATGGATAAGGATGTGTTCAGCAGATGGACACTGATAAGGTCAACAAAAGGTTAACATGGTCAAAAAGTTGACACAAGCAAAATGTTGACATGAAAAATGTCGACATGCCTTTTTCATTTTTTTTATTTGAAAAAAAGGTGTTTACCATCCAAGTGACATAAAGTTAGATTATAATAGTGAAGCATGGTGAGTGAAGCAAGCTATGCGAAGGAACGCGGTACACTTTTAAGGTGTGCCTTATAATTCCAGGGGTGCCCCCCATGTGTCCCATCTCAGACCAGGGGTGCCCGCATCTGTCCCATATCAGTCGAGGGGTGCCCGCATGTTTCCCGTATCAGTCCAGGGGTGCCCCCCATGTGTCCCATATCAGTCCAGGGGTGCCCATATCTGTCCCATATAAGTCGAGGGGTGCCTGCATGATTCCCGTATCAGTCCAGGGGTGCCTGCATGATTCCCGTATCAGTCCAGGGGTGCCCTCATGTGTCCCATATCAGTGCAGAGGTGCCCCCATGTGTCCCATATCAGACCAGGGGTGCCCGCATGTGTCCCATATCAGGGGTGAAGAAATGGGACACATGCGGGCCCCCCTGGTCTGATTTGGGACACATGGGGGCTAAATTTAGGTTTTGCGGTTTAAAAATATGTATTAATAAAAAATCAAACAATAATAGGACACCACAGGCTGCTCCCCTGTATAATATCAGGACACCACAGGCTACTCCCCGTATTATAATAATAACAGGACAACAGAGGCTGCTCCCCCTGTATAATATCAGGACACCATAGGCTACTCCCTGTCTTATAATAATAACAGGACAACACAGGCTGCACCCCTGTATAATAATAGTACCCCCACAGGCTGCTCCTCCTGTATAATAATGGGACCCCCACAGGCTGCTACTCCTGTATAATAAAAGTACACCACAGGCTGCTAATCCTGTATAATAAAAGTACACCACAGGCTGCTCCCCTGTATAATCGGACACAACAGGCTGCTCCCCCTGTCTTATAATAATAACAGGACCCCACAGGCTTCTCCCCCTGTATAATAGCAGGACCCCACAGGCTGCTCCCCCTGTATAATAAAAATACATAACAGGCTGCTCCCCCTTTATAATAATAGGACACAACAGGCTGCTCCCCCTGTATAACATGACCCCACAGGCTGCTCCCCCTGTATAATAATAATAATAATAATAACAGGACCCCCACAGGCTGCTCCCCTTGTATAATAATAATGGGACCCCCCACAGGCTGCTCCCCCTGTATAATAATAATGGGAAGCCCACAGACTGCTCCCACTTATAATATTAACTGGACCCCCACAGGCTGCTCCCCCTTAAAATAATAATTGGACCCCCACAGGCTGCTATGCCCTGTATAATAACTGAACCTTACAGGCTGCTCAGCCTGTGCAGTCCCACTCCCTCTTACCTTGATGCCAGACAGTGAGGCAGGCTGCAGCATAGGGAAGAAAGTGTAATGCACAGGCAGGAAGTAGGTGGAACATACAGAGTCTCTGTAGTGGCCTCCTGCACTAGGCATGTCCTCAGTGCAGGAGGCCGGCGGCCATGTTTATGGAGACCACTCGGAAACTGGTCAGTCTGGCTGCAGCAGCAGCCTCAGGACAATGGCGGCCCGCACACAAAACGATTCAGCGGCCCGGGGGGCACATGGCACCCTGACTCCCAGCCCAGCCTGCCCCTGGACTAATACGGGACACATGGGGGCACCCCTGGAATTATATGGCACACTTGCGGGCACCCCTGGACTGATACGGGACACATGGGGGCATCCCTGGACTGATATGGAACACATTGGGTCACCCATGGAATTATACGGGACACATGGGGGCACCCATGCAATTATACGGCACACATGTGGGCACCCCTGGACTTATACAGGACACATGGGGGCATCCCTAGACTAATATGGAACACATAGGGGCACAGCAAAGAAAGGGGAGAAAATGCTAGATATATTCTGGGTGCACTCATGGGTTTATCATGTGGTCCGTTCAATTAATTTGAAATAAATACTTTGGTACTTGTTTCCTAGCATGGCGCCACCGATTTTAATTGTATGCAATCGGGTTGCAAAAATCGGGCCAATCATATCACATGCAACCAAATTACATGCAATGCGATTGACCCAACCAACCCGATTTTTTTTGCATTGGAACCAATGTTAAATGGTCCCTGAGACCCGATTTCAAATTGGCCCCAATGTTAAATGCCCCCCAGACCCCATTTTTCATTCCATGCCCCCCTGTATGCGAAGGAACGTGGTACACTTTTAAGGTGTGCCTTATAATTGTTAACGCCACGCCATGATCAACATGAACCCGAAGCGTGGCGAGTGCAGCGAGCCCGCGAAGGGCGGCGGTACGCGTCCTCCGACCTTTTCATACCCCCACTATCCACGTCGGCGTGGAGTTGACTTTATATAGTGTGGCGAGTGCAGCGAGCCACCGAGCCCCGCGAGGGGCCGCGCATTACTTCACAGGTATTGCACGTCCGCTCGCCGCGCTTCAGGCTCGGTGGCTTGCTGCGCTCGCCACACTATATAGAATCAACTCCACGCCGACGTGGATAGTGGGGGTATGAAAAGGTCGGAGGACGCATTATAATGGCATGCAATGGACCCGATTTTACATTTGTCGGGAAACCTCAAAAAAAAGCCCGAAATCGGGTTGATCGGGTCCCATCGCATACCTTAAGTTAAGGTATGCGATGGGACCCGATGGCGCCGTGCTAGGAAACAAGTACCAATGCTTTTTTTTTTAAATAACCTCTATTTGTACTTTTATTTAAAAAAAAAGGGGAGATATGAATGACCTCTCCTCTCCATAAAACAAGAGAAAGAAATAAAGGGCCTTATTCTGGTTGGTGCGGCCGGGCCGTACGCGTACGTTCCGGGGTTTTTCATGATCTGCGCATGCGTACATTCGCTAATGCGCAGGCGCGAACACTCCACAACGCTTACGGACGGGTCTCTCCGTGCGAAAAAACCTGTACGCGAGAGTACGGGCATTGGGGGCGGCATAGGGGCGTGTTGAGGGGAGCGGCCGAAATAATGAGGGAAAATGGGCGTAAACATGGGCGTACACGGGGGTGTGCACCAAAAATGAGCGGTGCTACTACCGCACGATCGACTAAAGCACCGTTCATTTCGGACACAAAACAGGCGGCCGCCAACCGCCACCTCAGACCACCCCTACAGATACCGCATGCCAGCGTGCGCCTGGGTTTGCTAATTTACGCTGATTACTACTCAAACACATACACCTGAATGTAATAACCAATGCTGCAGTCTATTAAGTCAAAACCATGATTTCACTACCTGCAAGCCACACACAGCACTCAAACACATTGGAAGCTTATCTTTCTATACTTCTCTACATTTAAAGGTTTGTTTAATTTAAGGTAAGAATCTTTTTAAGACCTGCTTACATATGCTAAGGTAGGTATTTGTTAAACAGTTAGACACATTCACTACGTGCTTTCATAGACTTTACACAGTAGCACACTCAATCTACACAAGTCGACATGTGTCAATGTGTTCACTCTAATACAAACATAGGTTTTGTATTTATGATACAATAACATAAACCACATCTAACACCTACAAAGGATGTTTCAGCAATGTTTTAAGCCCATGCCCACTATTTTGCACATTAATTAATTCAATCAATTAATGAATTTTCATAATTATAGTTGAAAGGCAAGATTTGCAGGTCCATATATGTGAAGGGTATGTCAGCGTACACGGACGTACGCTCACTCTCATGAGCGGTGACATAAGCTGAGTTTTCTATTGAAAACAACAGGGACCCGTCCGTGCAAGCTGGCGTACGCTCAGATAGCCGCAAGAAGTCGGTGGGAAGACGGACGAGAGACGTCCGTAAACGGTGGCGTACGCTCAATTGTACGCCAGTTGTCGGAGTGTAAGGGCTGGCCCGTCCGTGTACGTTGGCGTACGCTCAATTGTACGCCACTCCCCTTTGACGTTGTTTCTGGCCGTACTTATGCGGCTGAGTTGTGGGTGGACTTAACCCCAACGGCCGCGTACGGATAGCGTACGTTAATTGCGAACGTACGCACGTTTGGCCGCTACGATCAGAATAACCTCCAAAGAGTGGTGCTTTAAAGTAAGAATTGGTGCTATTAAAAAAGAATGATTGTAAGACTCTAAATTTGTAGTGCCTTTATTCATATGCTTGTGTTCATGTGTCATGTACCCCTTATTGTCATCCAAATTAATTTTCCCTGGTCAGGGTATATTTGGTTTAATGCTTTTTATGTTTAACCTCCTTTTTCTTGAGTAATTTTCTCTTTTATTATTTGGGAGATAATGGGCATGAATCCCTGTTACTCTGTGTCTTTCTTAGCACATCATTGGACTTTGTATCATTTACTTGTTACATTCATTTATTTAAGTCTTTGATCTTCTATCTATTCTATGGGGGCACCCATGGAATTATACGGGACACATGCGGGCACCCCGGGACTGATACGGACACATGGGGGCATCCCTGGACTGATACGGGACACATGGGGGCACCCTTGGAATTATATGGCACACATGCGGGCACCCCTGGACTGATACGGGACAATGGGCATGGCAGCTGGACTGATATGGCACACTTAACACCCCTTGCAGGTTAAAAAAAAACCCACCTTTTTTAATTTCAATTAAAAAATGGGGGTAGCTCCCCTGGACTGATACAGGACATTGGGCGGCACAGCTGGACTAATTTGGGGCAGCCCTATAGTTAAATTTTTTTTTTTTTTTTTCAGAGAGCCCCTTAGATGTCCCCCACAATAGTCCCATATAACAGCCCCCTTTGTATTAGCCTTAGTAATGCCCCTTGTAACCTGAATAGTTTTCCACTAAGTATAGTTTCCCCCTCAGTAGATGTACAAAGGTTCCTGCACCATTAGTTCCTCCTTTAGATTCCCGATGTATAGTTGACCCCCTGGGAGCAGACCCCATTAAGTTAGGCAGCCTCTATTAGTTTCTCCCTTAGTTTGTCCCCCTTTAGTCTTAGTTTGTCCCCCATAGCTTTTTATTTTCTGTGCTGTCTGACTTTCACCTGCCGAAAGAAGATGGCGCCGCGAGAATCCGACACGGGATGATGACGTCTTGGCCTCGTTTTGGACTCAGAAAGATGGCGGGACCCGGCGAACTCCTCAGATCTGGCCTTGGATAAGGTAAGTTCCGCTCATCTCTATTTTTTATGCTTAAAAAAAAAAATCAGAACCCAAAAACCAAAACGTTGAAGGGGTGTATTGGAAAAACCCAGTAGAAATCAAAACCTGAAGGTAATCTGAACCCAAAACGCAAAAAGTGGTCGGTGCACATCCCTACTAAAATATAACACATATTTTATTGTTAGCTATTATCCATCCATTTTTTATATGCCTTTTTCCTTGAGTATGTAAATGCAAATGTCTTCACACCCTAGACATGGATTGCATGGAGATAATCAACTATTGGCAAACCTGTAATACAGACAAATTGTGCCTATTAAATGCCATACAGTACAGTATATTGCAGAGATATTTAACAATTTGGCATTATTAGCCACATGTTGCATAAAATTAACTTCACTGCATATTGGGAGATGGCATGCTCATGTCTTCGGATGTGTTTGTGTGGTCGGGTATTTAAGAGCTTGGGTGCTCAGGCGTTTTCGGCGTTCGAGTATTTGGGAATTGTGGCGCGTTCAGGAGCTCAGCTGTTCAGGAGCTCGGCTTTTCAGGCTTGCTCATTGTTTGTGTGCTCAGGTAAACTACGGGGTGAGCGGTGTGTGTGTAGGGTGAGCGCACCTCAGCCCGGACAATTTCAGGGCTTATCACTGAAGGGGTTCAAATTTTTACTGAAATATTAAGATATGGCTGCCTTATTTGGTATGCCTGTGGATAGGATGAAAAACACATGGACCCGATGGTTACGGTGGGACACTAGCACTAGGACGCTGAAACCACCCTTTCTGTGTTATCTCTTCTGGGTGTGAACTATTTCTCCCAAGGTAATTCTACGTTGTGCGCACAAGATGGCTGCCGCACCTGGAACCTTTTATGATTGGAATATATAACCCATAGAAGTTATTACCCAAAATGTCTGCACCAACCCAGCAGTATGCTTAATGTGCTCTCTACGTTAAGTCCTTACTTCATGCAATTCTAAGGCCTTTGCTCAATGTACCATGTTTTTCATGTATTCTAAGCGACTTTGAGTCCTATGGGAGAAAAGCGCTATATAAATAAAATTATTATTAATTATTATTATTAAATGTTTGTCAAAAAGTACTTTTTTGCACAAAATCTTTTGTCCAGGTCTGAAGGAGAATTCATATGAAATCTTAAGATCACAAATCTTTGTAGTGTGTGGGCACCTTAAGAAAGTCTAATGCTGTGCTCACTTGTTGTAAACGTTTTATCAGTAAAGATTTTACTTTAAGGTTGAGAATAATTCCAGTAGAGGCAAATAGTATATAGTGAAGTTCGCAGGGGCGAATTTAGGGGTCAGGCCGCCCCTAGGCACAACATTTTTGTGCCCCCCCCCCCTCCTCCTATTTTATTGTAATCATATATGTATACAGTATACATTGTTATTTATATATTTCATAAAAATGTAACTGTAGCCCACCGTAATATTTTGTTAAGCACTCTGGACTGCTCAATGCACGGAGGACCCGGAGGGAGGGAGGCACTTATTAGTACAGTGATTAGCACAGTGTCTCCGTCAGTCTCTCTCTGGCTCACACACTGTGACTGACTGAGCACAGGGAGGAACTGCGCGCCTCTCAGCTCAGCTGCTGGATACACAGCAGCCAATAGACTGTGTGTGTGTGTAGAGTAGCCCATGGGCGGGAGCCGGCAGCAGTGAGCCTGAGCCATTTCCGGAAGTGCAGGGGGACCGTCGGACCCAGCCACTAAGCGGTGATGTAATGTGCATGGCAGAGTGGGCGGGCAGTGGCGGGTGATGAGCGGCGCTGCCGCCGACATATGATAATTCATGTCTGTGGCGCTCGTCACTCGCCGCTGCCCACCCGCTGTGCCATTTAACAGAATGTCAGCCTGCCGCCCTTAATTGGTGCCGCCCTGAGGCCGGTGCCTCACAGGCCTAGGCACAAATCCTGGCCCTGGAAGTTCGGAATGACAGAGTACTGTGCTCCTTTCCTGGTCCTTAGTTTCTGTACCTGACATTGCGAATGTCTCATCTCTTCATTGCTCTCCTCATGCAGCCAACGATGGTGCAATTCTTGTGGAACACAAAACCTGGAAGTGACGGGCAGCTGGAATCCGTTGGTAAGTGTCTCCATCCAACACTTATGTCCAGGAATCTCAGCTAATCAAGTCTGTAGGTGTATGTTGTAGCACTGCCGCTAATGCAGTCTGATTGGTGCTCATAGAAATGAATATCTTTATTAATAATAAGTGATCCCGGTTTATCCTAACTTTAAGTAAGTAAAATGTCAGTAAGGAGTTTGCATTTAAAAACATTGGGCGCCAATAAACAAAGATAAAAAAAACAAAAAAAACATATTTTTAAAAGCAAACACATTGAGGTTTACCCATTGTGATCCCCAAGAGTAAACACAATGATATAGGGATGGTGTACACCAAACTATCATGGTATCTCTAGTCACAATACGTAGTGCATGGTCTAAATCTTCAATGCATACCCCAACTTACAATATAATGGAACAGGCAGTCACATTAAGGTATCTTTAAGACCCCTTCTAGTTAGTAGGATATGCATAACAGTACTCACAGCAAAGTAGAGCATACAGCATGTATAAGGTCCCTGTGGGAGTGGGGGTCATTTCTTCTATTTTTTACACACTGCAACCTGCACGGATCTGACTGATCCATGCAGGCTTCTGCTAAATACGCCTGGAAAATGAGTATTTTCCAGAAGTATTTTTCGAAATTGTCCAGTAATAAGGTAATTATTATTAATACATTCCTAATGATCAAAGGGTCACAGCCAAACATACTGTATGGGTTTCAATTATTCTAGTCCAACAGTAAATATGATATTGTGAGATATTCAAATTATTAAAAAAATTTAAATTGAAAAGTTTATTATGTATATCCTCATACAATTAGATCAAAATTTAAATAAAATCCCAATATTCAAGCATATATTTGGCCGTTTATTGGGTATAAAATAATATACTGTATACCAGCATTTAGTAATAATAAATGGTTTTTGCAGGTATAAGCTAGTTATGACCCTGCTATTATATATGGTATAGTCCAAAATGGTCCACTTGTGAACGATGTGGCTCGGTTGAATTGGGGCATAAGTATAAAAGTTACCACAAACTTATATTTATATTTTACCACCTATTATGGATTGGAGAGTATAGCTATGCTTTCTATATCAGGTTTTTAGCAAATATAGGCTGAGACCTTACTTTTTACTGTCGTTTTTGCAGGTCTTAGCTAGTATGACCCTGCTGTATATAATCACTGTGGGAATATTATATTCCTAAGGCGGTATATTTATATATGCACAGAAAATTGGGTTATTTATTTAAATCCAAATTGACAGTCATATATCTTTTCATGGAGGAAAAAAGGGCGGGGGTGGGGGGGTCAGGATGGCAATGGGGCTGTGCAGATCTAAGGAGGAATGGCATATTTTGGGGGCATGGCCAGTGCATTATTGTGGTCACTCACCAAGGGTGGTTGCCGGGATCATCCCGATCAGGATTCCGGGGGGGCTTACCTCCTGAAGAGCAAATTTCCAGAACCCTCCCAGCCATTCCGGGAGGGTAGGCAACACTGCATAGAAGCTGGATAGGGCTGACTAGAAGATAGGGATTGGCTTTCTACTGGAAGCTCACACACTTTGTTAATTGTAGCCTGGCCCGGCAGTCCTAGATGGAGAAAACAACCGGACTGCCCTCTGTATTTGTAACTCATGTGACAGGTACAATTCCCAATAGAAAGCTTTGAAATATTATTAATATTTGGAAATAAGTTTAATTGTACATCTTCATATTTTTAGAAATTTGATTGCGAATAAAACACAAGAAACCAGACACAATTGATGGAGACCACACTGCTAAAAATATTTTCAGAAGTAAGCAATGCTTAATATTTATTGCTGTATAAAATGTCTTCCTTCTGGTTTATTTATGCCAGGCATGTCTAAACTGTGGTCATTCAGATGTAGTAAAACTACATATCCCAGCATACCTTCTCATAGTTTTACCATTCTATAATAGTAAAACTGTGGTAAGGTATGATGGGACTTGTAGTTTCACAACAACTGGACGGCCATAGTTTGGACATGCCTGATTTATGTAGTCCACTCAAGGTTCCCCAACTCCACTGACATTCTGGCAGAGCTTTTTTCTGCAATAATATATTATTGCCCAACAACAAGATACTATCAGCTGGGTGATAACTAAGGAAATCGTCATCACAATCCATCTGTGTAGTGATGATGGCTTTTTAGCTGTATCAATTGCTGAGGTGCTGGTCTCTCCACTTGGGGTACTGGCCTCACTGGACATTCCATAGTGAGTGGTGGATGTTATGGGCTCTCTGGTGGTGGTGCTCACTTCTGCAGCTTTTCCACTTGGATAGTTAGATTTTGTGACTATACCAGTTGTGGCACTGGATGCTACAGCCACTCTCCAAGGGGTGCTGGCCTCCTTGCTGATCTTTTTTGCCTCTATAAGGGGAGCAGAGTCCCTGCCAACCTTTCTGCTGGGGACAAGTCTCACAAGGGCCCCTGTGCTTGGGGTATTTGCCACTCGAATGTTCCTGCTGGGGAATAGTTTTAAAAGGGCCATTGTTCTGGGGGCCTCTTCAGCCTTTCTACTGGTAAAGATGTCTTCTCCAGTTGGTCCTCTCTTTTCAGTAGCCTCTCCACTGTTCTCTGTGACAGCATCTCTGCTGGTGGAGCTGGCATTTTCTTCATTTAAAAGAAGAGACTATAAAAAGTAAAATATATTAACATTAAACACTGACATAATAATACACATAACTATACAATAATTGGTCATGCCTTAAGCACTATAAAGGAAATCTATATAATCGAAAATCTACTTATTTGAAATTACTTATGAACAGTAAACTGTTGTGCGAAGTTACTACCATTAGCTAGTTTCCCAGGAGTCTGGGGATAGGCTTATTGATGATGGACAGGCTATGCTGTGTTTCCCCCCTTGTCTAGCATTGATGAGCACTGTAAAGCCTTACATAGCTATAATAGTAAATGTCAGTGTACGTTGCTGCATCCAAGCTTTCAGTGCCATTTTCATCCATATCACAAGATTATGGTATAAAAAGTAAACTGTGTAGGTCAATAGTTTATAGGTTGAAACTAAAAGGATAGCAAGTCGACATAGACAAAAGATCAAAACCAACAAAAGGTCAACATTGAAATGGTTGACCCATGAGAAGGTTGAGCTGAGTTGTTCATGTTTGTTGCTTTGCTTGCCATGCTTCAGGCACAGTTCCGCGCTCCATTGCTGCTGCTCTTGGCACAATAATGTTCCCAATTGGAGGTCACATGGATGGTAAAGTAGGAAACAGTCCAAATAAAGATAAAATTCCTAAAGATGCACATTGACCTTTTCATGTGTCGACCTTACCCATGTTGACCTTTTGCTCGTGTCGACATTTTGTATACATCGACCATGTGGTGTCAATCTAATGACTGTTTACCTAGACCAGGCATGTCCAATGTTGGCCCTCCAGATGTTTTGAAACTACACATCCCAGCATGCTTTGCAATAGTTTTAGCATTCTCTAATAGCAAAACTGTGGCAAAGCATGCTGGGATGTGTAGTTTCACAACATCTGGAGGGCCAACGTTGGACATGCCTGACCTAGACAATATTGACCTAGGTACTATTGACCTATCAATCCGGTACCATATCACAAAACCAATAAATATTATACATGGCGAGAGCAAATTACATATACTTACATGATCTACGTTGTCTTCATTTTCTTCTGCAAATGTGCATTCAGAATGCGTCAAACACGCAAGAGCTGTAAATACAAGAAGTATCCACTGCAGCTGCATCATTGCAAATGAGTGGCTGTGCCTGAGAGGGGAGTTATGTAGCAGACATTCATCATTGTGATGTCATAATGATGTCATAATGCTTACAATCTAAGAGGGTAGTTATGTAGCAGACATTCATCATTGTGATGTCATAATGCATACAATCTGAGAGGGAAGTTTAAATAGGAGACATAGGGGTAAATATACTAAGATGGGAGTTCAATCAGATTCTATAGATAGACCTATAACAACTGAGTCACCACGGTGGTGCTCACTTCAAGGACATAATATCCAGATAACAGAGAACAAGAAAAGAGGGCACTCACCAATCGTTGAATAAACATGAAAAAAGGGTTTTTATTGTTGCTCACATGACAGCAACAATAAAACCCTTTTTTCATGTTTATTCAATGATTGGTGAGTGCCCTCTTTTCTTGTTCTCTCACTCTCTCTCTATATATATATATATATATATATATATATATATATATATATATATATATATATATATATATATATATATATAGATGCTGAGGGACTGGCTAACCGTTTCCAGGGCAATCATCGGCCGGGGTGCAATCACCAAAGGGGATGAAATAGACAGCAGGGTAGCGGCACTCCACGGGCTTAGCTTAAGGTCGGAAGAAATACCAGCACACCAGGTATGACAGCGACGTTTCGGATTTTACTCCTTAGTCATGCAAAGAACACCAACCACAGAACAATACAAAAACTCACCTAAATAGCAGAGAGATACAGCGTCATGCTTACCCCGTCCACCGGCCGAGCGTCCTCTCCGAGTTCCCGCACTTCCGGGTTGTGGAGCGTGCGTCACCACGTCCACCCCGACCTTCCGTGCGTCTTGGTTGCTAGGAGACCCCTCGATGCCGGGACTCAGCCGCAGAAGCTGTGTGTTAAACCAGAAAACAAACTTAAGTGTCAAGAAGAAAACATAGTGAAACATGCTGAAAAATGCAATCATAGCAAAAGAACAGAGAATATAGCAAAATCATATAAACATATTTAAAGACCACTGTTCATTAAGTCCCCGGGGGAACATAGTGTCCAGCTTAAATATCCAACGGCTCTCAAGTTGGAGCAGTCGTTTAGCACGATCGCCACCACGAATGTCCAGGGGTACGTGGTCAATAATAGTATACCGCAGGCTGGTCAGCGGATGCTTGGCTACCACAAAGTGGCGAGCGACTGGTTGTTCATGGACCGTATTATTTTTAAGAATGGCCGACTTGATTGCAGTCCGATGATTAGCAATCCTTTCTCGTAGGGTACGAATTGTTTTCCCTATATAACACTTGTCACAGGGACATTGAATAAGGTAGATGATGTAAGTGCTAGTACATGTCAAGGGGTATCTAATGGAGAATTTAGCACCTGAGTATGGATGGTAAAAAAATTTGGTGTTATGCATCCCGCTACATGTGGTGCATCCTGTGCAACGATAGCACCCCCCACTGCGTACTTGGGTATTGGATGCGATCCTATTTGATATTTCAGTACGAACGACCCAATCTCTGATGTTCGGACCCCTTTTGTAGCATGACATGAGTCTAGAATTTCTGAACTTTCCAAGGTTTTTATCCTGCTGAATGACAGGCCAAAGGGACTTGCTTGCATCAACAATGGTACGATCTGCAGCATTGAATTCTCGTACCCATCCAATTTTGTCCTGTGTCGACACTTCCCCTTTGGGTCTCTGAGTCAGCAGTTCCTCTCTACTCAGGGCGTCAACCTTCTTTCTGGCAGAGGTTAAAATTGTGTTATCATAGCCCCTGGCTTTAAATTTGTCTGACATTTTGAGCAGTTCTTGGTCTAGATGTTCAGTTTCGCTCGTTATCCTCTTGACCCTGATGAGCTGGGACAGTGGCAAGCCCTTCTTCAAGGCAGGAGGATGATGACTCCGAGCGTCTAGAAGTGTATTTCTGTCAGTTTTCTTAGAGTAAACTGATGTCGTCAGTTTGTTGTCCTTAATGCCTATGAGTACATCCAGGTACTGTATGGATGTTTGGCTCATGGAGAACGTAAATTTAATGGGGCATTGTTTCACTATGTTTTCTTCTTGACACTTAAGTTTGTTTTCTGGTTTAACACACAGCTTCTGCGGCTGAGTCCCGGCATCGAGGGGTCTCCTAGCAACCAAGACGCACGGAAGGTCGGGGTGGACGTGGTGACGCACGCTCCACAACCCGGAAGTGCGGGAACTCGGAGAGGACGCTCGGCCGGTGGACGGGGTAAGCATGACGCTGTATCTCTCTGCTATTTAGGTGAGTTTTTGTATTGTTCTGTGGTTGGTGTTCTTTGCATGACTAAGGAGTAAAATCCGAAACGTCGCTGTCATACCTGGTGTGCTGGTATTTCTTCCGACCTTAAGCTAAGCCCGTGGAGTGCCGCTACCCTGCTGTCTATTTCATCCCCTTTGGTGATTGCACCCCGGCCGATGATTGCCCTGGAAACGGTTAGCCAGTCCCTCAGCATCTATAATTCAGTGTCTCACTTTGCCTCAGTGAGCCGCTGTGGATTTGTGCTACCGTCGCTTGTTTAATTTACCTATTGATCAAAGATAGAACCGACTACAAGCTGGTGCCGCCGTTATTAACCCATTGGAGAGGGTGTAGAGGACGTAACGGCTGATTTTATATCTTGGTGAAGGTGTAACACACGCTGGATGCTCGAAGCGAAAGATGGCTTCAGGCAGCGAAGGACTTAATGTCTCAGCATTCCCAGTGGGGGAGAGACTACGTTTTTCTGAAGATGAGTCCACTGCTGTGTTGTTTACTGAACGCCTAGATGCGGCAACTGAAGCCCTCACTCCAGAGACTATTAATGACAACCTCTATAAACTTAAGAGGAAGGAAATTGAATTTTTATTACACGGGGTAACTTTATCCGAGTATTATAGGGTAAAGAAAATACCCAGGGGCTTTCGAATCAGAAATGTACCTACGATAGGCCGTTATAATGCTGAATTCTGTAGGAGGTGGGTAGCAGTTTTGAACAACTGCTCATTCGATTTGATGACCCTCGTCATCGAAGAATCAGCTCGTGAGATGAAACTGATTCAAGACAAGATCGAGGAATATGAGAGGTTACATAAGGTGGCTCTGACCCAAGATACCACCATTGATTGGTTGAAAAAACTTGAGGACCAATGCGCAACATTCAAAAAGGAACTCGTGCTATTTAAAAAGAACAAATTCGAGAAAGTCAATAGAGACTATGCCGAGTTTAATGTGTACCAATGGAGCTCAGGATCTACCAGAACATTTCGCAGAAATACACGTCAGAGGCGACAGTTTAATAAAGGCACTCAGGACTCAGAATCTAGTAGTGACTCGGCCACCTCAAGGCAAAATATTAATACATCTCGTCAGGCTCCAAAAAACGGGCAGCGGCCCCCCTCTGGGGTACGGACCAGAGCGGGGCGCGAAAGAGATTCAGACCCTCTCGTAGAGGAGGAAAAGGGCGTAGATCCAAGAAAACAGAGAAATCGCCAGAAGAAGCCCTGATATTTAATCTGTCAAACCGTGTATTAACTCAAGCGGAAACTGCGGTCCTAAATAGGGGCCTTTCATTTATACCGACCCACAAATTTGACGAATTCAAGTGGAAGATAGATTTACAGAGACTCAACAGAAATCTGAAATTGAGAGACCATTTCAGCAAGAATACGGATGTAGATGGTAATGCAACCCTTGGCCCTATTGACCCCTTCAAACGAAAGTCCAAATGGGATCCACCGCCTAATAACCTCTCTATCCAAAGTTACATTAAAGTTCTGGACGTGCAAGTCAGTACAGCAGCTAAACTGCAGCCACAACACTCCAATCTCCCCAAGGCTGAGTGGGAAGCACTCAAGAATTTGAAAGCCGACGACACCATTATGATCCTGCCCGCCGACAAAGGTGGGGGGATAGTAATATGGGACTTGGATTTGTACAAAATGGAAGTATATTCACAGCTGCATGATACAGATACTTACATGCTTCTTGACCAGGATCCCACAGCACGTTTTAAAAAGGAACTCGATGATCTTCTCTTACAAGCAGTCAACAGTGGTTCTCTGCTTCCAAGCACAGCTGAATACCTGACCACCGATTTCCCCAGAACGCCAGTACTGTATTGCCTTCCGAAGGTGCATAAGAACCTTGAATGCCCCCCCGGGCGGCCGATCATATCGGCCCGTGATTCACTATACAGCCCGGTTTCAAGTTTCCTGGACCATCATTTACAACCCTGCATTCAACGACTCCCTACCTACTTACAGGACACGACGGCCCTTTTAAACAAATTGTCTGCGTTCAAAGGAGTCATCCCCGACATGTGGTTATGCTCTTTGGACATTAGTAGCTTGTATACCAGCATACCACACGATGAAGGGCTGGAAGCGACTAAACAATTGCTGGACAGTGATTGCCAATATACTGGGCCAGATACCGACTTATTCATCCAACTTCTCAAATTGACACTAACGAGGAATTTCTTTCTGTTCAATAAGGAATTCTTTCTTCAGCGGACGGGGTGTGCGATGGGGTCTCCTGTCGCACCCTCGTTCGCTAATGCCTACATGTACACAGTCGAGAATGAATTATTCTTGGAGACCCCTTTTGCCGCCTCCATCGCACTATATACACGGTATATAGATGATATACTGCTGTTCTGGACAGGTACAGAACAGCAGTTCAGAGATACCATGACCCACATTAACGCTCTCCAATGCCCCATTAAATTTACGTTCTCCATGAGCCAAACATCCATACAGTACCTGGATGTACTCATAGGCATTAAGGACAACAAACTGACGACATCAGTTTACTCTAAGAAAACTGACAGAAATACACTTCTAGACGCTCGGAGTCATCATCCTCCTGCCTTGAAGAAGGGCTTGCCACTGTCCCAGCTCATCAGGGTCAAGAGGATAACGAGCGAAACTGAACATCTAGACCAAGAACTGCTCAAAATGTCAGACAAATTTAAAGCCAGGGGCTATGATAACACAATTTTAACCTCTGCCAGAAAGAAGGTTGACGCCCTGAGTAGAGAGGAACTGCTGACTCAGAGACCCAAAGGGGAAGTGTCGACACAGGACAAAATTGGATGGGTACGAGAATTCAATGCTGCAGATCGTACCATTGTTGATGCAAGCAAGTCCCTTTGGCCTGTCATTCAGCAGGATAAAAACCTTGGAAAGTTCAGAAATTCTAGACTCATGTCATGCTACAAAAGGGGTCCGAACATCAGAGATTGGGTCGTTCGTACTGAAATATCAAATAGGATCGCATCCAATACCCAAGTACGCAGTGGGGGGTGCTATCGTTGCACAGGATGCACCACATGTAGCGGGATGCATAACACCAAATTTTTTTACCATCCATACTCAGGTGCTAAATTCTCCATTAGATACCCCTTGACATGTACTAGCACTTACATCATCTACCTTATTCGATGTCCCTGTGACAAGTGTTATATAGGGAAAACAATTCGTACCCTACGAGAAAGGATTGCTAATCATCGGACTGCAATCAAGTCGGCCATTCTTAAAAATAATACGGTCCATGAACAACCAGTCGCTCGCCACTTTGTGGTAGCCAAGCATCCGCTGACCAGCCTGCGGTATACTATTATTGACCACGTACCCCTGGACATTCGTGGTGGCGATCGTGCTAAACGACTGCTCCAACTTGAGAGCCGTTGGATATTTAAGCTGGACACTATGTTCCCCCGGGGACTTAATGAACAGTGGTCTTTAAATATGTTTATATGATTTTGCTATATTCTCTGTTCTTTTGCTATGATTGCATTTTTCAGCATGTTTCACTATGTTTTCTTCTTGACACTTAAGTTTGTTTTCTGGTTTAACACACAGCTTCTGCGGCTGAGTCCCGGCATCGAGGGGTCTCCTAGCAACCAAGACGCACGGAAGGTCGGGGTGGACGTGGTGACGCACGCTCCACAACCCGGAAGTGCGGGAACTCGGAGAGGACGCTCGGCCGGTGGACGGGGTAAGCATGACGCTGTATCTCTCTGCTATTTAGGTGAGTTTTTGTATTGTTCTGTGGTTGGTGTTCTTTGCATGACTAAGGAGTAAAATCCGAAACGTCGCTGTCATACCTGGTGTGCTGGTATTTCTTCCGACCTTAAGCTAAGCCCGTGGAGTGCCGCTACCCTGCTGTCTATATATATATATATATATATATATATATCTGGTTGTGGCTGGCCGGCACTCCAGGGCTGTTTGGGGCATAAGTGCTTGGTGCCTTCCGTATAGGAGCTCACTTGTGACAGTGGGCGCGGTATGCAGGGTGGTGACTCACGGCGGCACTCTCAGACTTCACACGAATAACGACAATTGTCAAAAGGTAATACTTTCAACGTTTCAGTGCCCGTGCACTTTTATCAAGAAATGACAGAATAAAAAACAGTGTGTAACTTACCCCTATATAGAGGAACAGTGATACATCATGTGGCAGACGCTGCTTCCGGACGCCGCCGTGAGGTAGGGCGCTCAGGAACTGCGTCATCACATTTCCACAACATGTTGCCTAGCAACCAAATAAACAAATCGCGTGTTATGGGTAATAATATGAATAAAGTGAAGTAACAAATCATGAGTGATAAATGATATGCATAAGTGATAAGATGCATCGAGTATAGATGCAATACAAAGTTAATGATTAAAAGTACAATACAATAATGTTAAAAATTACAGCGTACATTGGCTCCAATAGATGGTAAACTGGGCACGTGTGACAACCAACTACTATACAATTTTGAGAATTTTCAAAACAAACATGGGTGCTGGAAAAGTTTACCTCACTGAGACAAAATGTATCAACGACAATTCTGTGTTGACTGAACATGTGTCGATCACTATAGGGCCAATGGAGGCTACAGGGGCTCTTGAATAGGTAACCCCGCCAAGTAAAGGGTCTGTGTGGACCATGATCATGTAAGTGGACAGATGGTATACCATCTGTCCACTTACATGATCATGGTCCACACAGACCCTTTACTTGGCGGGGTTACCTATTCAAGAGCCCCTGTAGCCTCCATTGGCCCTATAGTGATCGACACATGTTCAGTCAACACAGAATTGTCGTTGATACATTTTGTCTCAGTGAGGTAAACTTTTCCAGCACCCATGTTTGTTTTGAAAATTCTCAAAATTGTATAGTAGTTGGTTGTCACACGTGCCCAGTTTACCATCTATTGGAGCCAATGTACGCTGTAATTTTTAACATTATTGTATTGTACTTTTAATCATTAACTTTGTATTGCATCTATACTCGATGCATCTTATCACTTATGCATATCATTTATCACTCATGATTTGTTACTTCACTTTATTCATATTATTACCCATAACACGCGATTTGTTTATTTGGTTGCTAGGCAACATGTTGTGGAAATGTGATGACGCAGTTCCTGAGCGCCCTACCTCACGGCGGCGTCCGGAAGCAGCGTCTGCCACATGATGTATCACTGTTCCTCTATATAGGGGTAAGTTACACACTGTTTTTTATTCTGTCATTTCTTGATAAAAGTGCACGGGCACTGAAACGTTGAAAGTATTACCTTTTGACAATTGTCGTTATTCGTGTGAAGTCTGAGAGTGCCGCCGTGAGTCACCACCCTATATATATATATATATATATAATATAGAGGGCATCACAGCAGGTTAAAAAGATGTAAGATGTGAGTGCCAACTATTCCTTTTCACCAGTGATTTCCAACCTTTTTACCTTGCGACACATTAAATAAGATTTTAAAATTGCCAAGGCACACCATGAGATCCCCACAGGGCAAAACACATTGGCACCCACAGGAAAAACCAAGACAAAAACCTATTGGCCCCCATATAAAAAAGAATCACACTGTTCCCCACAGGTAACAACATAAAATACATTGGCCCTTTACATGAAAAGAAGAGACCAGTAAATAGTCACTGGGCACTATGTACTAAAGCAGAAATGTGGTAAAAGCCCATTTTGGTATACGGTCATTAGGTTGACATTCATTGGGTCGACCACTGAAGGTTGACATGAGCCAATGTCGACACATGGAAAGGTCAACATGGGCTTAGTTGACACAAGCATTAGGTCGACATGGGCTAGGTCAACAGTCAAAAGGCTGGTATGTGCCGACAGGCAGTATTTCATGCCCTACCATCCACTAGGGCAGTGGTTCCCAACCTTTTTTCTCTCCCGTACCCCTTGATTATGCTTTTCATTTATAAGTAACCCTCCTCTCAATTTGACATTTCCACAGTGCTTATGAGTGGAAGTGAGCAGTATGCGTGTCCTAATATTAAGGAGTAGCCGTGGACTAGTATATGGTCAGGAGTCGGGTCCGTCTTTGTCTGGCCACTGGCTGTGTATTGTCTCCAGAGTTCCTGCTAATGCCTGTAGGATTAATGCTTCTTCCACCCATGCTAGTGCGGGGCAGATGTTCACAGGTAGCTCTCAGTGAATTGCTGGTTGGGCAAAAGAACAAGGAGACGCTGATGATGCTGCAGATGGAACTGGAAATGACACAACGCCGCTTGTTTCCATGTCGATGGTAGACTTCTTTTGCCATTGGGAGACATTTTCTTCTTCCGCCATTACCAATATTATTTCCAAGTACCCCCAACTGGTCTGCAGAGTACCCCCAGGGGTAGTAGTACCCCAGGTTGGGAACCACTGCACTAGGGTATGTGGGAAAATAAAATAGTGTAGCGAGGAACCATGCCTGAAGCAGCGAGCCATGCGAGGATACGCAGTGCACTTTTTTAGTGTCCATGTTGACTGTCAACCTGGCCCATGGTGAATTAATGCTTGTGTCAACTTAATGACATGTCCACCAAAGCCCTTGTCGACCTTCAGTAGTCGACCCAATGCATGTCGACCTTACTGCTGTCGACCCTATGACCCATACCCCCTGTTTTGGGGGTTTTGCCACATTTCCAAATGTACTAAAGCTCAGATGCTACAGCTGATGTTACCCTACTGTATATTAGTCTGGAATCCGGACTGATCATAGACTGACTCATGATAGACAGTCATATGGTCAACCACTAATGGTCGACAGTCAAAAGGTTGACAGGGTCAAAAGGTCAACAGGGTTTAAAGGTCGACACACAATAGGTAGACATGGAAAAGTTCGACAGGGTTTAACGGTTGACCGGAAATAGGTCGACATGGTCAAAAGGTCGACATGGTCAGAAGGTCAACATGGAAAAGGTCAACATGCATTTCTTTATTAAATGTTCAGCCGAAAGGCGGTATTTCATGCCCTACCATCCTCTAGGGCGTGGAGGGAGAATAAAATAGTTTGCTGAGCGCAGCGAGCCATGCGAGGGGACGTGGTACACTTAGACAGTGTCCATGTCAACCTATGTCGACATAGACACCCTAATATCATTAAAAACTCATATCGACCTTTTTCCATGTCAACCTTTTTGGATGTTGACCTTTTGACCATGTCGACCTTTTACATGTCTATATTTTAAACATGTCGACCGTTTACCTGGGGATCATTTAACCATGTCGACCTTTTAACCACGTCGACCTTTTTCATGTCGACCATATAACAATGTCGACCTTTTAACCACGTCGACCTTTTTCATGTCGACCATATAACCATGTCGACCTTTTACCTGTCGACCTTTAGACCCTGCCGACCTTGGGACTATTGACCATTAGTGGTGGACCATATGACTGTCTATGATGAGACAGTCAATGATGCATACCATAACCGTTAGTCTATGGGCTTTTTATTTTATCACACTGTGCTGTGTGAGTGATCTGACCGGATACCTCCCAGAATGCCCTGTTCTAGACATGTGCAGACGGACTGCTGGTTCATAAACCTGGAAGTTCAGTGGAGTGCTCTTTGAGATCAAATGTGTTAGTGAGTATTGATGCAATGTGTGGCAGGATGTATATTGGCATCCCCATGAAAATGCTGGGCATTCCCATGGTAAACGATGGCAGGCCGATACCTGCACCCACTTCGTCCTAGCGCTCCTAAATAAAAGTCAGTTGAAAAGTCAGTTTGCAACAGCAGCAGAAATCATTTGATGGTCGGCGAACATCGAATAATTTCTCCTGCTAGTGGAGGCATGTGGGGGGATGTGTTAGCGAACACATGGTACCCAGGGGATTCAGAGGCGGGGGGGGGGGCTGGTATTTGGGCGGGCGGTATCTCAGGCTCTTTATAAGCAGCGATTTTCACTGCTTACCTAGCCAACCTGAAATACTGCCGTAGTATGGAGTATCAACTCCACATAGAGGACGCACTACAGGATTTTCTCAAAATATATTTAAAGAAGGACGCTGAGTTCACATTTGGACATGTAGGCACATGTCAGCAATAAAGAATAAACAATAACCGCTCACACCAGATATGTAGGCACATTTCAAACAACAATGTTGTCTGCTGTGGGTTGGTATTGGTCATTCTTTATTGTTGACATGTGCCTACATGTCTAAATGTGAACTTTGTTTATTGCGAACGCCTCTGCCTAATTGACAGGCAGAGAAACCACCGGAAGAGTCAGCCCCAAAGTTTTGCCCCCCCAAGAGCGCTTGTAATAAGTTGTTTGCTTTTTTGAGCAGCTGCTAGCGTGGGGAGGGTCAGTCCCCACAATATAAACACCAAAAAAACACAGAAAAAAGCAGCGCTCTTTCTTAATAATGAGTGAATCAAATTTAATCATATATATAAATATTAGTATTTGAAACATTTATATTAATAGGACACTTCAATTTTGCATCAAATTGCATGTGATTCCATGCATAAGTATACAATTCAACCCCAAACTGGGGTAAGGGTGTGACCTGCAATGTCCACAAAACGATAGTCCCAAATGGATGGAGTCCAATGTCCAGCAAGTTGTAACCCTGTGTGCCAACTGAGGGAGTGGCTGATGTTGGAAGCCTACCTTCAACCACGTGGCAATTTGTATCCAATAAAACCGGGATTGTGCTGAAGACTACCAATATTTAGGGACCCCGTGGTCAGAAAAATAGCAGGTAAATACTCCAATATGTTCCCTGGACCTGGAATAGGACAGCACACCCAACGCGTTTCACTGGACTAGTGCCAGCTTTATCAAGGTGTACTGCTGTGTGGTGTGGACTGATATTTATACCCAGTGTCCTCTGGGAATAATTTGCATAATGCATTGATTCACTCATTAAAATGATTTAATAAGCACACTTTTTATTAACAACCTAACGGCGACAGACCATATCTCTTATATGGAGAAAAGTTAAATATAAATTAAATATTTAATAATTCAATAGTTTTGTACAATATGACCCATGGAATTACTTCCAGGTTAGTAAGATTGCATCATTGTGTATAGAGCACATGTTATTTCTCTCTGCACATGTTACATCTGCCCCCCCTGCAGTGCAAATGGTTTTGTCCATCTAAGAAGGATTTTGTCAGAAAGAGTGAACTAGAACAGTGGATCCCAACCTTTTTTCTCTCCCGTACCCCTTGATTAGGCTTTTTATTGATGAGAACCCCCTCCTCTCAATTTAAAATATAGACAGTACTTATGAGTGGAGTGGAAGTGAGCGGTATGCGTATCCTTATGCATGTCCTTATATTAAGGAGTAGCGGACAGGAATCGTGCCCTTCCGTGTCTGCCCGCTGTTTGTGTACTGTCTCCAGGGTTCCCGCTAACACCTGTAGGATTAATGCCGCTGCTTCCTCCACCTGTGTCAGCGCAGGGCAGATGATTACTGATGTCTGAGGGTAGCAGGGGAAGCTCCCCGTGGATTGCTGGTCAGGCAAAAGCCCCAGGAGACACTGATGATGCTGTTGACGCTGATGACAGAACCGTAAGTGACAAAACATGGTTCTTCTCCATGGCAATGGGTCTTCTGCCTTTGAAATACTTTTTTTCATCTTCCGCCATTACCAATATTATTTTTTCTTCACGAGCACAGCACCACTCTGCACTCACAGTACAAGTCTTGAAGAAAAGACTGAAAGGTCTTGAAACGTTGATTATGTGTACTATTTCTTTTTCTCCAATGAAATAAACAAGAAAAATTTGTTTTAAGTCCATGGAGTGCCGCTTCTCCTTACTAGGTCCAACAGGGCCAGGAGGTAAACATACTATATGCATCTTTAAGAAGGCACCCCGGCATTTCCTCAATTGTCCAGAGTGCCGAACAAACCGGAATCTAATGACGGCGGCACTCGGAAATAAAACACATACACCAGGCTTGTGATGCCAAAGTTTTGAGGCTCGGCGGCCTCTTTATGAAGGTGCTCAAAAAAAATGTGTTTTATTTCCGAGTGCCGCCGTCACCACAGAGACTATTACAGATTGACAGGAACAAACCCATATCCCACCGATACTTCTGTGGTACACAATCCAAGTAATAGTAATCCAGAGCACTCACCACTTTTGCAGATAAAAAAGGTTATTTATTCATATCCATCACATGAGTATTGCCTCTGAGAAACATAGGTCTTGACATACTGTATGTGCAAAATCCATACTGAAGCTGAGATATATCTGTAAAATCCATGCTGAAGTTGATGAATCAGAAGAGAGATAAAGTGAAAGTATATTTGTGCACATATTTTCCTAAGTATAGATCTACTAAGGGAGATCTAATAATTTTAAATAGTGTGGTTCATGTTTGTATGTCTTTTTGTATTTTTTTTTTAATTTTTGTAATTTTTCATTGTAGTGTGATATATATTTGATAATTGTTATGTGTTGCACCTGGGGGTTTCTGACATCTGCCCGCCATAAGCCACTGGCAATACTCATGTGATGGATATGAATAAATAACCTTTTTTATCTGCAAAAATGGTGAGTGCTCTGGATTACTATTACTTATATATATATAAATATATATATATATATATATACGGTCAGTGTAGAAGCGGCACTCAGAAGACTTTACTTTAAAGGTATAAGAACTTTATTTCATTGCCAACATGTTTCAGGACAAAACGCGTTAAGCGTGGCCTAAATTTACAACGCTGTGCCTTAATGCTCCTGATCCCCGGAAGCTACCGTCGATGTTGTTTGCGGCATCCATGGTTGATACACTTCTGGCAAGCTGATTGCTGTATACCTTTATGTATGTGAGCCTACACTTTTAGTAAAGTTGTTTTTACTTATTGCTCACTTTTGCGCTTCCTCTCCACTTCTTTTTTACATGTTGTTGGGACTATTAAGCCTTGGCCGGGCTTTAATGGAGACAGCGGCAGATACATAACTACTAAGGACGCACCAACATATCTGATTGACTGTGCGCGGTCTGGAATTATTTTGTATATATATATATATATATATAAATATATATATATATATATAATATATCATCGTGAGACATATACCAGGCAGCACACCTCTTAGATAGCCAATATAAACAGATTGGTTTGTACCACAGTTCAATAATCATGGGGCATAAGCATATTCACCCATCCGACACAAGCAGTCAACGGACCATTTCGGCTTACATAGCCTTCATCCTGGACTCACGAAGATATATAACATATATGAAAATTGCCTTCAGGATTCTGCACCCACAAATAATGTCTCCCAATGAGTGCGATTTACCCAATTTTTATATATATATATATATACACACCATATATACTCGAGTATAAGCCTACTTTTTCAGAAAAAAATTTATGCTGAAAAAGCCCCCCTCGGCTTATACTCGAGTGAGGGTCCCACTTGAGTCAATACGTTTTCGCAGTTTTTTGTTGTAAAATTAGGTGCCTTGGCTTATATTCGGGTCGACTTATACTCGAGTATATACGGTATATATATATATATATATATATAGTAGCAAGTGTGGCGGAACTCCAACAGACGCAGCAGTAGATAAATGGCGGTGCCCTCCTGCAAACAGTACTCCGGGCAAGGGGTACTGGCAATACAGAGATGTAGGGGGGATGGCGGCACTCGCAGAGAAACACACAAGGCAAGGTTTTACCAACGTTTCGTGGCTATCGATGCCACTTTATCAAGGTGCCAAGAACTTCTTGGCACCTTGATAAAGTGGCATCGATAGCCACGAAACGTTGGTAAAACCTTGCCTTGTGTGTTTCGCTGCGAGTGCCGCCATCCCCCCTACATCTCTCTCTCTATATATATTTATATATATATATATATATATACGATGCAATGACATTCTTTCACTTCCTCACCGTTTTGCCCACGTAAAGGAGGTGGCAAGGGCACGTGATGTAATACACTATAAATGACGATCGGCAATGTAGTACATGCTTGATCGGCAATGTAGTACATGCTTGATTTGTTGCCTTCAGAGTTCTGGAAGGTTTGTCCTACGATCATATGTTCGCAAGTTGTGCATTTTATGCACCGATAGCAACCTGGTTGTCGAGACAAGAAGTTCCTTGACGGATCTACCTTGCTATTGTTGTAAATATCAGAGTGGACCAAGTCATCTTTCAGGTTCGTGCCTCTGCTGTAGCATACCATGGGCCTGGTTTTCCTAAAGCAGGGAAGATCCCGATCGGTTGCCACTATTGGCCAAAGGGCTCTGGTTGCTTGGGGTATAACACGGCTGCTGGTGTTGTATTTAGAGACCCATGGGATGATGGACGGATGTTCTTCAGTAAATCATCCCTCGAGATGCGGAGTACCTCAAGTTTGTGCTTCTCCAGGTCCTTGTAGTTGTATCCCCTAGATTCGAATTTGGATACCATCCGATCCAATTCGGCTGGAAGTTTGATAGGGTCGCTTGTAATTCTGGCTGCCCGGATCATTTGGGATCTGGGCAATCCTCTTATCAGGGACCTGGGGTGGTCACTATTGGCTCTTAACAATGTGTTTTTATCCATTGGTTTGGTGAAGATAGACATCTGCACCTGCCCTTCTTGCAAAGTCACCTGCACATCTAAATAATTGAGGTAAACTGCAGAATACTGGTGGGTGATCCTGATTGGTGAATCCCTTTTATTGATTCTTTCAAGGAGCAACCCCAGGGCCTCCTCCCCCCCTGTCCAGAGGAGGAAGAGGTCCTCGATGTACCTGGTATATAGCAGGATGTTCGCCGATGTGTTCGGGTCTCCAAAGAACATGGCCCTCTCTTCTTGAAACATAAAAATGTTGGCGAAGGAGGGCGATACGTTGCTGCCCATTGAGCAACCGTTAAGTTGTTGGTAGAAGGCACTGTCGAATAGAAAATAGTTCCTTTTCAATGTCAAAGACAGCAGTTGAATGAATACATCTATATTGAACCTATTGCATTCCTCTTTTATCAAAAAGTCCTGCATCACTTGTAGGCCAGTATCCTGGGGAATGCAGGTATATAGGCTGCAAATGTCTATGACACAGATAATGGTGCCCACTGGTACAGAGTCCAAGCCCTTGAGTTTGAGGAAGCTGGTCGTGTCCTTGATGAACCCCTGCTGTTTCATGATTAGCGGCTGGAGGATCGAATCCAGAAACTGGGAAACTGGTTGATAGATGCTTTCTTGAGCCGAGATTATAGGCACATACATATGTGGGCACCCCTGGACTAATAAGGGACACATGGAGGCACCCACAGAATTATACGGCACACATGCGGCACCCATGGACTGATACGGGACACATGCGGGCACTCCTGGACAGATACAGCACACGTGTGGGCACCCCTGGACTGATACGGGACACATGCGGGCACCCCTGGACTGATACGGTACACATGCGGCCCCCTGGACTGATACAGTACACATGCGGGCACCCCTGGATAGATGCAGCACACATGCGGGCACCCCTGGACTTATACAGTAGAGTTGCGGGCACCCCTGGACCTGTACAGTGCACATGCGGGCACCCCTGGACAGATACAGCACACATGTGGGCAGTGGTGTAGCTACGTGCCACGGAGCCCAGAGCAAGGGCATGTTTCGCCCCCCTCCCGATTTGTAGTAGGTGGGCTCTTACGCATATAACCCCCCTCCCCTTCTGGGCATATAAATCCTTTTGAATTGGCCCCCCACCCTCACCCTTTTGGCATGACAGGTTACAAAAAAATACATATTGGTCCCCACATGAAAAAAAAAATACCCAGAACTCTAGACACATTGTAGTGCAGTGATCAGTATATAGATGTAGTATCCCCCCCCCCATCCCCCCATTAATCACAAGACCGGCCACCATGATCATGAGAAGACTGCAAACACATGAGGGGCATTAATCTTAGCATCCAAAATAGAATTATGGTGCCCACACACGCACCGATCACGGCGGTGCAATGCTGTACGATGGGGTGCGCGCTCCCGCGGCACCTCATCATACAATACAAAAAGTATGTGCTGCACATACTTTTTGTACTAGCTTTTTCTAGCATAGCATCGCATGCACATCGTATGCACAAGGCATAGGATGCAATGCTATGTGTGCTAGTTAAGCCCACAACGCACGCCGGGATCGGTGCGTGTGTGGGCACCTTTAGGAAGATAGCAGTGAAAATACTGTCAGGAAAAGACTGACATATTCCCGGGCTCATACAGATGGCGGGGGTCTGGTTATCACACAGACGGTGTGTGCCTTAACTGCTGGGAAGTATACAGCCGGCTCCAGGTTATTGGATTTACCCACACACAGATTAGAAGTGCCGCCGCCTCCCTGCTGAGAAGTGCCTTCCCACTTGCAGAGTCATCATTGCAACGTGCGTCTATGGAAGAGCGCCTGCCTGCATGAAAGAAGCGCTGCCTGTAAAAGACTGACATAGCGCCGCCCAGCCGCTTAAGCTGCCCACTCTAAGGGAAGTCAGCGCTGCGCAGGGAAGAGGTGTCCCAGAGCTCGTAGCAGCCGGAGAGGAGACGCCGCCCACCTCACTGGAGTTTTTGTTACTTAGGAGAAAAGGGAAATCCCAATCTCCCAAGAGCCCCGGCGCTAAATGAAAGAAATAGGTTAAATAAAAAATATGTTTTTTTAAAATAAAGAAAGCCCTGATTGGCTGCTGCAGGGGTAAGAAGTCTGCCAGACTTCTAATAGAAGAAAAAAGTTTTCTTCGGACAATTTTTGTGTTGGGGTTACCCACTGCGCTGTCAGTCAGGACAATTAAAATTTGATTGGTCTAGGGTATATAGCACACCAAGCACAATGAAAGAGGACATGCTGTGATTAAAAGGAATATAGTTTTATATGGACAAAAATAAGTTTAAAGATTCAGGTGGGTACAAAAACAGAAATTGGAATGTAATTGACACATAAACATACACATATACATTAATATATAACACTCATAAATGAATCAGTAAAATACTGTATATAAAAAAGCAGACTTGATATGATTCCTATCTGAGAGATTTTTGTTGGCGTCCCAGCAGGAATGATATTGCAAAGTCAATGGAATAATTAGGAGAATCCCCTCAGAGAGAAGCCAGTTAGTATACACGCGGTTAAAAGAGGCTTTAAAGCAGCAAATGGATTAGTAAGCCAAGAAAGAAACCTGGGTTAGCGAGTAGGCTGACACGCAATAAGTTCATGCAGGTGATGGCTTGTATAGCAAGTTTGCTGTAACCAGCGTGTTAATGGGCAGGTAGACACAGTTAGGTAATTACGGGTATGGTAATACTCACTGGTTTTGAGGAGATGAAGCGGCACCTCTATGGGTTATTTGTACAGGCTGTATGCCGAAGAGATGCACGTTATCGGCGGCCTCCCGTGTGATGATGGACCCGGCGTCCACGCTGGTAGTGAGGGCGGAAGTGCGGCCGGATGTAGACGGATGTAGACGCGGCTCCAGTCTCTGAGGGCATTGGCGGAAATCAATGTCAAGTCTGCGGATAGCACTGGCGGAAATGGGCTACCCTTTTCGTCTCCCACGGACTGGAGACTTTTTCAAGCTGTAATCAGCCATTGCCAGTGCTTCATATTTATAAGCCAGGGTTAATTGCATAATAGGTCAATAATACAATAATAATACTCATTCACAAATTAACATCGTTAAAGGTTAAAAAAGACATACAAATACATTACAGCGCGTCCTCTTAATTAAAACAAGTTCCCAATTATAAATACAATACATTAATTTTGATCAGGATCTATAGCAATTATCTAATTAATTCAGTTTTATTAAGGATGTATCAATTTCAATAGCTGTCAGCATATTTGTATATATTTAGAGAGAGCAGAAAACAGAAAGCAAAAAACAAAGAGAAAGAGAGCATGGATCATAATAATAATCTATCTATAGAGACAGCAAGTATTCATATATATAGAATTTTATCAAACATTAAACATTACATTCTGACAAAATTCAGAATGAATTAATTTGGGATCTGAATCTATTTATACATAATTATGTCTAACACAGAGGCAATAATAGTCCAACAACCAGTATATGGACACATATATATCTTATTGTTCGCAAGATCTGAAGAAATTCCTATTTAATATAGAGCTCCTAGAGCAGTTGGGGAATGAATCAATAGATAAATAATAATGTGCCTATCAACAAATATATATAAATTTAAATAAATTTAATTTCCCATAGAATATTATCTGTGAGAAACAGAGGGAGGGAAAACTTCAAACCCTGTATCAGGGTAGTTAGCTGTCCCTCTGGTTCCCACAGCAATCTCAAATGGACATGCACAGTGGTTTGATTTTTTTGGAGATATAGCATCGGGATATAGGTTCCCAACCCAATAGGTTTGAAGCAGGTCAGATTACAGAGGGATTACACTAAATGTGGATTTAGGAGAGATTGAGACCCCAATTTATGCCCCACTAGGTCAAACCCCCCAAAAAACACCTCACTCATCTAAAGGCATAGTTGCTCCGCCCAGCGCCTAGTGTCTGGGTGGGGGAGCCGGCAAGCAGGGCGGGGGGGAGCCGGTGGAAGAGTGCACGGCTCCAGCGCCAGGTAACATCTCTGCGCCTGGAGTGTGTGCTCCACCGGCTCCACCCTAGCTACGCCTCTGCATGTGGGCACCCCTGGATGGATACAGTACACATGCTGGCACCCCTGGTCTGATGCAGCACACATGCGGGCACCCCTGGTCTGATGCAGCACACATACGGGCACCCTGGACTTATACTGGGCACTGGCAGCAGTAATTAAAAAAACTTTTTTTTTTTGCTTTTAATTTTTTATTTAATTAAAATAATGCAGCCCAGTCTGTAGCACTAGCAGCCACCTCTATGCATAAATCATACCTCCCCAGCATGTTTCCCCCTCACCCCCCTCAGCAAACAGCATGGACACATCCGTGCTGTCTGAAATCACCAGCCTGTTTGAAAATGGCGCAGTCCGCCGGGAACTATATATTCCCAGATCTAGCGAGGAAGATGATGTTCGGCCTCGTTTTGGTCTCGGAAAAATGGCGGTGACCATCAAACTCCTTGGATCTGGCCTTGGATCAGGTAAGTTCGGGGGGGTTCAGATCTCTAGGAATCCACTCATCCCTAGTAAATATATATATATAGGAATAGATCAAAGCCGGCACTCGCAATTAAGAGGTTTACTTACCCAGGTGCCCAGATAAAAACCCAGATAAAAACAATAATACAATAATACATCAAGGAGCAGAAAAAAACATGCACATTATCCTGTTCTCCAGAAAACAATTTCTGTAAATAGTAAAGACAGAGCGCGCACCTAACAGCATAGTATTATTACAACAGACAAGGATATATAATCTGTGTACCAGATATCCTGTTAAAGAATGCACATCAAAGAAAGTTCTTTTCCTGCTCTGGAGTCAATCATTGGTTTTACCAACAATCAGAGGCCACTCAATACTCCTTATAAATATTCAAATATTGCACTATCAATACCAAATGGGATTATTTATTAATACATACAATGAATAAGTGCAAACAAAAAATAAAATAACAAGGATATAATAAATAAGGTGCTTAGCTTTGTTATCCAATGTTTAGGGGTAATAGAAACAGTGGGGGCTCCAGTGGTGCGGTTGCAGCACAATTCAACATTTAAATAGGGGTGCCACACCAACTGCCAATGAGTCAGTTTGGAATGGCAGTTGGTGGCAGTGGCTGTGCCTCCCCTATTTGAATTGTGAACTGTGCCTCAGCCCCTCCTCTGGAGCCTCCATTGTATAGGAATATCCCCTTAGAGTAAATCAAGTCCAGTGTCGGTCCAATGGTTCTATCTACCATATAGAAAGTATATACAGCCATCCAAGTGGTATAGCATTGGATAACATAGCTAAGCACCTCCATTTATTTATATATATATATATATATATATATATATATCGAAGTAGATAATACGGCACTCTCAGACGTATTCCATTCCTGATGACAGTCTTGTAAATAAAGACCGAAACGTTGAAGTGAACACTTGTACAGTGTACTTATTGGAATAAGTCCGAGAGTGCCGCATTATCTACTTCGCTATTCATTACCTTTGAAGGCACCCGGCATCTGAGATTATTGGTACAGGAGTGCCGGACACAAGTCGACATATATACAGTTATGGCCAGGTACATCGTGGTTTACAACGCGCTTTTGAGGGCTCTGACTCGCGAGTTGCAGATTGCGTTATGTCCTGCGTTATGTACCACGCCATGTAATACATAGTCTAACCACTGGGTGACTAATGCTCCACGTTAAGACTTTACGCTACGGATTTTGTCCTTACTTTACGGACAGAGTTTTTGTATTTTATTCGCAGCCGTAGTGACGTATGGTCATGTATGTAATTGGTACAGAAGCCATGCTAACCTTTGCTATTGCTGGATGACTACTTAAAACATTATTTGAGGACCTACAGTATCATACAGTACTTTACACTACGGATTTTGTCCTTACTTTACGGACAGAGTTATTTTATTTTATTCGCAGCCGCAGTGACGTACGCAAGGGTATTTTGCGGAAAAAAAAAACGTTCTTTGTAGCGCAGTATGTATCGGTATTAACTATCGTGTACATGGAGGCCTGCCATTGTGAATTTTTGTTTGTGGAAAAGTCCAAAAGAATTTGATAAGCACCAACTACTGTAACTACAGTACCTGTATTGGTTTAAAAAAAAAAAAGTACGTTTAAAAAATGAAAATATATTGTAACCAACTGAGGATCGAACTACTGATACTGACATAGTGAAGCTGTGCCTCTACCTGCTAGGCCACTGTTGCCTGTGATTATAGCAATAGCAGATGGTTAGCATGGCTTCTGCACCAATTACATACAGTACATGACCATACAGTACGTCACTGCGGCTGCGAATAAAATACAAAAACTCTGTCCGTAAAGTATGGACAAAATCCGTAGTGTATAGTATGATACTGTAGGTCCTCAAATAATGTTTTAAGTAGTCATCCAGCAATAGCAAAGGTTAGCATGGCTTCTGTACCAATTACATAAATGACCGTACGTAGCTGCTTCTGCGAATAAATACAAACACTCTGTCCGTAAAGTAGGGACAAAATCCGTAGTGAAAAGTCGTGGCAGCCACTGTTTTGTAGAAGAGATTTTTACGCATGCGCTGTACTGTTTGGGAAAATCTGGTGGTCAATGAGTGTAACTGCAGGTTACATTTACAAGATTACGTTACGTTATAACGCGATCTATAACGGGACTATAGCGCAAGGAGCAGGCGCGATCCATGCGCCATTTGCATAGCGCACTTTATGCGCAACGCATCCACGATGTACTTGGGCATAACTGTATATATATATATATATATATATATATATACATATAAATATCACTAGTTGGATAGGTACTTACCCATCCATGTAAGAACTGCTCTGATTCCTTCTGAAATGATTAGAATAATGTGCCTAGGAAGCAGCGGCACACGGAGACTGCAGAAGTGTGAAAAAGTATATCTAAATAAAGTTCATACTGAGTCCGACGTTTCATGGTTCACAGACCCCTTTATCAAGGTGCATTAAACTAAGGCACACTATATAAATATAAATTTACACGGCTACTCCGGTCCATGGAAACGGGCGTTTGATGGCTGTTTTTTTTTCTAGTGGACGTGATCCACGGCAAGGAGCTGGTGAGTAAAATTTCCTTCTGCAGGTACCCAGTGCATACTACTGGACAAGGGGACTGATCCTTTGTGACAAGGTACTGTAGTGAGTATCAGTATGTATGGGCTCAGAATGTTATTAAGTTTTATTGTTCTCATGAGTGTCAGTGTTTATTTGGGAGTCTATTGGTTCTGCTGTGGAACTAAGAGTGCCAGCATGCCCATTAATGCCCCGCATGCTGGGACTTGTGGTTCTCCAAGTCCCAGTATGTGGGGGAGGCTTGCTTAAACTCATAGTTTGACAGCAGAACCCAATAGTTATTTCTATTTTTATACAAATGCCATCAGCCCGGTGCCCACCACCCTGGAGCACCAGGGACAGCCTTGGGCTTCAGCCCGGGCAGTCTACAAATAGTGAGAACCAAGAGGTGCTGTTTTAGACCAATGGTTGCCAATGTCAGGTGTTATCTCCTGGATCATAATAGTCTACTCGAAGTTTGATTGAAATGATGCTGGTATTTGGGGGTGGTATCCTGTCATTTTCTGGGTGTGGTGGAAAACGGCCAGTGTACCAAGGCATTTTCTCAGTCACAGATAATTGGAAGCCTCAGACTTACAGTACCTGTGGTTCTACAAGTCCCTGCATGTGGTGCAGGCTTGCTGGGACTCATAGTTCTATACTAATACACAATAGTTTGTCTATTTTTACAGAAACATCAGCCTGGTGCCCAAAGCCCAGGGGCACCACGGACAGCCCTAGGCAGGGCAGGTAAATTCTGGCTGACCAGTCAGGGGGTTAATGCTTTGGCTGGGGGTACTTAAAAGTATTTTCCCAGCTGTGGCATTACTCTTCTGGCTGGTTGGGCCTGGTGCTGGTTCTTAAAATATGGGGGACCTCTACTCGTTTTGTCCCCCAGTATTTTGGGAACCAGGACCGGCCCTTGAGAATGGTGCTGGTTTTAAAAAATCCAGAAGACTCCTACAACTTTTATTCCCAGATTTTTTTTAAACCAGGACCAGCTCCCACTAATTAAAATACGTCCGCTTAGTAAATTAGGAATCACCATTCAAATGAATGGTGATTCCTAGTCGTATTCATTCGCTGGCATGTACATTCGTATTCGTGAATACGAATATGCCATGAAAATGAATATGAATTCACATATTTTCGGCATAGTAAATGCCGAAGATGCGTATAGCCAGTCATATTTGCATGTGACTACCTACGAATATATGCCTAAAATAGGCATATTCTGCTTAGTAAATTTCCCTCAATGAGTAAGAAGTTCACCTTCAACTTTAAAAATAGAAAAATAATCTAAAAGTGCGTTAAGTTCATTATTATTTTCCAGTGCAGATTTTAATATGGTAACCTGCTTTTTGCCATTTTGGAAATGTGAATTAAGGCCAAAGCAAGAATCACAAGTCAGTCTGATGAATGATAAAAATATTTCTAAATAGATGAACAAAAATATAATAAATTGATTGTATTTTACTATCAATGATAAAAAACCAACACTTGTTGCCCAGTTTACCCTGATTGTATTTGATGTGTAAGAACTTAAAAAAATGATGAGTATTTCCTAAAAACTGGAATGTGGTCATTTTCAAAAATACTCACAGAACATGTGTTTATATAGAATGAAATATAGACTGTATGTTCCACTTAGCAATTTATAATGGATTTACGATACGTAGTATTTAAAGAGTATGTACAGAATACATATAGAATATTTTAGTAAAAATACATTTGGAATGATCTATCTAAAATTATTTCTGCCAGCGTGTGTTTGTGCGCATTTGCTTTACTAGGTGTATGTGGTAGGTGTGTGTGTGTGTGTGTAGGTGTGCATGGAATGGATGCCAGAATTCTGCCTGTCCTCTATGCGTGCTTATTCTGTGCCTGGGGAGAGTATAATGTACTCCTGAATAAACACAGATGCTTTTGACTGGTATTTGCTGCTTGATGTAAAATGTCCCATGGCTGTGTGGTAATATAGCTAAGAATAAGATTTATGACATACGTTAATGCAAGCATTTTGTGGTTTTACAGCTAACAGCAGGTTAAGATTTTCATGTATTCCCCTACAAGTAGAATTGAGGCTGTAGGTGCTGTGATACAAGGAAGAGCAGTTGAGTGTGTATTTATCTGATATCACCAATAGATGCATGTGCTGCTGGTGTCAGTTTTGCTGTGCCTTCCCCTGTGCTGAATCATGCAGTACACACTATATCCACGAAGCAAGCAGAAGCTTAGGGAACAATGTACTTAGAGAGCAGAACACAGGACTTTCTATAGTTAAAGCACAGCTGTCAGAGAAACTGAAGAGCTGAGACATGGTGCCTGGATGGAAACCTCACTCTGCAAGACTAATAGAAATCACAGCAGCACATCATGAACAGTACTGAACCGTATCCCCTTTTAGTCAGTAGAGCATGGGCTCTATGAATGGAAATAGGATGTAGTGTGTGGAGCCCTGATTGGCATCGCATGGGTTAAAGAGGAGCCAATTCCAGACTGGAGGGCAGCAGCATGCTCTCCTCGTGAAGATGCTGCAGCTGTAGAGGTGGGGATGGCATACTGGCACCAGAAAGCTTGTGTGTTAGCAACATGAGGTCCATTTCTGAGTCCGGAAGACCAGCCCACTCCTTATGAGTAGTATTGCACCCCATGAAGAGATCCAGTCCTGTTCTGCAAACCCCCCCAACAAGTGCACAGAGATGATGGAGGTGAATAGGACTTGTCTTGACTGCTGGACACCTGGATCTGCTGGCACGGAGCGAGATAGAGAGGACCAACCCTCCCCTGGGTTGACCACTGCTTTGGCAGTTGTCCTCATCTTCACCATCATTGTGGACATCCTAGGCAATGTATTGGTCATTCTCTCAGTTCTCAGGAACAAGAAACTACAGAATGCTGGTGGGTACAAAAATGTGGGCAGGTGGGTGGTGGTGGTGGTGGGCATGATGTATACAACAAATAGCTTTCAGTCTACCAATACTATTGATAACATAGATGCCCATCATGATCTTTGTAACAATGCATGCAACACAACATTTGCAGGAGTTCTACAAACTTTCTATACTCCATTGTTACTTTATTGAAATCATGATTTACATTATATTATCTAAAATGTAAGCTTTGGCGTACAAGAAAAGTTTGGTCGTGTTTGTAGATTTGGACAGATTTAGAAGATACATAACAATAGAACCAGAGAGGGCACAGTTTTCTCACGTTCTGTCTGATTGCTTCCAATCTGTGATTACAATTTATGTGCTCGGAGTTCTGTTATGTTCATATATATCAAGGTGTAGAGAGTCATGTCTCAATTCTTAATAATACTATTAATTCATAAAAATACCAGCAGACTGTGGATATCTTTTATTCTTATTCAGCAGAGGTGGATGTATGAATGTGCTGCTTCTTTTAGTCATTCGACTTAACACACAGTCTTATCAGGTTTAAATATTTAACTCCAATGCCACAAAGACATCTCTCATACAACAACCAGTAGCTCAAGTTCACAGGGAGCATAAGGTGACTTACTGCCCACTGTATTAATGCCATACGTGAGAGGCAACAGTAAGTAATTGTGAATAGAGGATATAGAATGACTCTGATGTGCTGGGGGCTGTTACTCCATTTACTGTGTACTGTATTACCACAACTCCTGTGCTGGATTAATTACTGGATGTTTAGGAACACCCTTCTCTCTTAACCTTTAATCGATTTGACATACGTACAATACCTGCATTAGGAAGTTCCAAACAGAGCCTTTGGAAAGAGAAATGTTTGTCAATTTTGCTAAAATTGTATTTTGCTAAAACATCACACAGTACCTGTATAAACATACAAGCAATTGACACATATATAGCTCCTATAGCGTAAGTATTGTCATTTATTAAGGATATTAAAAATGAATGCATTATATTTCATCTTCTTTGTTTTAGCTTGCATTTCTATTATTGGTTTCAGGATGTTTCCTGTTTTAAATGGAATCTTGTGCAATCAAATTAACTTAGTTTATTTCTTTTATAGATATAAATGGTTAGACTTACCACCATTTAGTCACTCTAGAGATTGTATACGTTAATGGGAGAGATTGTCGCTATTTTCCCACTGTTTGATGTTAGAACATCTATTTAAGTATTGCTTTCTTAAGGTGCCCATACACGTTTCGATTTTAACGTGCTGTGAGTTTTGAACTTCAAGGTGCTGTGGCACTTGTAGGGGATGCAATGTACAGTACTGTACTGTTGCGATGCGATTTTTGCCATTTTTTTTTCTTTTTCTTTAAAGTTTATAGTTACCTATTGGACATCGCATCGCATGTACTACAAAAGTGATGCGATGCGATGTAGCATAAAAAGTACTGCCTGCAGATACTTTTTGTGCTATACAATATTGTACCCGCGGGGACGCGCATTGCATCCCCGCAGGTACATGGTGCGATTCTAACCAATGCGAAGCGTTTTGAACTTTAAAAGTTCAAAACACATGTTAAAATCGCAACATGTATGGGCACCTTTAATCCTTCTTTGGTCCATTGAAAATCTTGTTTCGGTCTGAAATTAATTGCACAGTGATTTAAGTTGGGTTATAGAAGTATTTTCATCAGATGCATTTGATGAAACTGAATTATTGAGAAAGGTTGTGCTTGCAATGATTTGGTTGTCTTAGGATACTGTAGGGAAAAGACATTGAAAGGAATCAGTTTTATAACAGCACATCACCATAGGGGTTCCAAATGTAAAATGTATCGAATGCAGAGTACTGCCACAAGGGGGGGACATTCCAACCTCTATTTTGTCAAATGTCCCATGACATATTTAATATAAATATTTGTGTAGCATATATTTATATAAAATATAAATATATGTGTAGCATGTATTATATATATATATATATATATATATATATATATATATATATATATATATATATATAAACACACACACGTGTCTCGTACATGAATCCTGTTAGATTAATCTAGTAACTACACATAGAAGGGATCTCCGTATGTTGTGGACAATCTAGTTGCATTATTCCTTGCACCTGAAAATCTCAAGAACATGTAAATAGATTGGATTGTGTAGCCATGTGCATTTTTCCCTTTCCCAGTGGTCCAGCCTAAGGCAAAGGCAGGAATTTAAAATAATGGTTTCTTTCGGACCTCATATAAATGTAATTTTTATTGCTTTTATTTATATGGCGACACAAATGCTCTGCAGCAGAATTCATGAAATGCCTGTAAAATGATCACAGCTATAACTATGAAGCTGAAATGCCAATTGTACAGAACAGGTACCGTATGCTTTGCAATAGTTTACCAGGCACACTATCCTGTAATTGCTCAATGGGAGAATGTAAGGTCTCTGCAGAAGTGTGTCACTCCCCCCTCCCACACAAGGCAGCATTTCTTCTTCAGAGGGTTTTTCCGGATACCTGCAGTCTAATTCCCAAACACAATTACTGCCATCTGCATTATAAAGAACATTTACATTATTGTGTTTTGTGTTTATTTTTACAACTCTCCATAAAACGTGAGCCTTTAATATCCTGCATATGTAACCTATGTTCCCCTGTTTGCTCTGCTGTGGTGAAATGATACAACAGCCACATACAATACTTCAGTGTTCAGTTTACAGTTGAAAACATGATTGGATGAGATAGGAGTAATGCTGGCCATACATCAGAAAGATCGATCTTAAGATCGATTGCGCTCATGATTGTTTCCAATTTCCCTTCAATACCCCGGCAGTCCTTGGTGGTTTTTGGACACACAATCTACTCACAATCCATCATACAATCAGTCATACAATCCATCTGCTGCATGGTTGTGTACACAAGATGTGCACACAATCTGCATACAATCCATCTTACAATCAATTGAGATTGTATGATTGGGTACAATATCTTTCTGATGTATGGCCACCTTTAGTATGTTGCACTCAGTTGCAACACTTTGAAAAAAAAAAAAAAAAGGTGAACTGGGTAAGGTACTGTGGGCTGAAGTTACTGTTTAAATACACAATGCTGCCGGAGGACTATATATTGCACATTTTACTCACTCTCCACCTCATAAATCTCCTTTCTAAACATCCGGGACACTCCTCACCGAACACCTTGGCTGGCTAGTGCTATCCTGCAAATTACTTATAATACCAACCAGTGGCAGATCCAGTGGAGGGGCTGAAGCACAGCTACTGCCATTGAGTAAGTTTGGATTGACAGTTGTTGGCAGTTGGCGTGACTCATATATTTGAATTTTGAAGTGTACTGCAGCCCCCCTCTGAAGCAGCCATTGATAACCACCACTTTGATTTATATCCTTATTTCCCTTTTTTAAACCTTAATGCACATCTCTAATGAAATATTTCTCAATCACTGCCCTCCATGTATGCTACTACTCCACCCTTCTGAAACTACACTAGCTAATTTTAACCATTATTGCATAACATTATTTTACTAGTGTTTTTGCAGACTATTCGACATTCATTTTGTAATATGTCAACTTTGGTATTAAGTTACTTTTCATTATGTATGAATGATGCAGTGATACATTGTTGTGTGCCGCTTGTGCCAGTGCTGTGTGACACTTTGCTCCTACCTGAGTAAGCATGACTAGAAATTTTACTGTTTCAATAAACAAACTCCACTGGGTAAGCAAGTGGGTTGTACTGTATAAGCAGTGACGCTGAGAAGGGGACGGGAGCGGGTACTGTTTATCCGGGCCCGGGTCTAATGGAGGGTCTTGAGTCCCGCTCCCCCCTCTCACATTGCAGAGAGCCAGGCATTCAGTTAAAGGACAGGCTGCTGCAGCTCAGCCTCTCTCCCCAGCTCAGCACATTGCTCAGTGCTGTGTGCGGAGCTGGGGAGAGAGGCTGCGCAGCATACCTTCCTCCCACCTGTTCTGCCCTCTGCCAGCATACATTTTTACCACAGAGGTGTGGGCAGGGACATCTGGTAACCACACCCCCTCCCTATGCCTACACCGAGGCCTGGCCATCCTGTCGGCACCCCTGGTTCTACAGCATCTGTTAGTGTGCACATTTACTTTTCCTTACCTCAGTGCATACCTCCTAACTGTCCCGCTTTTCACGGGAACGTCCCGTTTGTTTGGTATGGTCACATGTCCCGCCCGGGGCCGGCAGTGTCCTGCGGGGGGGGGGGGGGAGTCCTTCCTGTCACCCCCCTGACACTATCTCCCCAGCCCCTCAGGCTGCAGAATAGATGCTGTATGCATTCGCACAGCATCTCTTCTGCAGCTTGAAGGGCTGGGGACATAGGCAGCAGCTCATGGAGCCATTAGCCATGCCCCCCCCCCAGCACCGAAAATGGGGCGGGGCCTCTCAGGAATAGACTAAGCCCAAATTTGGGTGTGCAAGGGGTCCCTCTCCGCATCTGGGCAGAGTTGGGAGGCATGCCTCAGTGTTTCCAGTGCAGTGTAGCAGCAGTGCAGCTGACCAGAACACAGAGGCTTCAGAGTTAGAAGCATGCAAACAGTCAGCTACACTCATAATGGCTTTATAGAGTTAATAGGTGCAGGAAATTATATAACCTGTAAATATGCTCTGGAGATAAAACTGAAAATGGAGAGTCTATGGTAGGTGACAGTAGATCTTGGTTACAGTCCAAACCCAGATGAGATGAGTACTGTTGGCTTAATTGTAAAGCAGCATGTATACTCATTCATGGTAAGATGTCAGCGAAAGACACGTGGACAGCATTGCATGCAGCATATCAAAGTGGAAGAATACATTTAAGATGTGTATTTTAAAACACAAAATTGTGGGAATGCAGCAGATTGAGAGATTACATAGCCAAAATTAGGTCTGTTTCTCAGTAACTACAGTTGGAAGGGAAGTAGATTTCTACAAAAATGCTACAGAACTTGATGCCAGAATTTGTTTTTCTAGTTGTAGCACTGGAAGCAAAGACAGCAAGTTATCTACAGCACAGTCAGAGCAAAGGTACTACAATTCCAAGAACATGTGAGTCAAATTCTAAGATCCCAACATTGCAAACTAAAAATATAAAATTCAAGTTCAAGTGCTGCAATTGTCACAATATGCAAGCAAAATAATATAAATCATATGTGCTGTAAAACAAAAAATTCAAAATTAAACATTAACCAGCCTTGAGAGTTACTGATAGCCAAAAATAAATTTTAACTGCAATGATGCATGATCCAACACCTTAACCAAAAGTGACCTTATCACAATTGAAGAAATTGACAATCAAGTACTTACAGCTACTAAGGGTGGAACAATAAAAGTTCACATGATACATAGAACAAGACTTACTTTATGAACAAGAAATGGTAGCAAACCGTATAGCCTGAAAGGAAATTGCATTGTGTGAAGCAGGCAGGGATCCATCATAGGTACATCATAGGTACAGGTACAAGGTGTCAGCAATTGTTCATTCTTCATACCTAGTACTCTGGCATAGAAGATTGGTCACCTTGGACGGTGTTCAAAGTTCAGACACGTAACGAGAACTTTGTGGGCCCCCTCCCTATTGTTACAACAATGCCAATTAGGCATTTAGAAGAAAGAGTGAGGTGAGGGAGAGAGAGAGAAAGACTGTATGAGAAGGAGAAAGAATGTCAGCAAGTTTTGAGTGCAAAAGGGGCAGGGGGAATTTAGTTGGATGAGGCCCAGATCTTATAACTGTAGCACAGGGTGACACTGGAGAGGATGCACCACTGTGGGAAATACATGTAGAATTAGGGTAGGGTTTAATATTTACAGAGGCTTCTGAGAGCATTTAAAGATGTGAAGGCCGTGATGTCACTATGGGCCTTATTCTAGTTCACTCTTAGAGGCAAATCCCATCTTAGATGGACAAAACCATGTGCACTGCAGGGGGGCAGATGTAACATGTGGGGTATATTCAATTAGTGTCGGAATGATTCCGTTTGTCGGAATGGATCCGACACTACCTATTCAGTCAGCGGCCAAATCCAACACACCCTAACACTTTATTAACACTTATGTTTTCCCTATCACATTGTATATATTTTGTATTTTAATCACACCTTTCACTTCCTTACATAGCACTTTATGTGCTTCTAATTAACCCCTACTAATTTTCATTTGTGTGCTGCCCTGGAGTACTCAGCCTGTGTCGGCATGTTGAGGGTCCACACCCCAGACCCATACCCAGTATTAGGGACCCCCAGTAACACAGAGACGCCTTGATGTACGGCCTGGGGGCTTAGCCCTATATCTGCAGATGTATGCAACCAAGATGCCTGTATTATCTGATTATTATTTTGTAGATATTTCAGTGTGCAATTGGGATACAAAACATTTTTTTCCTAACCAGAATTACCCCTCCCTTTTGGCACCTGAGTGACATCACAATCTGATTGAGCAGCTTGCCATAAATGTGTTGTCCAAGAATTAGCTTTACAGCCCAGTGTAACCTATGTAATGTGTCCAAGATGGTTTCCTTACCTGCACTCTTTGTGAACAGTATAAATAATATGTGGAACTTATCTCTGTATTATGTTTATGGGTACTTATGTAGTATCTGGGCGCCTGATTTAGAAATCGGGTCGGATCGGGCACATCGCATTGCATCGCATGCGACCAAATCGGATGCGATGCGATGGACCCGATTTTTCCATAGGATTCAATGTTAAAATGGTCTGAGTCCATTTTAACATAGAATTCAATGGGAAAAAGGGGTCCTGTTCCTTGCCCCACTATCCAAGTGGGCATGGAGTTGGATATAAACCTGTGGCGAGCGTAGCGAGCCCCGCGAGGGGACACAGAATACTTTTTTAAAAATCTGTGTCCCCTTGCGGGGCTCGCTTCGCTCGCCACGTTTCGGGCTCAGTGGCTCGCTACGCTCGCCACAGGTTTATATCCGACTCCATGCCCACTTGGATAGTGGGGCAAGGAACAGGACCCCTTTTTCCAATTGAATTCTATGTTAAAATGGACTCAGACCATATTAACATTGAATCCTATGGAAAAATCGGGTCCATCGCATCGCATCGCATTGCATCCGATTTGGTCGCATGCGATGCGATTATCGCGTCGCATCGCGTTGATTGTATGCCTTAAGTTAAGGCATACAATCGAAAAATCGGGCGCCCAGATAGTACATAAGTACCTGTTTATGGTTTTCTTTAAAGCTAATCTTGTATATTATTTTCATACATTTTTTTTAAGTTCTTTTAGAGAAAAGCACTTCATAAATAAAATCATGATAAATTATTATAAATTAGCAATATACTGCGAGTGAGTCGGCAGGTGTATATACCCGATGTGTCTTTGAAGTACATTATTTAAAGACATATTATCCAGTTTTTTTAAAGCGGCAATCAATGTGTAAATGATTGAAGCTTTAAAAAAAACTGGAGATTTCGTACCAAATCTCTCACTTTCTGAATCTCTCATCCTATTAAATTTCCCTCTAGAATTCCGGCTTCGACCAGGCAAACACTGTGGCTGCAGTCAGCTGTTTTGTATCCATTAAAGTAAGCCCAACTCCTTTGCTAGCACAGTGAGGAGTCTCAGTGATGTGACATGACCAGTCCTTCAAAAACACCCCACATGTTTCATACAGCCTAATAGCGGTGGTAGGAAAAAATGTGCTGAGGAAAGTTATAAATAGGGAGAAGCCACAGGAGTGGTCCAATGAGCTCTATGAGCAGCACTTCACTGCGAGAGTCAATCACTTGACTATCGATCTATAGAATATAGGCTGTAAATGCCGGGAGCTTATCAAGCAGCGTGAAAAGCGGATGATTTGTATTGTGCCCATTCTCCCTAGGATAAGAAGTGTTACACATTATATTAGCACATCTTATTTTCAATGTGTTAAATATCCTAATAAGTCCAGATCGGGATATTTCATTTGAATCACCACCACCTTTGGCAAACTGGTTTCCCAACATGTGTATTAGGAAACCAATTGGAATATAAATGATTATTTGTTATCACACAGTACAGTACCTCATAGATGTGGTTAATATATTATGCAATGTGACAGGTGCTCACACAGCGATACCCCCGGCATGCAGGCTTTAGTGCATACGAAGGGCCGCATGCCAGATAACAGGGTTTTTACGGCATTTTCGTGTTAGTGCATCCTGCCCTCTGTGAAACACCATGGTATTGACAGGGACACGGAGCACCTGCGTGTCACTGGGGCTCACCTCCAATGCCTTCTGCAGTCCTTAATTTTCCAATGGACTCCTCCTGACTGCACTTTGCACATGCTAAGTGTATTCACATTTGAGGAAGCAGTAGCAGGGTCTCAGAGCAGCGGGAATGCGATGCAGGTGTTAGACTGCCTGCCACAATCCCTGGTTTTAGTCTCCACAGCAAAGTGTTGATGGAGGTCATGTGGGAACCAGGGCTCTGCAGTCCAGAGCTACAACACTCTGGACAATGACCATGTCAAGCCTTGCCAGTCACTCATTGCTGACAAAACATTGATTTAATTTAAAACCTCCCCCCCCCCACACTTTCAATGTACCCTGATTCTAGCACAGGCTTGCTCCTTTGTTATTCTGCTGTACTCCCAAGTCATAAAAAGCCACTATATATATATATATATATATATATATATATATATATATATATATATATATATATATTAATGTGTATATATATTTTGTAACAGAAACGCTGTCCCTGGCACTACAACACTTACATCTACTTATTGGCCCCTATCGGACGTCAGTGCAATGAGCAGCACACTGAACAAGGTTTACATCTCCTCTCCTGCAATTAGCCCAGTCCCCACCCGTGGATGTGCAGGTTTGAAAACCTGGACTGGAGCCATGTACCTGAAAGCCCATCCATCTTTACTCCATGTACAACTTAGATACCAATTTCTAGCTTTGCAGTGAGCCATGTTCTGTTACCTGGCTGCAAAGCAATCTCTCTGAGGTTGGATGGCTCCTTAACACTTTACAGGGCAATTGTAACCTGAGAAAAACATCACTCCCTGGTGAAACTAACCCTGTTTCACCACAATATACAATTATATAATTGGGTTGGATAACAATTTAATTCACATAATACTTGTAATTTATGATTACAAGATAAGTCTGTGTGTATGGGATTACTTATTGCTTTGGGATTGCTGTGTGCATTAGATGGATGTTCTATAGGCGCACAGGATGGTTAACAAGCCTGTCTGTACCCACATGTAATCTACAGTACTCATGAACCTGTTTCCCCAAGACACACCCTATTTAACTGAAATATAATTATCCTCCAAGTCAGTCCTTTTGCACACCTATAGTGACAATATTTATGGTAATAGATCTTTCTAGCTGTTTTCTTCTGATACTTTGGTTCAGGGGTATGTGAGCGGTGCTGTTGCATAGGGAGCAGGGGCCTGCGGAGGTTCCCCTCTCTGTCCCAAGACACCTGCAAGAATTTTACGGGATTCGGTATGATTTACATACAGTCAAAAATCCCGACGGTCAAAATACCGACCACCATTGGCCGATGGTCAAAATACAGACAAGGTCAAAATGCTGACATTTAAAATGTCGACGGGTCAAAAAGTAGACATGTTTTTTTAAAACTTTTTTGGGGTGTATATGTTGACATACTGTAGGTCACATAGACATTCTGACCCTCGGGATTTTGACTGTACTGTAGGTAAATAGACTGTATCCTATTAAGGGGGTGTGGCGGCCCGAGACGGCATAAAGCCCTGTACATGTTCTGTATCTTGTCATAAATATATGCCAATATTGTTCACTGAGGCACACATGGTTTTCCCTGTATGTCAGCGTGATACAGATCAATATACAGTACATGTATTTTTAGGTATCAGCTGTTAATAGAGTTATTGTGGCAACTGGTATAACAGTATTCACTGTTGAATGCGATGGACACATTTATCAGTGAGGAATCACAAGTGCTCTTTGATCAATGCCTGATAGGTGTAGTCAGTATGCATAAATAAGCATAGTAATTACCAGGGGCACTGGATATACAACATACAATATACAAGGTAAACTCTTCACATGCAGTAGAACATGCTTCTAATCTTGATAATAATAACATTTCTAAATACTGATGAGGAACACAATTGTTCCCACAGATAATTTAATGTAATCATGACAAACACCTGTCAGATTCCAAGCACACAGAATAAGAATGGAAGCATTGTATTGTAGAGGTGATTCTGACACCACACTCTTCCTGTAACAGGGCGACATGTCTCACATCAATGCAATGTTCTGCTGTGGGACCGACCGTGCAATGTCTAATTCTCATTCAGCATGCCTGGTCTCCCCTATTATTACCATCACACTGCCCTGTTACATACAAATGTGCCCCATGCATTATTGCCATAGTTGTGCCAGGCAGCCCCTGAACACCAGGCCCATGCATACGTATTCACTCAAAATGTGCATTTTATTTGTGTTAAAAAAAACAAAAACTTGATACGACAAATCTACTTTGCTAGAGTACGCTGATAAATGAAATGTTCAAAATTAGTACTGTATATCTGAATGAGCCTGAATCTGTATACCGACACTATGACCCTTACCCGTACCGACTGCTACAACTGCTTTTATTCATGCCAACTTCCATTGTTCTTCATCTGCAACTTTGTACAGGGTGATTTATTACTTATCCAAAATGTCCCGGACCAGAAGAATTTTGGATAACGGATTATTCCATATTTTGGAATTTTGTTATATTTCAATGACGTATCTTCAAGATGGGTCCCTCGTATGAACATAAATCGCATTTATGTTGTATAAACATATCAAACACATGAATTATATTTTAATTGTGCATGAAACAAGGTTTGTGTACTGTCTCAGGCACTGAATTTGAATGCTAAGTAAAAATTGTTTTGCACATATTTAGTGCCAGTTAGTACATATCATGTCCCCAGTAGTGCCAGTCACAGATGTCCCCAGCAGTGCTTTTAGCAACAAAAAAAAAAATTAAAAAAGTACATTCCGGAAACTATCTGTACATGTTTAAAATTAATTTTTGTGAATTTTGTCGCATTCTAGCATTTCTAAAAGATTAAGATGTTTTGCTGCCTTTGCAGTGCAAAACAGTATTAAGGCTTGCTGTATGAGGACAGATCTATAACTTAATCAGAAGGTTGACTAGATAAGTATACTAGTTTCTTCAATAAATTGTAAAGCTGTGAACATTTCTAGGATATATTTGAATGCAGATTTGTTTTTGATTTCCTTTCAAAACTAAGGAAGGTGATGAAAATGTAATAATTTTGTATGACTATCCCTCCTAACTACACCTATGAAGTAATACATTCAGAAATGTATGTTTTTCCACTTCTGAGCAGTGGCAAATGCAGGAACTTTAAAGGGGGCTTCCAAGTGTAATCCAAAATCTCCCACTCTGCAGGGCATTGGAGTAAGTACGCGAGTCTGGGGGAGCGGTAACAGACCCGAAAATTGGTCTTTTTATACACTGGATTTAACATAATATTTAACAGTACAGATGGTCTATAGTATAGGCTGTTTCAAACATTTAAATAAGATAAGTGGTCAGAAAAAAGGTTAAACATATAATAAATAAATACACAAACATAATAGAAACAGTATAGTCACTGCCATGTGGGGCTGAGCCAGAGAGCCAGGACGATCATCAAGGAACCTAAAGGGCAGAGTCCTCGGTGGGCGTCTAGCAGCTGGTATACATACAGTAGGTTAATGTCTGCATTGCCTTTGGAAGTTACGTCTCAGCCATGAACTTATGCTGAACATGCTTCTGCAAGACTAGCGGCCTTTACATTAATCAGAGTTGTCTACTGTCCTGGATCCTGCAGGAGGCTCCAGTTTTACTCATAAATCTGCTGCCTTGCCTTGACCTTCTAAACTCCCAGATTCTTCAGTTGTGCCACTAAGGAGTTTCTTTGAAATAGCTAGAATTTTCTGCAGTTGCAAACCATTCTTACCCTCCCCTGTGGTAACCCCTGACAGGACACATGATCACACAGCCATATCTGTGCTGGTGTGCACTCATCTATAGCATGCTGGTGGTTTTTTTTCGTGAGCTGTGACTTTTGTTATAAATTTTTCCTTATATTTTTATTAGTTACAAATATTTTTTAATTACAGTATCTGGTGTCCATTGTGATTTGGCTAATGTCATATTGGTATATAAACAAACACATCCAAAAAATATAGCTAGTGCCTACAAGTTGCAGACAGCACAGGGATTGGTGATGAATTCACACAAGGTCAAATTGCATTTGGAATTTATAGCATAGACATCACATTAACCATGTATATTGTGCTGAGTGAGAAGAAAATAAATATCACAGTAAATACAGGTTGAGTATCCCTTATCCAAAATGCTCGGGCCCAGAAACATTTTGGATAATGGATTATTCTGTATTGCAGAATATTTTTATTTTTATTCTGTATTGCAGAATATTTTTATATTTCAATGAGGTATCTTGCATTTATGTTGTATAAACACATCAAACACATAAAATAAACACAAATATATTTTATTTGTGCATGATACGAGGTTTTAAAACATGAAACAAAGTATGTGTACTATCTCAGACACTGAATGCCAAGCAATCATTGTCTTGTACATATTTAGTCTACTCTCAGGGAGAGGGCAGCCAGCTCAGTATGACAGGGGACGGGGTCAAAACTGGGAGCAAAAAGGGGTGGTGCTGGGGCAGAGCCACGGCTGGGCTGACCTGTTTTGGGGGTGTTACCGCAGTGCTCCACCAACGGCAACCCGCCGTCACGTTGCTGAGTAAGCGGGACATACCAGCGATATCGCTGTTTGTACCATTTGGCACACTTGAATGTGCCATAAGAGGAGACACAAGCTGATTACTACTGGGTGGGATAACACACTGCTAAGCTTACTAAATGCTTCCTATGCATACTAACCTTCCTCCAATTGCTGCTTGAACTGTGTCTTGCATGTTTTCATACATGTTAATGTCAGCAGGAGAGTGACTTGAGTTATTAACACCTTCAACTCTGGTGGCCAGTAGTACTGTTCGTGATCACTAAACTGCTGCTTAAACTGTGTTCTGCACACTTGCTTACATGCTAATTCAGCAGGAGAGTGCCCTTAATTCTTAACCCTTCAAATTTTGGTGGCTATTAATCACTGTTGCTATTAAGTGGGATCTATTTGCAATACATTGATATAAATATTATTTTATATGAATTATCTTATTTTTGTAATTAAGACGTGACTTCTTAATATTATTATTAGATTATATATATATTTTTATTGTCATTAGATATATAATATATGTTGTATGTCATTTTATTGAACTTGAATATAAAAAAGCTTATTTGATCAGTGTGTCTGGTATATTTTGTGCAGAGCATCCATTACCCGGAGATTATAAGCCCAGCAGCGCAATGTATTACTAAACTCTTGGTCTTTGTTTTCGCTTTGTGAGTAACGGCAACTCACGATACATTGCTGCAGCAATTCTGTCTTTTTTATTTTTCTAAAATCATTTTTTATTATTATTTTTCACATAAGATAAAAGCGCCAGGTTATAGTTTGAGGAGTTTTTTGGTTACTAATTCTCCCCACTATCCAATTTTTTGTTTCTATCCAGAGCCCTTCCTGAGCTGCTTATTTAGAAATTTTCTATATAGCCTTATTAATTTGTGGGTTCTTTATCATGATCAGGGCCGGATTATAATGGGGGCACAAGGTGTATTTTAAGCTAAAGGTTTTGTGCATGGGAGTGGGGTAGTGCTACAGCTTCACCTAACTACTAACCATCTAAATAAAAGGAGATGTGCAGATTTATTATACAGTTACCTGACACTATAGGAATTGGTGGTTGTATCTAATATTGTTTTTATTTTGTTTATTATTATTGCCCAACATTGTGTATTAATTAAGCAGCTTTGTTTCACTTTTACTGTGTTAGTCACCCTGGAAATCTAAATGACCCCCCCCCCCCCCCCCAGTCACCCATTATGTTGTGGGGGTTTCACTTTCCCACAATGTTCTGAAGTTCCAGAGGTGATTGTCAATGATGTTTTGATGTTTGATTTTCTTATGTTATATAATCGATTTTGGATAAGTCTTAAATGCAGTTTAATAAACATTTTTTTTCTAAAAACACGACAATTTCTAATGGTATTTTGGAAATAAAATTTGACAGTTAAGTGGTTAAAGAAAATCTGTAAATACAAGTTATGTTATCTATATAAACCTTTATTCTCAGTTTAACTAGTAAAAATTCACAAACACAAACTGAAACATTTCTACAGCTTGTTAAATCTAGATACATGAAATACGGCTGTGATCAGAGAGCAGGTTTATTTACGTTTTAGTGCGCCAGTTTCAATTCCTGATTGCAAATTTAATAGACAAAACCAAATGGAGCTGCTAAAGATATGGAAACATGGACAAACAAAGTTTGCACTCTTCTAATGAGATTCCAGGGGCAGAAAATAATTGGACCAGTGTCCTAGTGTGGAACATGAAGGGATAGTTGCCTTAGAATGCTGGATCAATCTTCAGTATGTCATGAACTCGGTCTAAAGGCCCTTTAAAAGGACTCCATTTTGAAAAAAAAAAAACATTATAGATGCACAGAAATGATGAAAGTACTAATAAATATAAGCAGTAATGATAACCACAATTTCTCTTTTATTTAGATATTATTTATATATTTACTGAAGGTTGGTCATTTTAATTTGCATCTCTATGTTAAAACAAGGCAGGAACAGTTCAGCTGTCATTAAAGATAAATATGAAATCCTCACTGTCAGTGTTATATAGGGAGTATGGCACGGCACTACTATCACACCCGGGAGCCACACTATAAACCAGAGGGGACACTGATGTCCCAATTTCCCAACTAATACAATAAGAAGCAAATAGATGGGACCTCATAGCAGGGGCCAATGCAAGATTGTAGGGGTGGGGTTTTCCATGTCTATATATATATATATATATACAGTATATTAAGAGCACATAATAGTTTCATATTAACTTGTTCATCCACAATAGTGAAAACTGGTGTAGATATAAAGTGCTATCACTATAGAGTGCTTACAAAGCCCACTCTTTATCGGAAATAATAACCCAACTGAGAAGGATATTATATTTATGGTCCATAGCATAATGACTTTGCCCCCTCCGAATTAACCCACAAATCACTTTTGTGATTTTGCTGCTAGGGGATTTTACAGTGATGCTTGTAGCCATCAGGGGGATTACTGGGTACTCAGCAGTGAGGACTCAAGAGGTTCAGCTGCAGCGCAGTCCAAAATTCAAATAGGCGAGCCACACCAACTGCCAGCAAGTCCTGGCTGGCAATGTTTGGCAGTGTTTCGGTGGCTGTTGGCATTTTTCCCCTATTTTAATTTCAGACTGGGCTACAGCCGCACCTCTGGTACTCTGCAATCCCCACTGCATGTGCCACTGCTAGAGTTTACACTGGCCTGGAGTGGTCTCATTGTAGATCTCCAGATAGTGAATAAAGAATAGTTCTATTGAACTGGTTCTTCTGTCAGTTGCATGCCCATAAATAACTAGCACACATTGTTTCTAGGTTATTTGTTAGCATGCAAAGCTTTACTAAATCTCACAGATCTCATTATTAGGAAATAATAAACTGTGATCTGTGATGTAGGACATAAGCTGAAGGAGTTAGCAGAATAGATGGCACTATACATTTAAAGTACAATAATACAGCTGTTAATGGCAAAGTTGAGAGTTGCATAGCTTCCAAGCTGTGACCTTGGCCCTTATTCTGGTTGGTGCGGTAATATCCGCGTGCGTTCGTGCCGCCGATGTTTTGTGTCTGCGCATGTGCAGAGGCGTCTCTGCGCATGTGCGAGCGGGGCGTACGGCCAAATCCCGCATGAAATGTGAACACTCCGACCAGGGGGTGGAGAAGGGCGTGAAGGGCTATTTGGGCTCATTACCATATGCGTACGCCCCGCGTTTCATGGGCGTTCCCATGCAAACGCTGGGCATACGTATGGTAATGCGGCCGTGACGCACGTGTAGGGGGCGGACATATGACATAGCCGGATGTCAGCTGCTCGCCCAGATCCCTGCTTTTGTACGGAAAAATGTCCGTGTGGTCTGAGGTTGTGGGAGCTGGTGGAACACTCGGTCCTGCATTCGATGGTCTGCGACCATCAAATGATGGGGGAGGTTCCCTGAGATGGCGTATTCCATGAAAAATACACGTGCGGTCCGTTCGGACAGCTTCTTGCCGCGTACGGACGGAGTTGGCGATCCGTATGGAAGGCGGGGTTTCGCACGCACGGTCCTGGCCACATATTCGGATCCGGCCGCACCGATCAGAATAAGGGCCCTTGTTTCTGGCAATGGACAAAGCAGCACATTGCTTGTACCTCTAGCAGTAAAAGGATGAATATGTGTATTTATGCAATTAGCCCTTTTTCATACACAGCTACAGTTGTTAGGACCGATTTTGCTGTGTTAGTTATCACCCTAGGCAGGCAGTATAGTGTGCAGCAGTAGATGGTCTTATGATAAGGGCTTGTTTGGGAATAACCAGGAACAGGGAACAAATTGTTTCAGAATACAGAGAAAGTTTTATACAACTTAGATAATCTAATTATATTTCATATTCAAGATGATTTTCTAAGTAAACATAGACAAATAAACTTTTATTTGGGAACATTATTTAATATTTAGAGAATTATATATTAAAGATGCAATTTAACCTCTTAATGGCCAGAGTACTTATTGTTTATTTATTATTTATTTACAGGTTCTTATATAGCGCAGCATATTCTGTTGTGCTTTACAATTGAAAACAACAGTGATTAAAAAAACTGGGTAGATACAAACCGACATGGAGGTAGGAGGGCCCTGCTCGCAACCTTACAATCTATAGGGATAATAGGAGGGATACATAAGGATAGCATTCCATGGCATGGCAGTCCCATCAGATAACTAGACGGTCCTGGTGGGGTGCAATTAGGTATGAATGCTACTGGAGGTTGTGTGGGGGTCCTGAATCTGATTAGCTTGCCTGAAGAGGTGAGTTTTCAGGGAATGCTTGAAATTTTGGAGGCTAGAGGAGAGTCTTAGTGTGCATGGGAGGGCATTCCATAGGGTGGGTGCTGCCCGACAAAAATCCTGCAAGTGTAAGTGGGAGCGAGTAATGAGTGCGGATGAGAGACGCAGATCTTGTGCAGAGCGCAGATGTAGGGTGGGCATATATTTTGAGATAAGCAAAGAGATATAAGTTGGTGTAGTCGGAATAATGGCTTTGTATGTAAGTAGAAGTATTTTATATTGAATGTGGTAATATACAGGCAACCAATGGAGGGACTGGCAGAGGGGATCAGCAGACGACGTACATCTAGCCAGGAAGATCAGCCTCACAGCTGCATTCAAAATGGATTGTAGTGGTGAGAGTCTTTTCTTAGGAAGAGAGGTAAGGAGGCCATTGCAATAATCAATGCGTGATATAATGAGTGCATGGATTAGAGTTTTTGCAGTGTCTTGTGTAAGGTATGGACGAATTTTGGATGTGTTTTTTAGATGCATGTAACACGATTTAGAGACAGATTGAATGTGAGGAATGAAGGACAGTTCATAGTCGAGGATGACCCCTAGGCAGTGAGCTTGTGAAGTAGGATTAATTGTTGTGTTCTCAACAGGTTGGTAACTACTCTTGGCTGATGGGAATAGAATTAATTCAGTTTTGGAAATGTTGAGTTTGAGGTGGCGAGATGACATCCAAGATGAAATGGCAGAAAGACATTCAGAGACACGGAGCAATACTGATGGTGACAATTCCAGGGAGGATAGATAGATTTGAGTATCATCAGCATACAGGTGATACTGAAATCCAAAATAGTTGATTAGTTTCCCAAGTGAGGAGGTATAGATTGAGAAAAGCAGAGGACCTAAGACCTTGTGGTACTCCAACAGACAGAGGTAGTGAGGAGGAGGTAGAATCAGAGAAGCGAACACTGAAAGAGCGATTAGATAGGTAGGAAGAGAACCAAGAAAGGGCTGTGTTCTGAAGACCTAGGGATTGTAGTGTTTGTACGAGAAGAGAGTGGTTGACAGTGTCAAATGCAGCTGATAGAAGAAGAATAAGAATTGAGAAATGGCCTTTAAATTTAGCAGTGGCTAGTTCATTGACTACTTTAGTCAGTGCTGTCTCAGTGGAGTGTTGAGAGAGAGAAAGCCTGACTGAATTGGGTCCAATAGGTTGTAGGAGTTAAGAAAGTGTGTGAGGTGAGTGTAGGCAAGTCTCTCTAGTAGCTTGGGGAGGCATGGGAGCTGATAGATAGGATGGTAGTTAGAGAGACAGTTTGGATCAGAATTGTGTTTTTTTTAGAATGGTAGTAATAAGTGCATGCTTGAACAGAGAAGGAACGATACCAGTAGAGAGAGAGAGAAAGAAAGAAAGAAAGAGAGAGGTTACAGATTTTAGTTAACCTTGGGATAAGCACATGAGACAGAGCTTTACTGACTTGTAAGGGTATAGGATCAAGAGGAGAGTTAGTGGAGTAGGAAGATGAGAAGAGTGAGGAAACGTCATCCTCAATTGTTAGCTCAAATGAAGAAAGAGTGGCAAAGGGCTCAGGAAAGGAAGTAAGCAAGTCACTGGCTGAAGAGGAGCATGCCATTTCATCTTGGATTTTAGATCTTTTCCTTGAAGATGTAAGCAAGCTCCTGCGCACTGATATTGGCAGGTGGGGTGGGTGAAGGAGGGAAAAGAAGTGATTTAAATGTGTTTAAACGTCGCTAGTGTTAGTGGCATGATAAGAGATTGCAAATAAGTTTGTTTAGCAGTGTCCAGAGCATTACAATAGGAGTGGTAGGTAGTCTTAAATGTGACAAAGTCACTTGGATTTTGAGATTTACGCCACTGGCGTTCAAATCTTTGTGATCATTTTTGTAGGTGTCTTCTTAATTAAGAGTGCCATGGTTGGCATCTATGCCTACGTGGATTGTGAGGAGTAGCTGGAGCAGCTTCATCCAGGGCAGTTTGTAGAGTCTGGTTCAGGTGGGATACAGCTGACTCAGGACAGGTAAGTGTAGAAATGGGTAAGAGCAGTTGTTGCAGAGAGGTAGAAAGTTGTTGAAAATCAATAGCATTAGTATTTCTGCGGGTTAGAGGAGGCTTGCATGATTTACTTATTATAGAGTTTGGAGAAATGGAGGAGGTTGAGAAGGTGATAAGGTTGTGATCCGAGAGAGGGAATGGGGCGTTAGTGAATTCAGAAACAGATCATAGCCTAGTGAATACCAGATCAAGGCAGTGTCCCTCCTTGTGAGTAGAGGAGTCAGACCAATGGGAGAGGCCAAGAGAGGTGGTTAGAGAGAGAAGTTTAGAGGCATGAGGAGAAAGTTGGCTGTCAATAGCGATATTGAAATCACCCATGATGATGGTGGAGATGTCAGAAGATAAGAAGTAAGGGAGCCAGGCGGAGAAATCTTCCAGAAATTGATGTTTGGGAAGCCCAGGTGGGCGATAGATAGCTGCGACACGCAGAGAGAAAGGGGTGAAAACCCTGATAGAGTGAACTTCAAATAATGTGAATATTACATAGTTACATAGTTACATATTAGGTGAGGCTGAATAAAGACTTGCGTCCATCTAGTTCAACCTATGTTTATAGTAGCTATTCCCTTGTTGTATAGTATGTTCTGATATTTTAAAGACAGATTGTTACTTATTCATACCTGTGGATGTTTGTAACCAATAAATGTTTATCCAACCTTATTTTAAACGTATTTATAGTGTCTGCCGCCACCACTTCTTCAGGAAGAGAGTTCCAAAGTTTGACTGTTCTGACTGTAAAGGCCCATACACACTTGAAGATTTTCATTTCAAAAGACTTTGCCAAAATCTTTGATAGATATATCTGTCACCAAAGTAGTGCGTACACACTGATCTATTTTCCCAAAAGAGCAAGAGATGTTCAGGAGGTGAAAGACTTTGCTGAAAATCTTTCATGTAAAAGGCTATTTACATAATGGGCTGGGTTTGATTTCCAAGGGTGGGAGAAGGGGCCATATTATTCTGTGCATTTCAGTTTTTGGGTCCTGATTCAGAATTGATCGCTGGGCGGAGTATATTCGGAGAAATGCGATTTTGCATGCGATATCAAACGCAATTTAATACCTCTTTATTTCCCGACTATCCACTACGGCGTGGAGTCGAAATTATATAGTGTGGCGAGCGCAGCGAGCCACTGAACCCGAAGCGTGGCGAGCGGACACGGATTATGGTACTTGTGTCGGTTGACAGCGACACCTGATATCGCATTCCGTGTCCCCTTGCGGCGCTCGCTACGCTCGCCACGTTTCGGGCTCGGTGTCTCGCTGCGCTCGCCACACTATATAAAATCAACTCCACGCCACAGCGGATAGTGGGGATATGAACAGGTATTAAATCGCATGCGATATCGCATGCGATTTAGTGGCGCCGTGAAACTACACAAGTACCCGCCGGTCTATTGGATTATGTGTGTACGCAGCACGGGCTGAAAGATTAGCCACTTTCAGCCCGCGTGCCGCCCCGCCGTCTCCCCCTGCTCCCTCCCCCCTCCGCCAGCATGCACCTAAATTCCGGCTACAGTACCCCTCCGAATGGCCACAATTTCGTCAGGCTGCTGGGCACCCCTCCGCCCGCAGGTCCTTCCGGCCACACGCCCACCTGACATGTCTGCCTGGATGCCCCCGCACCCCCGCAGCAGCTTCCAGGGTCCCCAGCCGCTGCCTCCTCATACGTTAAAAAAAAAAGCAGTTGTTAAAACGTTTATAAAATGAGACCACTGCCACCAATGTGAGATTGCCCACAAGTGTATTTATATTATATATTTATGTATATATATATATATATATATATATAGATACACATATCTATATATATATATATATTTATTATCTATAAATATAATATATATATTATATTTATAGATAAATATATATATATATATAGATATAGATATAGATATAGATATATTATATATAGATAGATAGATAGATATATATATATAGATATAGATATATTATATATAGATATATATATATATATATATATCTATAATATAAATACACTTGTGGGCAATCTCACATTGGTGGCAGTGGTCTCATTTTATAAACGTTTTAACAACTGCTTTTTTTTTTAACATATGAGGAGGCAGCGGCTGGGGACCCTGGAAGCTGCTGCGGGGGCAGCCAGGCAGACATGATCGTGGAAGAACGGGAGGACCTGCCAGCGGAGGGGTGCCCAGCAGCCAGACGAAATTGCGGGCATTAGGAGGAGTACTGCAGCCGCCCGGAATACAGGTGCGTGCTGGGGGAGGGAGCAGGGGGAGGCGGCGGGGCGGCGGGGCGGTACGCAGGCTCAAAGTGGCTAATCTTTAGCCCGGCAGCCCGGCGTACACACACAGAGATGATGGTTGAATAAATCAGCCATCATCTCTGGCATGCTGGTAAAACCAGCAGATTAGAGATTGTGACAGCGATGATGCGGGAGCGCGCATCATCGCTAGTCTGCAATCTGGGAGGCATACACACTAGGCGATTTTCAGCGGAAAATCGCTCAAAACTGCTGTTTTGACAGATTTTCAGGTGAAAATCGTCAAGTGTGTATGGGCCTTAAAGAAATGTTTTCTTCTAGATGAACAAAATCTTTTTTCTTCTAATCTAAACTCGTGCCCTCTTGTCCTAGATTCCTGTCTAGCAGAAAAAAATGGCGCTTGACAGTTCCTTATATTGGCCCCTGATATATTTGTACATGTTGAGCATGTTAAACGTCTCTACTCTAGTGTAAATAGTCCCAGCTTGCTTAATCTCTCCTCGTAGCTTAAAGTCTCCATTCCCCTAATAAGCCTAGTTGCTCTTCTTTGGATTTTTTCTAATTCTATGATGTCCTTTTTATAGTGTGGGGCCCAGAATTGTACTCCGTATTCGAGGTGCGGTCTAACCAATGATTTGTACAGAGGCATAATTACTTTTGAATCCCTAGTTTCCATGCCCCTTTTAATACATGCTAGAGTTTTATTGGCCTTTTTAGTTGCTATATTACATTGAGCACTACACCCTAGTTTGTTGTCTATTTGGACTCCTAGATCCTTTTAGAGTACTGAATTATCCAATTCATCCCCGCTTAGGTTATAACTAGCACACTGGTTATGTCTCCCTAGGTGCATAACCTTGCATTTGTCCACATTGAACCTCATCTTCCACTTTTTTGCCCACTCGTCTAGATTGTCAAGATAATTTTGAAGCGTGGTGACATCTTCTGATGATTTAATAACTCTGCTCAGTTTTGTATCTTCCGCAAAGATGGATACATTGCTGAGTAACCCTATCCCAATATCGTTAATAAAAATGTTAAACAAAATGGGCCCTAGAACCGAACCCTGTGGCACTCCGCTTAGTACAGGTATCATATTTGAAACTGCACAGTTCACAACCACTCTGTTCTCAATTACACAGCCAGTTCAGTACCCATCTGCAGATATTTGCCCATAATCCCAGGTCCTCCATTTTATTTATCAACCTCTTGTGTGGTACGGTGTCGAAGGCTTTAGCAAAATCTAGGAAAATCACATCTACAGCGTTTCCATTATCAAGGTTTTCGCTAACCTCTTCATAGAAACCAAGTAGATTAGTTTGGCATGAACGATTTTTTACGAACCCATGTTGGTAAGTACTGAGTAAACTGTGAAGATCTAAATATTCCTGGATACCATCTCTTAAAAATCCTTCAAATAGTTTACCCACTATTGATGTTAAACTATTAGCGGGATTAGCGGGATCCTCCTTTTTTCCTTTTTTGAATAACTCTGCTATTCTCCAGTCTTTTGGTACCTTTCCTGATGATAGTGAATTATTGAAGATATAATGTAGAGGGGAAGCTAATTCCTCCCTTAATTCCATTAGTACCCTAGGATGAATCCCATCTGGACCAGGTGATTTATTTGTTTTGATTTTGCTGAGCCTCAATATTATTTCCTCGGTAGAGAAATCAATATTGAGGTCTGGCTTGTTCATCCCATTTGTGGTATGTGTGCGTTCCACAGTCTGCTGTGTATGTGCACAGCTGGGACAGTAATATACCTACCCCATCTCCTTTAATGTTACCAGGCCTGGAGATGTGTGTGAAGTGGAAACCACCATGGGGGTTATTCTAGTCCATTCTTTCTGACAAAATCCTTCTTAGATGGACAAAACCATGTGCACTGCGGGTGGGGCAGATGTAACTTGTGCAGAGAGAATTAGAGGTACTTGTTTCCTAGCACGGCCACAATCGTAACTAATCGTGTCCCTTAATTAAGGGACACGATTAGCCCGATGGACCCGATTTCCTTTGAAATCAGGTCCATTTTGCCGGCTAGGAAACAAAAATCGGGGGCATCGCGTCGGTCGGGACCATTAACATTGGTCCCGACGCGACCGACGCGATGCCCCCGATATTTGCATTGACTTCAATGTTAAAAAAAATTTTAACATTGAAATCTTGTCGGGAACTGTAAAATATCGGGGGCATCGCGTCGGTCGGGACCATTAACATTGGTCCCGACGCGATGCGACGCGATGCACCCGATTTTTACATAGGATTCAATGTTAAAAAAAATTTTAACATTGAAATGGTGTAAAAATGTTAAAAAATGTGAAATGGGTCAATATGACCCATTTCACATTAAAAATGTCCCCGTCGTCGCCCCACGATAGACGGCAACCCGAAGCGTGGCGAGCGCAGCGAGCCCGCGAGGGGCGGCGGTACGCGTCCTCCGACCTTTTCATGCCCTACTATCCACTAGGGCGTGGAGTGAGAATAGAATAGTGTGGCGAGCGCAGCGAGCCACCGAGCCCGAAGCGTGGCGAGCGCAGCGAGCCCCGCGAGGGGACGCGGATACCTTCACAGGTAAACGCGTCCCTTCGCGGGCTTCACAGGTGTCCGTGGCGACGCCGACAACTGTGAAGCCCGCGAAGGGACGCGATTACCTGTGAAGGTATCCGCGTCCCCTCGCGGGGCTCGCTGCGCTCGCCACGCTTCGGGCTCGGTGGCTCGCTGCGCTCGCCACACTATTCTATTCTCACTCCACGCCCTAGTGGATAGTAGGGCATGAAAAGGTCGGAGGACGCGTACCGCCGCCCCTCGCGGGCTCGCTGCGCTCGCCACGCTTCGGGTTGCCGTCTATCGTGGGGCGCTGTGTACACGCTTCAATTTGGGGGGGGTTTGGAATTTTTTTCATTCAATCCAATGTAAAATTGGGTCCCAGGGACCCAATTTACATTGGATTTAATGAAAAAATCGGGTCAAAAATCGGTCGCATCGGTCGATCGCATCGCATGCGACCAAATCGCATGCGATGCGACCGACCGATTTTTTTCAGCACGACCACCCCGATCTTAATCGGTGTGGCCGTGCTAGGAAACAAGTACCGAATTAGATTTTGGTGGGGTTTTTCTTCAAAGTGAGATCTATATTGAAGTGTAAAATCATGCAGTCAGTATTTTCCCTGCACAGAAACAAAAAAACTCACCCAAATCTAATTCTCTCTGCACATGTTACATCTGCCCCCCTGCAGTGCACATGGTTTTGTCCATCTAAGAAGGATTTTGGCAGAAAGAATGAACTAGAATAAACCCCCATGTGACAGTGCTGCAGGGGAAGCGGTGTCTGATAGCGTGAGCCAGGTTTCTGTAATGGCCAGCAGGTTGAAGTTGCCAGAGATGAAGAGGTCATGGACTGATGTTAGTTTATTGCAAACAGAGCGTGCATTTAGTAAGGCACATTTTAGTGACTTAGAGGGTGAAGGGATAAATGTGACATTTATGAGGCTGGCTAGATTTCTGTATTGTTTAGACTCAGCTAATTGTGAGTGTGGCAGGTGATTAGGGCCTGGGTTTGTGGATATATCACACAGTGTCAATATTTCTAACCCCTTCATTATCTTCCAACCTATGTTACCACACCTCACCCATGATGTCCACAACACCTATTCATAGGCACTCTATTATATTCTACCTCCATGCTGACACGGATGGAGAACTAAGAACAAGTCGGTTTAAAAAAAAAAATCTGACCTTTTCATGTGTAGAGTAGACATTTATCATTTCAACCCTTTGCTTGTTTTGACCTTTTGGCAATGTCAACCTATTGCATGTGAACCCTTTCCATGTGTTGACCCATTGCATGTCGACCTATTGACTGTCGACGTAGACCCTGTCGACCTATCAACCGGACCCATTTTCCTAAACCTCATCCCTGTTATTCATCACCACCCACCACCATTTTCCTTAAAAGAATATATAGACTGTGATGTTCTTTTGGCATTACACAATGTCTGAATACTTTATTGTCTGACAATTCTACATTAAAAAAATCATTAAAAAAATATTTTGAATTATTTAACTTAAAACTATTCTACAGGTAAACACAGTGAATGATTCAGAGCTCAAGGTTTTTCAATAAACAGTCAATTATAACTGGCATCAAAAGAGTCTGCAGCAAAACATTAATATTTATACGAGTCTGTCCTCAAAGTGATAGTTATCAGATCTCTCTAAAGTTCAGCAAAGCAATGCAAATAAAAGGAAAGTTTCTGAGTTTTAGGCTTTTTAAGAATTAGTCAATCTTAAGAAACTTTAGTAGCATGAGCATATCCATTAATATTAATATTTGGGTTTTATTAACCCAAACGCGATTCCTAAGATATTTCACCCCCTTTATATTATGTCTATCCACATTCACATAATAGTTTCTTGATCCCTGTTATAAGGAAGTTAAGCAGTTCTGAGTGCTAGACTAGAAATCAACGTTTTGTCCTATGTTTCCCCCTAATAATAACAACCCTATGGAATGAAACCTCTCCCTTATTTTCCTCACTGCCTATCATTACTGACTGACTCTTTTCACGGTAATGAAGAACAGCCGAAGTAGCACTGTAAATAAGCAATTGTAGGCACATATGGTCATTTATTGAAATGATTTTGTTTATAGGTATTCTGTCCAGAAAGGAATTTCCCATACTGATCAAATGAAATGCAACTTTTCGCTTCAATTACAAAGGTTCTGGTCCCCTCCCTGCCCAAAAAATGGCATCAGACTGTCAATCACTCATGATGCAGGATGGGTTCCTGCACATATGCAAAGTACATATATACTATATACTAGCTAAGCCCGCTCAAAGCAAAGGCTTTGATAGCTAGTCTCCTTGTGATTGCCTGTTTTTCTGTATGTGTAATTGCCTCTGTGTTTATGTGTGAAAGAGAAAGAGATGTAGTTTCACTCGCTGCCAGCAGATGGCAGTGTTTCGGTTACACACGGACACTAGACATATATATATATACATACTGGCAAATGCTCAATTTAGTTTAGAGATATCACTCCTCAGGTGTTTGAAAAGATAAATACATTGTTTCCCCCGGCGCACTGAATGATATCAGTAACCAGATTGAAATACTACATGATAACAAATTTGCAAATATATGAATAAGCCTCCAAGCTGTCATCAAGGCTTCTTTGTGTATTGGGGGGGGGGGATGTAAGATGCAACGATGGGCACAGATGTAATAGCACCTAAATGACCCCCTGTGTGTCTGCCACTGAGCAAACAGTCTGCTTCTAAACTGAATTACCAGTTTTACATGCTAAATCCAATGTATATTACTTTATCGAAAGTAATTCTTACGCCCAGCTATTGGGCAAATATTATAAGTATGATCTCTGTTTTAGGGATGGCCACAGACTATCAATGATTTTAAATAATCAATGGTTTATGGCCGATGTTGAATACTTTCGCCATCAATGTGGGAGAACCAGAGTGTTTCCCTACATCGATGGCAAAGGAGAACCCGGAAGACCCGTTCAGTCAAAGATAATGGATAACCATCGATAGCTAAAACTATTGATGTTTATCCATCATATAGTGTATGACTATCGATGGCAGGTTGCAGAATCGCCATCGATGGCAACCATCGATGGTGACTGCACTGATGACCATCCCAACTCTGTATGCACAGGGCACCTGTTTTGCTTATGTTACTTAGTAGAGAAATGTGAAAGTAGAATCAGAGAAAGAAATACACATTAGCCTGACACAGATTTATAGCGCAATTAAAGCAGTCTAATTTATAAAGGAGTGAATAACTGCATGAGAGACGTGAGTGATGAGCTCTATACAGAACAGTTTGTAAGAATAGATAGTTTTTGTTATTTATAGGAGGAAGAGGAAAAACACATGCAAAACAATCCACAGGGAAAAGCAAAACAGGTACACAGACATTCTACAGTGTCCACGCTATAAAACTTGCCCGAATTATGTAAATCTTCCTGTTGTGCCAGAAGTTTACTTTCATCTCTGCGTTAAATTTGGAAACTTGTCCTAGCTGTTTCAAAGTGACATTCTTGCATTCTCCAAAGAGTCATCATAGATGGGATACTTGAAACACAACATTGTTATAAAAACATAAACACACACACACACACACACACATATAGCAGCAGAAGATATATATATATATATATATATATATATATATATATATATATATATATATATATATAAATACAGGTCGAGTATCCCGTATCCGAATATCCGTTATCCGAATTATTCCGAAATACGGACATTCCAGAAAGTGAAAAAAAAATTTTTTTTTGCTAAAAACTCACTGGGGACATATGTAACAGCACTACTGAGGACATGATATGTAACTGGCACTATATATGTACAAGACAATGATTGCTTGGCATTCAAATTCAGTGATGAGATAGTACACACATTTTGTTTCACATTTTGAAACCTTGTTTTTTGAACAATTAAAATATGTTTGTGTGTATTTTATGTGGTAATAAAATATATTTGTGTTTATTTTATGTGGTAATAAAATATATTTGTGTGTATATTATGTGTTTATACAGCATAAATGCAAGATACTTCAAAATACATCATTGAAATATTAAAATATTCCGAAATACGGAATAATCCGTTATCCAAAATTCTCCTGGTCCCGAGCATTTTGGATACGGGATACTCAACCTGTATATAAAATCATGCACAAGAAAATCGAAAAATAGGAACAATCATAGGTGCTATATGATTGTAATGAATAAAAGTGTATATATAAAAGTGTATATATATATATATATATATATATATATAAATATCTATATATACAGTATATATATATATATAGATATACAGTATATCTATATATATATATCTATATATATAGATGAATATATCTATATATATATATATATATATATATATATATATATATATCTAAGTAGTTGTAGCTGGCCGGCACTCCTAGGCTTCCAATGAAATAGTGCTTGGTGCCCCCCGCAAATTACCTGCAGGGTGAGCAGGATCTATGTAGGTTGGTGGGTAGCGGCGGCACTCTCAGACTCCGTAAAAAAGACAAATGATGCCAAAGGATTGCTTTTCAACGTTTCAGTGCCTGTGCACTTTTATCAAGAACGGCAGAATAAAAACAAAGTGTGACTTACCAGTATATACAGTATACAAGAAACAGTGATACATCATGTTGCAGACGCTGCTTACGGACACCGCCGTGAGGTAGGGCGCACAGTAACTGCGTCATCACATTTCCACAGCATGTTGCCTAGCAACAAAATAAACATTCATCGTGTTACCTGCAAATTTATATAAGTGACAAATTATGCAAGTGTTACATATAAAATGTGCAAGGTTTAAGATGCATCATCGACTGATGCAATGTATATGATTATTAAGAAAAATAGAAAAAGTTAAAATACATTGTGCACTGGCTCAGTACTTGGAAGGTTAGGACACGCTCACACTCCAACCTCGTCACAGTCTGTATGAGTCAAATTATCATTTTGTAATTAAATACGTGACACTGTTACAGTTTTGTGATCAATTTGTTTAAAAGTCTACGAAAATTGGTCATACTGCCTCAGAACAGAATCATAAATATGGGTGTTACATCATAGTCTTGCTACGCAGCGGTGTGTATACACACCTACAGATGGATGCCACACTGAGGGCCTTATTCTAGTTCACTCTTTCTGACAAAATCCTTCTTAGATGGACAAAACCATGTGCACTGCAGGGGGGGCAGATGTTACTTGTGTAGAGAGAATTAGATTTGGGTGGGGTTTTACTTCAAAGTGAGATCTACATTGAAGTAAAAATAAAGCAGTCAGTATTTTTCCTGCACAGAAACAAAATAACTCACCCAAATCTAATTCTCTCTGCACATTTTACATCTGCCCCCCTGCAGTGCACATGGTTTTGTCCATCTAAGAAGGATTTTGTCAGAAAGAGTGAACTAGAATAAGGCCCTCAGGGCCTTATTCTAGTTCACTCTTTCTGACAAGATCCCTCAGGGCCTTATTCTAGTTCACTCTTTCTGACAAAATCCTTCTTAGATGGACAAAACCATGTGCACTGCAGGGGGGGGGGGGCAGATGTAAAATGTGCAGAGATAATTAGATTTGGGTGAGTTATTTTGTTTCTGTGCAGGAAAAATACTGACTGCTTTATTTTTACACTGCAATATAGATCTCACTTTGAAGTAAAACCCCACCCAAATCTAATTCTCTCTACACAAGTAACCTCTGCCCCACCTGCAGTGCACATGGTTTTGTCCATCTTAGAAGGATTTTGTCAGAAAGATTGAACTAGAATAACCCCCTGAGTGAGCTCCATCTGTAGGTGTGTATACACACCACTGCGTAGCAAGACTTTGATGTAACACCCATATTTATGATTCTGTTCTGAGGCAGTATGACCAATTTTTGTAGACATTTAAACTAATTGATCACAAAACTGTAACAGTGTCACGTATTTAATTACAAAATGATGTGGAAATGTGATGACGCAGTTACTGTGCGCCCTACCTCACGGCGGCGTCCAGAAGCAGCATCTGCAACATGATGTATCACTGTTTCTTCTATTTATACTGGTAAGTCACACTTTGTTTTTTTTCTGCCGTTCTTGATAAAAGTGCACGGGCACTTGGATCGATGATATTGAAATATACAAAAAAAATGAGAAAACCAGGTGTTCTGGAAAACATAAACTGTTGGTAGATCTTGGGAACCAGTTTGGCCACCCTTGCTCAATAAATTCAACTTATGTTTTGTTATCTTACATTATGGATTTTTTTTGCCTCATTTATGTCTTTAATAATGATAGTGATGGGACATATTTATGACATATTTTAGGTCATAATCACAATCGCATAGAGAAAAATGTATCTAGAAATGTGCATTGCTTTCCTACTGTATATAAAGTACATATGGCAAGTCTGCAAAAGCTCTCATTTAAACTATACACCTAAGCCTGTTCTCCACCACCTCAATGGACATGGAAAAGGCTGCATCTGCCCCACTGGGTATGTGCCCTTTGCATAGTTCACATTTCAGTTAAATACCACAGCCTGCAAAATGAAATCTCAATATGTTTACAAGGATCAAGTAATCAAGGAATGCACCAATCTCGACCCCCACATACTAGTCAGCTAATGCACAATATAAATGCGCATATTTGTGCAAACGTAGCTGCATCATGTCGCTGCATTTACTCTTTGGGACTCTATTTTTTTTTTACAGTAAACCCCCCAGTTAAAATAAATATGAAACCAAACAAGTCCTTTATTGATTAGAGTTCATAAAATATAATCATCATGAATTGAGAATGTGCCACTGTGTCTGTTAATGTAAATCACATTGGGGAAGATTTATTAAGCCTGGAGAAGTGATGATGTAGCTGGTACTTTATCATTGACCAGTCAGCTCATAACTGCAATTTTTCAAACCCAGCCTGTAACTTGGAAGCTGATTGGCTGGTTATAAAGTACCAGCCATTGTATCACTTCACCAAGCTTAATAAATCTTCCCCATAGGGCCGGATGTATCATTTATTGCATATTTTATACTTCCTACTCCTTATTGCATGCATAGTGATGGTTAGGCATGATTGGTAAATGTCCTGGGAGTCCGTTTGCGCATATGATGTAGGGATGGCCATTGACTATCAATGATTCTAAACCATTGATGGTTTATGGCCAATGTTGCATACTTTTGCCATCGATGGTGTAGAACCAGATGGCTTCCCTCCATCAATTGCACAGCAGAATCAATTTTTCATTTCCCCCCCCCAAGGTGCCAGGACACGGAGAATAGGTTTTCCCCCCGAAAACTCTGAAGCCCTGCCCGCACATTCTGATTGGCCCACAGGCCAATCAGTCAAAGAAAATGCATGACCATTAATAGCTAAAATTATTGATCGCCATCCGTAATATGAAGCCATTGGCATTTGCAAGCAGTAGAGGACTTCAGATCCCTCTCTGGGGATTTCATTTATAAGAAACCCATAGGCTGCTATAGGCAATACCATCTATTAATGGGAGGACTTCATTATAGCATTTAAAACACTTTAGCACTTTATCACTTAAAACACAAATGCCCACAATCACAAATGTTACCACAGTAGGGAAGTTGCAGAGTGTGTGACTTTGCAATGTGCATGAAATGCATCTACTTTAAGTAGACTCATGTGCAATTAGCACTCATTAACTTTTACAGCCGAAAATGGTGAAATTAAGGTAGGAAGAGGTATTTTTGCACAGGGGTAAAGCTGAATGGGGGCCAGATCATGCTAATATGAGCTATGCACAGGGGATAAAGTGGACCAGAATGGGGTGGAAATGCATTCTGTTAGTTGTTAGTTGCTCCTGAGATCTTACATTCTAAAGGGGAGAGGCAGAAGAAGAAGAACAGGGGCAACACAAGTGGTAGAAGTGAGCATGTAACAGTGAGTGAGGATGAGAGTTGGCTGAGTTTGGTGAAGAAGTGGGTCTTGAAAGCCCATTTAAAGTTTGTAGAGGGTTGGAGAGTGTGATAGGGAGAGGCAGAGATTTCCATAGATATGGTGCAGCACATGAAAAATCTTGGAGGTAGAAGTGGGAGGAAGTAACCAGTTGGCAGGAGAGGCTTCGTGAATTTGCCTGGGGGGTGGCTTGCCACCGGCCATGGGCACTTCGTGAATTTAAATAGGAATAAGAATGTGCTACTGTGTTGCGTAATTTTAATCAGGGTTACTATTGTGTGGCCAATCACTTTGCTTATGACACTCCTTTTTCATTAAGTGTTTGGAGGTAGGGTACTAATATATAGTTTGCATTGGGTGCTAAACACCCTAGCACCTCCCCTAGCTCCATCTTATGGGAGGTGCTAGGGTGTTCAGAACCCCATGCAAACTATATAGTAGGGTAGGTGTTGAGAGAAATGAGTTCCAACACTTTTGCAGGACCACTTGAAGCACGACCGTGTAGTTATTCAAAGATTCAGAAATGCTCTGTTAGGAAGCAAATCATTTGCACCTGTTGTTGGAATGTCCAGGAAGTGCTGATGATGATTACTTGTTGGTAAACAGCCACATGTGTTACTGTACTCTTGCAAAGCAAACACAGTTTTTATGCATGTTTGTTGGGGGAAAATATTGTGAAAAATTTTCTTCCAAAAATGCGATTTGTGCTGCTACACCAAACATACTATAAGATAATTGTTCTGACCAGTGTGATGAAATAAACTATTTATTCATTAAATCATAAGATGAGCTTCGGGGAGTAGAAAGTCATATGCACAATTCATCAGACAATCAGCAAATTAAACCAATTGTAAGTCAAGAAAAATATCTAGTATTCCAATAATGTAATGGCTTTACCAATGTATATTTTAAACTATACAGTAGCTTTACACACTACACTACTATATACACTGTCACAATAAATAGTAATGCAAGTAATTGTGGCTTTTGACCATGCATATATTTCATATTAACTGTAATCCAAGCAAAGCCAGAAACTAATGTTAAGTCTACTATAGTATAAATCCCTGGAAACAATTGAAGTTGACACAACTAGAAAAGTAAATGGGATCTGCCAAATTAAAAGATGAATAATGTGCCAAAGATATATTAGGCAGGAGGGCTCACTGCTTCTTATGAGTGGCAGTCCGGCGAGCTTCCTTCCAGTGTCCAATGAAGTATAACTAAATATGACAAACAGTGCAGTCTACACTGGAAAGATAATAGTGTCCTAGCCAGCTACAGTAGATATCAAAGATCAATGTGAACGCCTACAACAGCACTGTGAGAGGACGTATGTCTATTGCTGGCCATATACTTGACCAACTTTCCTCCAACCATGCAACTTGTTCGTTGGATGGAATAAAAATCTTGTACTGAATGGGAGCAAATATTTCCCTGGAAACAGACAAAAACGGTTGTTCAGAGAAGGTACAGTAGTTGAATCTGTTTGATTTAAACAATTTGACTGAATGATTTGGTTCATATTCCTGGGTTTGTGAGCAAATTGGTAATTGTTATTTGCTCCCATACTGTGGATGAACTAGTTGCATGAAAGTTGGTCTAGTCACGTATGGTCAGCGTAAGCAAGATTGGAAGCTTTGACAAGGAATCACCTGCCAGAGGTAGTCTAAACATGTTTCTTTGTAGAGTCTATGGCTTCTTTAATAGCTTACTCCCAGGGGTGCTCGACAGTCGGGATTCCAGTAGTTAGTATACCGATATCGAAATCCCAACTGTTGAAAGCCAGACAGTCCTTATTCCGACTTACAGGGGCTATTCTCCCTCATGGGGAGGGAGAATAGAAGCTATGGCGAGCCACCAAGCTTGCAGCATGGTGAGCACAGTGAGCCCACAAGGGGCTTTGTATCACTCGTCCCCCAGTTGAAGTCCCAGCAGTTTGGATTCTGATGTTGGTCTAATGACCGCCGGAATCTTGACTGTCGGGAGATGATACGACACCCTACTCCCAGCGTTGCATAAGCTACAATGTGGCAGGTGACGGCCCTGCAGACATTTAAACCTATTAGATCAGGGCTTGAGAAACCCCGGTCGCCAGGTCGCCACGGCGACCAGAATTTCCTTTCTGGTGACCAGAGGAGATAGGACGCAGCAGCAGTATCACAGTGTGTCTCAGCATCTGCCTAAGGAGTCCATACAGCTGCGGATAGTAGTGTTTTTCTCTCCTCCCCCCCCCCGCAGCATATCGGAGGTCCGTAACCCCCCCCACTCCCCATTGCCGGGGACTGTTCAGCAGCACTTTGGCCCACCGGCCGGATCCATAGTCACTTCAGTAGGCTGTCCTACAGTCACTCAGCCGGCTCACAATAAACAAGGATACACGCTCTTGCACACTACCTGATGCTGATTGTTGGAAGCAGCTCTGCAGCAGCTGCGTAAATTGACAGAGGGCGGGTGGATGGGGTGTGCTCAAAAGGAAACAGGTAGTGACAGACAGGGGTGGGCTATCAAAGGGAAGTCAGCTGTTTGGGGTCACGGGCTCGCTGTACTTATGCAAAGCCTGTGTAAGAAGTATCCTGCCAGCCGCTCTGATGCCTTTGCATGGGTCACCCACTGTGTCCACATCTACAATCTGAAGCAGTCAGGCTCACACAGTTCCCTGATCTGCCGCTGCTGCTGCGCAGTCAGGGATTATTGGAGCTCCTCAACCTTACATCAGCCACCAATGAGCTGGGCTCTTTGCAAGATAGCCCCTCCCCCTATCTCCCTCCCTCCCCCCTCCTGTCATACTATTCCTGGCCAGCATCCACCCTGCTTCCTCCTCCCTTTTGGGAACCAGGTAAGTGCCTTGGAGGAGTGTGGTGGTGGTGGGGGGGGGGGGGGGGGGTTGGGGGTTTATAGGGGCTGTTGTGTTTTTTTTTGTAATAACTGTTTGTAGGTGAGTTTTTGTGTGTGACTTAACGGCCAAAACAGTTGTCCAACTACTTGGGAAATATTTAAAATGTTTGATTTTTTTCCCACCACATCATTTTAGAGTGTGTGTCAGGGAAATTGCCTGTCAGTGGAGATCCCCAGTTAGAACCCCCGGCCCCTGCAATTAGAGCAGGAGAATCTGGTCAATGTTATTCTTTCTTTTAAGTACTTTAGAAACTCAAGCAACGCAACAACAATTTTTTTTTATCTCTCATTAAGACTTCACACTTTTTGACAGTAGTTTAACATATTCTTGAATAACGTCTACCAGTTGGAGATTTGGTGAGACGATGAAAAATTTTGCAACATGATTTACAACTCATTTAGGGGCCTATATATTATGATAAAAAGTTATCATGGGATAATTCGGCTTTGAACTGGCATGAAGTTCAATATCAGTATCGTAGACATTCATCATGCCTCCTTAACTTAATCATCACTTCAAAAAAAAAAAAAGGTCTTTTTGCGTAGATAGATTTTCAGAAGTGTGAGACTTTTCTCCTACTATTGTCACATTCACCTTTGCAGTGGCTCCTGTCCAAGCACTGTCCTTTGCCTCCTGTGCCCTCACCAAGCAGGTGCTATAATGCTATAATGAAAAGGGACTCTTAGAAAATGGCTGCCCCCATACTGCAGACAGAAAACTGTCTGCAGTATGGCGGCAGCCATTTTCTAAGTGTTCGTTTTCATTATAGAAGCAGGAGTCAGCGCTGGGAGAGACGGGACTGTGCCGGCATGCAGGCAGGTACCAGCAGACAGCGGCGGGTAACTATAGCCCCGCAGACCCCCCGGCGCCCAAAATTTCTCTGTGCCTCCCTGCCACCGCAGGGGCTGCGGAGCTATAGTTACGCCACTGCTCCCTTGTCAATGAGCATTTGCCCTCCACCTTGGCAACAGGCATTTGCACTCCCCCATGGTATCAACCATGAAGGCCCTGGCATCGAGCATGAAACCCCAAGCAATTGACATGGAGGTAGATGGCATTTATATGGCATAATATGTAATAGCCATTATGGTGTGTGGAATATGTAATGGGCATTATGTTGTGTTTAGAATAATGTGTAATGGGCATTAGAGTGTGTGGCATAATATGTAATGGCATGTAGTATACTTATGTAATGGTTGTGTGACGTATAATAGGCATTCTGGTGTAAATTTTTGGCACTGGCATAACCTGTACTGGGCATTATGGCATGTGGTATAATATGGGTGTGTGACGTGTAATAGTCATTATGGTATCAATTTTTGACGCGTGCCTCTGAATTTTGGTATCAATTTTTGACGCGTGCCTCAATTTTTGCCTGTCTTCCTTCTTTTGAATAAAAATTGTTGAGCCCTGGCATAACGTGTAATAGGCACTATGGCATGTAGTATAATATGCATTATGGTGCAAATTTTTGCACCATAATGCCTTCGGCGCGAACTGTCCATTTTGTCCTTATTTTCTTCTTAAATTGTCCACTCATGGCATAATGTGTAATAGGCATCACGGTGCATGGCATATTGTATAATGGGCATCAGTGAATATCACGCTTCGGGCTCATATTCCGTGACCTTTTCAAACCCCCACTTGGCATTGATAGTGGGGGTGGCGTTGATAGTGGGGGTGGCCTTTTCATACACCCACTTGCCGTTGATAGTGGGGGTGGCATTGACAATGGGGGTGCATTTAACATTGGAAGCACCCATCAGGGTGCTTGTACAATTAAAAATCGCATCGGATGCCATTTGCTGGCATGCAATGCTATGCAATATTTCATTTTACAAGCACTCCTGTTAATTTAACATGAATATTGCATCGCATCGCACACCACTAAGTATGGTATGCGATTGGCGTCGTGCTAGGAAACAAGTACCGCAAAATCGAATAGAAAAATAGTCTAATGTGTACACCACATTAGACGAAGAAGAAAATGATCAAACAGCTAAATATGTTTGATAAGAATTGCAAAAGCTAACCATTTATCAATAAATAGGCAGTCGGGATGGTGTAATGATTAGCATTACTGCCTCCCACAATAGCCCTAACTGTGCGGAGTTTGTATATTCTCCCCGCACTTGCGTGGGTTTCCTCTGGGTACTCTGGTTTACTCCCACAATAAAAAAATATACAGGTAGGCTAATTGGCTCCCAACAAAATTAACCCTAGAATGTCAGTGTGTGTACATGTGGTAGGGAATATAGATTGTAAGCTTCACTGGGGCAGGGACTGATGTGACTGTTCAAATATTCTCTGTAAAGCGCTGCGGAATATGTGTGCGCTATATAAGAAACTGTTAATAAATAAATTAAATACAGAGTATCTGCATGCCTGACATACTAACTTTATTGCTGGCCCACAAATAAAGTTTCAGTTTAGCTGGAGGGTGATGTGCAGATTATATTATGATCATACGCTTACTATCATGCACAGAATTTTGTGTACTAAGGACACATTCTTCACACCCTTAACCCCATCATATACTAACACCCTATGCCACTCTTTTATGAAGACCAAAGTTAAAACTAAAGTATCCGTTATATAACCCTAAGCAGACTGAATACAATCTCTAAAACTTTAAAGAGAAATTTATAGCCCTCATTTGTCTTTTAAGCTCAGTAAAACTGCAAAAACACACAATTCTAATCCAGCAAAATTCCTTTTTATCCTGTGTATATTATTCTGTGAACACTACCTAATCTCCTTTCCAGTACTCACTCCAGTCGTAGAAGCAGCCTTAGGGTACACAAAATGGATGGCTGAAGACACTGAAACCACTCTTAAGCAACCCAAAACTTTGACGTCACAGATACGTTCTTGATTTGACATGTCTCATGGATTTTTAGGTTGTATTTCATAGTGGAGACAAGATTTTTTTCACATTTTTTTTTTACATGTTTCTTCCATAGCTAGAAGACAAAGCAGAAAATACATTTGTTGCACATGTGACACAGAACAATATTTGCTTATCTGTTAATCTAATGTGCTCTAGCACAGCGGGGATAAGAAAATAGATTCCGGAGATTTTGAGATCTGTCATATTTTTGCATATACAAATGGGGTTTGTTTGCAAAGATGCAAACGGAAAGACAAATGTGCCTTTTTGGGCGCACTCTTTTGTATATTAATTGCTTGATATGATTGTTATTTTAAAACATAACTTTTATTAGACTCGTCGGTACTTATGTATTATCTGGGCTCCCGATTTTTTCATTGCATGCCACTACTTAAGGCATGCAATGCAATGCAATTTTTCATTGTAAAGACCTGATTTTTAATTGTATAGTCAACCATGGGTGAGCCACCGAGCCCGAAGCGTGGCGAGCGCAGCGAGCCCCGCGAGGGGACGTGGACAACTTTACATATATTCTGCGTCCCCTCACGGGGCTCGCTGAGCTCACCACGCTTCGGGCTCGGTGGCTCGCTGCGCTCGCCACACTATATAAAATCAACTTCATGCGTAGTTGGATAGTGGGGGTATGAAATCACCCATGGGTGACTATACAATAAAAAATTGGGTCTTTACTAAGAAAAATCGCATTGCATTGCATTGCATTGCATTGTATTCCACTATATTGCATGCAATGCAATGCAATGAAAAAATCGGACGCCCAGATAATACATAAGTACCGACTCTTCATATAAAAGAAAGGGAGCATTATCAATGCTGTTTGGATTGGTAATCAATCACTCTGTGACTTTTATCTCGATTGCCTTGGCATATCACCGTAATATATTTTTTTACTTTTTATAATTTTTCTTAGAAAAAACAAACAAACAAACACACAATCAAATGTACATATTGAAAGGGAGCATTATCGATGCTGTTTGTATTGGTAATCGGTCACTTTGTGACTTTTATATCAATTGCCTTGGCATATCATAGTACTATATTTTTTTTACTTTTTATAATTTTTCTTAGGAAAAAACAAACAAACACTTAATCAAATCGCCAATCCCCAATGGGACTGAGATTTCACTATGCATTAACCATAACTGTGCAGAGGTACCTCAAATTATGTGTATAAATTGTGCATCTATGTCGGTGACCAGATTATAGCTTGCAAAATCGGTTCCCTGATATATAAGGTTATGTCCAGTTATTAGCAGACATATGCTGATGGTGTGGAGGCAGCTCTCAGAATAAAGATTGGTTTAAGACAGAACCAGGCATTGTGGTATCACTTGTGGTCTGACAAACTGAAAATAGCTAACAATCTTCCCTACAGACTACACACTGTACAACTGTCAGATATTACCACCCTAATGTAATATCTTCTACGGTGGAGGGAGCTTTACCCTAACCTGCATGATAGCTGTGATTCACTCCACATGTTTAATCACATAAAAGTTTATGTTTCCAACTTGCCTTGAATCTATATTTCTTGTCAGAACAAAAAACAGATAACACAAGACTCTCTCATCAAGGATTCGATGCCTAACGGCAGATCCTTGAAAGCAGAAGTCTAATTACTGGCGATCAGACACTCTACAACTGCGATACACCATCCAACACTCTCTCATCCACCCAGTCATTAATGCCATCCCTGCAATACTGAAAAGCACCAGGGAGACATACTGTACTGGGTTGGAAAGCAGAAGTGATCTGTACCTTAGCTCCCATATACAACCAACCTGGTACTCTCATTTGACACCACTTCCAAACAGTTATCTTTACCCCAACTCGGGCTAGATTCCAGCAGCACCAATGTGGGGCCAGCCTATTAACCAGAGAGGAGAATCCTGGTGAAGAACTGGCATGGTAACACAGGTGTGGTGATCAAACAGCAGATACATAGGAGCCACCGGTTGTGGTAGCACTTGTCCAAGCGGGTGAATGTGTATGACCAATAGACAACAATCTTTACATGTAAAAAAAAGCAGCAATGTTTTGAGTGATATAAAATATCAATAAACAGACCAGATAAGTGTGGGGCCACCTGGCCAAACAATCAAGATATGTACATTTTTTTTTTTCAAAACTTTTTTATTGAGACATTGCGTTCACGTGTTATACATCACATGTCAATCGTTGTACAGTGTTTGTTATACAATAAAATCATTTCAGTACAATGCAAGTTGTTTGAAATCTTATGTCCGACTGTCTTAACATATAACAATGAGACTACTATATAGGATGTCTAAGAGTTAATCAAGGGGAACAGGTGGGTCCTGGGCTGCCAATCTTGTAAGGTACCAAGTAGTTGTGTTAAGGCTGGCATGGATCATTTTCCTTGTGTTAGATGGCAGATTGGGTATATAGGATTCCCATAAAAGGAAGAATTTCTCCACCTGTTTATTTCTGTCAACAATAGCTTCTACCCAATCCATTCTGAATATAAAGTGGAGTTTGTTTAAAAAAAGGGGGAATTGAGGGGGGGTGTGGTCGATCCAACCCTGGAGGATGGTCTTTCTTCCCGCTGCACTCAAGGCCAGTAAGAGTTTTTTACATTCCTTTGTCATGCGAACATCTGGGTCGAAAATGCCCAATATTGCCCATTCTGGTGTAAGAGGAACGTGTGTAACTAATTTAGCTTCTGCATAGCGTTTCACCAGGAGCCAGAAATAGCGGATTATTGGGCAAGCCCATAGACAGTGGAAATTATCTGCCTTTTCCATCCGGCATTTTGGACATGTATGTGTAGTAGAGTTCCCCATATGGTAGCTTCTAATAGGGGATATATAGGAATTATGGTAAATGTTGAGAAAAAGTTGCGTGTACATGCTAGCCTTGAGAGTTTGCCGGGAGTAAAGAAGACCCTTCTGCAGTTTTGATATATCTAATGAAGGGAAGTGGGTTAGCCATGTGGACTATGGAAGTCCATTTATTTATATATGCAAAGTCTATCTAATTTATTCATGTCGCACGCAACCAATAAGAGAATGTCCAGATTTATAATCAATGAATATTATTTATGAATGTAAACAGATGAAACTGTATCATGGATAATAAATATAACAATACAGGTATTATACATAATAACGATTATTATTCCAGCATCCTTAAATAAAGCTAACCTCAGTGATATATATATATATATATGAATGTGAATATAATGCTGTAAGGGGGCGTGGCTATGAGGCAGCAGCCATCTTATAATAACTAATTGTCGGCCATCTTAGCTAGAACACATGTTGGTCTGCCGCATGGCATTCCGCCATCTTAGATTTCTCCACATGGCACACAAAAGAACCTTAACAATCATGGCAATCAAACATAAACTGACTGTACTTTCATAACTTCTATCCACAACATTTATTCCAAATTACTTCTAACCTGCATCATGCGATACTCACAATCCTGAATATAACTTGCACATTCATCAAACACACACTAACCCTGCAGCATACACAATTTGAATATCATTTAAGCTACAATGTAGCTTAAATGGCACCATACAATCTATGGCCTTGCTATATCATACTCACATGCCGTTACACACACACAATCCGAGCATCAACTAACAACACTTGTTACATCCGATTATCTGGATACTCTAGCCAGTCAATATACTTTAAAAGCCTTTCCGCAACCACACTTGGACACACAGTGGCTAGTTTAAATATCCAGACACATAGCAAACAAAAGGAAGCTATTTACACTCCTTGCATACAAAAGATCCAGGAACTAGGCCTTTGCTTTGCCACATGGCAGCAGCAGGCTTAGGCCTCACTTTGTCCACATGTAAACGTACACGGCTATATCTACCAATTTAAGCATATCCTTGCTCACAAATCATAACAGCTACACATACCCATATATATATATATCAGATTCCAATCATTACTTCATCTCTTACAGTCACGTTTCACATACCTTCCAATCATTTGACCTTCTCAGACCTTCAACACTCCATACCTGAACCATACTCTCATGAATAAGCTCTATCCCTTATCAATATTCCGAGCCATGCCTGATACACAGTAATAACATTAGATACTTATCCCTCAAACATGTCCTGGTGAATTCAGTCCCATAGCTCCTTCCGTCTGCTGCTACAAAAACACACTGCCTCAGTTGATTAGATTTCTTTTACAAGAAAACTCCCTTTGGTGGACTCCATTCATCACTGGCCCACCCCTTTGTTTACGGTAACCTGTGACTGGCTCAGGTGAATCCTTTTGTCTTTCCAGAGACCATTCAGTCATCTCCTTTCATTAGCCTACAGACACGCCCCTCTGTTTGCTGTATCTTAATCTAGTGTGAGCTTATAATTTGTAATAACATGTGAGTGCAATATCATATAGAATTCTAATAACTGTCATCTGACAGCTAATGTAATTTCGCTCATTTAGAGACCAAGCATGACATGTGGGATGAAATGTGCAACTCGATATGCAATATTTCCTGGCCTATGGGATAAAATGATTATGTATTCCTGACTATATTAATGTTATGGGCATGGTTATAATTATAATTATGGAAATTATATGCTGGGAAAAATTAGACATTGACAGGACATTCCCCCCTTAATAGTGGAGTGATCAATAATTTGTCTTAAATAGGTATAATGTATAGATACCGCCTTGGAGACTGGGACCTGGTATGACAACATGGTATCTAAGGTGTTGTTCCAATCCGCGTCTGAAAAATGGGAGAGAACATGCGATACATAAAATCTAGTTTGTAGAAATGCTAGTGGGTATGGGCTAACCATAGAATATTGAGCTGACAATTCCGAGAACAACAAAGGACGTTTCTCCTCCTTTTTGACCAATGTTTCTATAGAGGTGATTCCTGCCATCTTCCAAGCAGAGAAGGGGTGAGCAGCCATGCCGCCCAGAAATGCAGGATTGTTTAGGAGGGGTAGAAATAGAGAGTGGTATTGGTTCAGGCCTGCTGAGTGTCGCAATATGTGCCAGATTTTTCTAGTGGTCCATAGAAGGGGGTTAAGTTTCAGATTGTCATGAATTTTCTGGTCGTGTTGATGTAGGAAGCTAATTAGGCTGGTATTTCCCAAAAATCCCTGGTCTAGCAGTGTGTTTGTATAAACAGAGCTGGTATGTAGCCAGTCACGCATGTGTCTGAATAAGATATGTACATTTGATTAAGTGTTTTTTTTTTTTTCTAAGAAAAATTATAAAAAGTAAAAAATATATAGTACTGTGATATGCCAAGGCAATTGATGTAAAAGTCACAAAGTGACCTAATACCAATACAAACAGCATCGATAATGCTCCCTTTCAATATGTACATTTGATTGTGTGTTTGTTTGTTTTTTCTAAGAAAAATTATAAAAAGTAAAAAAATATATTACGGTGATATGCCAAAGCAATCATGATAAAAGTCACAGAGTGATTGATTACCAATCCAAACAGCATTGATAATGCTCCCTTTCTTTTATATGAAGAGTCTAAAAAAAGTTATGTTTTAAAATAACAATCATATCAAGCAATTAATATACAAAAGAGTGCGCCCAAAAAGGCACATTTGTCTTTCCGTTTGCATTTTGCAAACAAACCCCATTTGTATTCAGTCACAATAACTGAATGTGTTGAGCGCACCACCAATCAATGACTACAAAAATTTATTGGAAGTAGTCTAACATATTGGTTCCAAAGATGGTTTAGGGAATGTAGTCTAATTGATGTTTATGTCTGTGCGGATCCACACCTCTCTACTAGTATATTTTTGCATATGTTGGCCTGGCAACAGTGCTCAATTTGGCTACAACTGGATTAGATCTGACCATACCGCACCCCGTGAGTCAAGTGGCCACATCACTTCCATCATGAACAGGGCCTGTTGTAGAATGTTGGGAGGGGAACATTACTTTCATGCCTGATAATGATCCATTTCTTTACATTGGATTATTTGGAGGATTGTTTGTTGTGCAATTATTGCATTGATATTAGATGAATTGCTATGTCAGTATTGGTGGCCAGCATTAGTCTTGAAACCAAGTCAATGTTTTCAAATAAGTAAAAAATAGTGGACAATCAGGCTGATGCTGATTTTGAATGCATTTGAGTCCAAAAATGCAGATTAAATGCATTTACAGTATTAGATAAACCCCACAATTGCTTGCACATGCAAAGACAGAGGAATCAAAAGTTGCCTGCAACTCAGGATTGCACTAACTTCTTCCTTTAATGTTAAGAGCCACTGTGGATCCAGGCACAGCTGCCACTGTAGCATTCCATTGTGAACCTGAATGGCTTTTAAGGATAGTGCGACAAAAGAAATAGGAGAATAAATACATTATTAGAGATGTGTTCGGACCCCCTTGTTGGCTTTGTTTTGGATTTCTAAAAAGTTGTTAAAAAAACAGCAGAATACGGAAACTGTCATTTTTGGGCCTGTTGTTGTTCCTATAGTGATATTAAAATCAATATCAGTAGCTTTGATTCATTTCCAGTGTGGAATAGCACCTTAAGCACTTAAATCATGAGGGATGTACTAACATGCCAGCAAAGACACGCAAGATTTGGTTTTTGGAGCTGCAATTTGATTCACTCCGAACAACCAAAGCTCAGACATCTGCAATGTCATGTTTAGTTTGTCAAGGGGTGTACAAAGTGTAGGGGAAAAATCTGTTACCTTTATAGGAAGATCCCGCTAGTGAAAGACAGCCGGGGATGCCTCCCACCTTGGCTGGGGTCCTACTATATGAATATACACACATAAAGAGGAAAACAAAAAAATATCTCTTTAGTTTCTTTAGTGCAGCATTCGTGGTGGTGACACTAGATGGGTGCAGATCTAGCAGACATTGGATAGTGTCCCCTTGGATGGTGTCACCCAGCTGTGGTGGTGGATGATGCATGTATGCACTGATCATCTACCCAACAAGGGAGTTTAAGTATGAGCAAGTCAGTTGCCCCACAGAGTGAAGACCAGTGATGCCAAACCCTGGAATCACAGACCAGAATCCAGCAGTTTCTGATAATCAGTAACCAAGTCCAAGATGAATAATAAAAAGTCAAAATGTCACAAGTAAAGTCTGAGAATGACAATAACATACTAAGCATTGCAACCGCAAGGACACAGGAATATGACACTACGTTTTCCATGAAACCTAAAAGGGCAAGACTAAATATAAAGAAGTTGTTACTTAAAGCTATTAATAGCAGCAGCAGTAATCATTATTAATATCATATCCATCATAGGGGGAGAAATTGAATTAGTGGAGAAGAAATATCAGGACCGAAAAAGGTCTGTTTTTCTCAATTTATTATTTGCTTCTCAGACATTTTTTTGTTCCCGGGCTATCCTATTAGGTCATCCGGAAAAAGAAAATAGATTCTCACAGAAATGCACAGGTTCAGTGAAACCTCGAGGCATAATACATAATCCCCGATAAATTGTGACTTGCGCTGGTTAATTGGATAGCACCTTTAAAGTAATTACTCGCGATTAAAGATCTTGGGCAATTGCATATCCTTCATAAAAGCTTCTTAGTGTTTTTTGTTTCTCATGAGCATGAACTCATTTTCTCAGTTTATGGATGTGTATCATGTCATATTGAATGTGAGCATTATTAGTATGATAGACATAGAGTCTATTATATAGAACACTAGGGGTTTTCTGTATAATGCAATTTTCTACAATTCAGAGCACCATATGTAAGATCAACTAAATTATACTAACAGTAATTTTTTTCCTATCACTGTGTCTTTAGACTTGATGATCCTGTCTTTGTAAATTACATTTTCAGCAGCAATTTCCTGGTCTGTGAATTTTCACACAACAATTGCAGATAACAGGTGGTCAGAAACCAATATCATGTTCTGATGTTTTGCCTCGTGTTTACCACATTATAGTACACTTTACATGCTTCCATCTTATGAAAGATTTAGGGCCTGAAGCTGTTAAAAATATATATATATATATATATATATATATATATATATATACATACACCCACCCTGGTAAAGCTACAACATTTTCAGGCAAGCTCTCCTCTCCCTTGCCCACCCCTACTTGGAGGATAAGGACCTACAAACCTCTTGGAAAGGGCATTAGCATTGATGTGCTGTGTCTCCGGACGATGCCTCACCTCACCTCAAACTTTAATGGCTGCAAGGCCAAAAACCAACACGTCAAATGAGCATTCACCTCTTTATTTGTATGCATCCATTTTAATGGTGCATGGCCTGTGACCGACAAAAACTCTCATCCCAATAAATAATATCTCAAGGACTCAACTGGCCACTTAATGGCTAAGCACTCCTGCTCTGCAGTTGAGTACTTGCACTCCCTGGGCAATAATTTACAGCTAAGGCAGAGGATGGGCTTCTCCTCCCCATCTACCTCTTGGGAAAGGACTGCTCCTAATCCTGTCCCAGAGGCATCTGTCTGTAACACAAATTGTTTTTTTTAAATCAGTACGCAGGCTCGGTACACAAAGCTCATCTTAAATCCTGCCAAGCAGTATCCACTGGTCTATACCATGTTATCTGGCCTGGGGACTGTTTTTTAAGACATTTGGTTGGGGGACCCGCTCTACTGGCGAAATCTCGAATGAACCTGCGATAATATCTCACCAGACTGAGAAATGTCCTAAATTGTGACTTACATTTAGGTTTAGACCAAATGAGGACTGCTTCTAATTTACTAGGCTTAGGTTTAACCTGTCCTCTGCCCACAATGTACTACTTGGTTTTCACCATACCAATGGCATATTTCTCAGGGTTGCCTGCAAACCCGTACGCCCATAGATATTTTAAAACAGCTTCTACCTTTGGTAGGTGTAACCAGTGGCGTCACTAGGCAGGTGCAGGGGGTGCGGCCCACACTGAGTGTCACCAATCAGTGGGGTGACACCAAAATTGGCCGCACTGCAGGACCCCACTGCCGCCCATGACTCCAGTCCTCGGCTCCCCTGCCCGCTTCCTGCTCTGCCAGACTGTCTGCTGCTATTTGAAATTCAATTGGGTCTCCCATTAGACTGCTAGCCAATAGGCGCATGCCGTCCAGCAGACAATCAGAAGCTGCATTGATGGCTGCTGCACCGCAAACGTCTATTGGCTAGCGGTCCAGCGGGAGACTTAATTGAAAATAGTGGCGGACAGGTTTAGCCGGGCAGAGCAGGGAGTGGGCGGGGAGTGGACAGGGGGGAGGGTCCCCCTTGGCAATGAGCAAGTGTAGTCCCCATTGGCATTGAGCAATTGTAGTCCCCCTTGGCAATGGGCAAATGTAGTCCCCCTTGGCAATGAGTAATTGTAGTCCCCCTTGGCAACGAGCAATTTTACTCCCCCTTGGTCCCCTTGGCAACGAGCTATTTCAGTCCTCATAACATGTTTCGGAAAATGGTTCCTTCTTCAGATGTCATCTGAAGAAGACATCTGAAAAAGGAACCATTTTCCGAAACATGTTATGAGGATGCCATCACGCTGAAGGGAGGACTCTGAGACAATCACGCTTTATCTCTGCCCAAGCCTGTGCGGTATTGCTACCCGGGACTTCACCATCTTAGCACCTAGCCCACCGTAACACCCTGGAATGGGGAGATAAAGATGCAGATTGCCTCCGTCTTCTTGTTTGTATGCATTCATTCATTTGCATTCCTATTGCACTTGCACTTTTGTTTGAACATTTTATTATATTGTTTATATGTAAATAGAATTGTTTTTTTCTGGAGAACAAAGTGCCTTTTTTGGGTCCAGATTATTCATAACGTATCCACTGTCTGTTACATGCGCCATCTCTGTTGACCAATCTTCCACAAATTGTTACCTATAAGAGTGGGTGTATTTGCTCTTTATTCAGCCAAGAGTGGGCTGCTAGTAACATCACAGTTGAAATAGTACGCACGGATACCACCAATCCCCCAATACATTTTCAATGAGTACCTGGCATTTTGGAACCTTTTTAGCTACCAAAGAGGGCTGACTGGCCCTTTCTTTCCAAAGTTTTAACAAATTTACATGGTAAATTTTTACCTCCCTCCTTCTACCCTCCTGTTAGACCTTGTAAATGACCAGTCCCACCTCCTCCAAGATTTCGTAAGGGCCCTGCCATTGGGTTAAAGGACCGGATGACTGAGGTACATCATTAAAGTGGTAGAAAATATTTAATAAGAATATACTCAGGCGCCTAGACATGGACTGGTTTTCAAAGAGCAGCTGCAAAGAGGGGGGGTTAGTCAATCCCTACTAAAAAGGAAAAGCAACAATCACACAAAAGTGTATAGCAGCGCTTTAGTAAATACAGAAAATCTGTGCAAGTGATTGGTTAAAATTTACCTTTACTAAGGAGCCCAGCGTGCAGGTCCCAAATTGGAGCCAGGGGTATGGGAGACGGTTCCAAAGTCCACAGTGGGCAGCAAAGGGGAGTAGTAAACACTGGGGGGTCCTGGAGGTGAGAGGCAAGAGCAACTAACGCATTTCACTACTAGCTGTAGCTTTATCAAAGGTGTCTGACACAGTTGCTGGTCTGCGTACAAATACCCTACTTAATAGGTAATTAGTTAACAGGTGGGAGTCATTCACTTGCATAGATATAATAACTAAATAGACACTTTAAAAAGTGGAGACAGACGTACATATAATAAATGGCACATAATAAAAGAAGAATAATGAATTTGTAAAGCACAAACTTTCATAATAAATATAAAATGAATACATATAGGGCCTTATTCTGGTTCGGTCGGCCAAACGTGCGTACGTTCCGTTTCACCGTACGTTTCCCATACGCGGACGGTGAGCGAAAGTCCACCCACAAAACATCCGCATACAGACGGTCCCAAAGACCGACAAAGGGAAGTGGCGTGCACTTGAGCGTACGCCACCGTACACGGACGGATCTCCTCTTAGCCACCGATAACTGGCGTACAACAGACCGTACGCCACCGTATACGGACTGGTCTCGTCCCCTATCACACCGACATGTTACGGCTATCTGAGCGTAAAGCCAACTTGCACGGACGGGTCTCGCCTGTTTTCAATGGAAAACTCATCGTGAGTGTGAGCGTACGTCCGTGCATGCTGGCATACCCTTCACATATATGACCCTGCTAATCTAGCCTTTCAACTATGATTAAGCCAATTAAATGAATTATTCTAATTGTTAATCAATTATTGTTTTCTATTACCTCAATTGTCTACCTTAATGAACAGCATAATAAAAATACATTTTACCCCTCCTTACATGTATATTTATTATGTTCTAATGTTGCATTTTAATCACTATATATGTGTCCCCACATTGCTTTTACTTTTACAAAAAGTTATGTTGGTGTTACAGTGAAAAAGTTGACACATGTCGACTTCAGTAAATTGAGTGTCCTGCTGTTTAAAGTATATAAAAACACTTACTGAATGGGTGTAAATGGTTATAAACTAACTACCTTGGCATATATAAGCAGGTCTTAAAATTAATCTTAGCTAAAATTAAACCAACCTTTACATGTAGAGAAGTGTAGAAAGATATGCTTCCAATGTGTTTGAGGGCTGTGTGTGGCTTGCAGGTAGTGAAATAATGGTTTGGACTTAATAGGCTGCAGCATTGCTTATTACATTCAGCTGTATGAGTTTGAGTAGTAATCAGCGTTAATTAGCAGACCCAGGCGTCCGCTCCCATACGGTATCTCTAGGGGTGTTCTGGAGGTATTGTTGGCGTCCGCCTGTTTTCTGTCCGAAATGTACTGTGCTTTCGCCGATCGAGCGGTTGTAGCACCGTACATTTTTGGTGCACACCCCCGTGTACGCCCATGTTTACGCCCAGTTTTCCTCATTATTTCGGCCGCTCCCCTCAACATGCCCCTATGCCGCCCACAATGACCGTACTCTTGCAGACAGGTTTTTTTGCACGGAAAGACCCTTCCGTGAGCAGTGTGAAGTCGCTGCGCCTGCGCATTGCGAAAGATACGCATGCGCAGATAAAAAGAAAACCCGATTCGTGCGCGTACGGCCACACCGCACCAACCAGAATAACCCCCATAGTCACTTCTGGAAGTGTGTCATGTGACCATCATCATTATTATCTATTGAATGTTATAAAAACTGAGGTTTTCCCTATAGTCGGAGCCCCAATCAGGTAACACATATATAGGGTAGGTGAAAACTTTCAGTTGTATCTGAGTTTGTCTCTAAAGTATGGACTAAATCATGTGTAAAAGTAAGAAATAGAAGTGGAACGCATATGCGTTCCACTGCGCAATCCCCGAATCACTTCCTGTATCATACCGGAAGAGATTGGGGGTCTGTAATGAATAGTCAGTAGTGACAGGGTGAATCAAGGTTTGAGGGAAAGAAAGTGGAACGCATTAATGTGCCAATAGGATCTTAATAGGGCAGTGAGTATGTTGGAGCGCAAATGCTTTCCAACCAGCAGGTAACCTGATCGGACATTAGTGGCTGGATGTAGTGACTATCGATATAGTAACATTAGTAAACATAAATCATAATGAATTAAATAAGGTATATATATATATATATATGAAGATGGCAGGGTCTACAGGTGGCTCAACGGCTCAGAACCAGCCAGACAAAAGGGACGCCCTAACAACAGAACATCTTGGAGGGATCGTAAATATAAAGACAATCCCAGATATACCAGCGACAGTGATTTTACACTAGAGGACTCTGACGAACATACTCCTCACTCTGGGCTCCCTTTAGGCAGGCTAACCCGGGCCAAAACCGGAGGCAAACTACCCGATACACCAGACGAGGTGGGCAGACGAACCGCATCCGGAAGACCACCTACAAACAAAAAGAAACCGTAGTATTTAACTTATCGTCACACGTTTTATCCACCGCAGAAGAAAAAGTCCTTAACCGGGGACTCACGTTTGTTCCCTCAAACAAGCATCAAGAATTTGATTGGCAGGTGGACTTACACCGCTTTGGGAGATCCTTAAGGACAAAAGAATTTTTCCAAAACGCTCCAAAACCACAAGAGGACAGGCATAACAAGTTTCTCATGAAACATGCACATTCCTCGTTTGATCCCCCTTCACAAAATTCGTCAATAAAAACGTTTCTCAAAATAATAGACGAATCTGTACAGAAATTCAACAGCAACACCCCCAAAAAATGGACAAATATGGATCAACAAGAGGTCAGAGCACTGAGAAACCTGTCACAAAACGCTAACATCACCATACGCCCCGCCGACAAAGGTGGGGGTATAGTGGTGCAAGATACTAATAAATACATTCAAGATCTGGACGGTATACTAGCAGATACGACAACGTACAGGAAATTACCGGGAGACCCCACAAGGACATTCAAGAAAGAACTAGACTTGGTCCTTGCTGAAGCGCACCAAGCAGGACACATCAGCAAAAAGGTGTATAAAACACTAACCCAAGATTTCCCCATCAGCCCGGTAATTTACAGTATACCAAAAATACACAAGGACCCTGTCAACCCCCCGGGCAGACCTATCATCTCAGCCCGGGGATCACTGCTACAACCTGTCTCTCAGTTTTTGGATTCACTAATCCAGCCTTATTTGGCTACTCAAAGATCTTTCCTTAAGGACACTTCCCAATTACTCTTGAAATTACAACAAATACAGAATCTCCCTGATAATTGCACCCTGTGCACACTTGATGTAAAAAACCTGTACACGGTTATACCACATTCCGGAGCATTATCGGCCATGCAGAGGTTCCTACACCGTGTAAGTTTCACTGCCCTGAATATTCCTCTGTTCTTGACACTGCTGGAGTTAACCCTCACTAAAAATTATTTTATCCACAATGGAAAATATTTTCTACAGCTCACCGGCTGTTCAATGGGGTCGAACGTATCACCATCACTGGCCAACGTATACATGTTCGAACAAGAGAATGAGTTCTTCTTCTCAGACACCAACATCAGTCAAAATATCGTCATGTATACGCGCTACATAGATGACCTGTTCCTAATTTGGGCAGGACAAGAAGCAGAATTCATTAACCTGGTCAACAATATCAACAGTTTCGACAACCCCATAAAATTTACATTTACCATGGATAACAATAAGGTTAACTACTTGGACGTCACCATCAGCATCTCCAACAAAAACATATCAACAGCAGTATTTTATAAGGACACAGATCGGAACACACTCCTCCAATATAGTAGCAACCATCCCAAAGCACTCAAACGCAGCCTTCCTAAATCGCAACTGCTGCGAGTAGCTAGAATTGACAGCGATGCTACACAGTGTAAAAGAGATTTGGACATTATGACCAACAAATTCGTGGAGAGAGGATACAAGCCGACTGAAATAAATAAACAAAAGGAACAAATAGCAAATACCCCGAGACAACAACTGATACACAGCTCTAAAGAAAAGAAAGAATTCAACAAAATCCCGTTTGTGACCACGTATAACCCTGCCACTAGAGTATTACCCAGAGCTCTCAAAGGCTTATGGCCAATTGTAAAATGCGACAAACAATTGCCGGCGTTTAACCAGAAAGACATCATGCCAAGCTACCGCCGGGGAAAAAATCTGCGCGATATGCTCGTTAAAACCAACATTGAGTGCAAGCCTAAATCCACCCTGTTTAACATCCAAGAAAAAAAGCCAGGCTGTTACAGATGCCCTTCCTGCACGGCATGCAGCTACTTAGAAACGGGTACCACATTCAAGCACCCACATGAGGAGAAGATCTATAAGATCCGATACATTCTAACTTGCAAAACTCCGTTCATCATCTACATTATAATCTGCCCGTGCAATAAATACTATGTTGGACAAACCATAGTACATCTAAGATCCAGAATGGCCCTGCACAGATCAGCCATAACAGCAAGTCTGAATGGCAAAACCAGTAACCAACCTGTCGCAAGACATTTCAAAGAAATGGGACACACACTGGCAGATCTAAAATGCAAGATAATTGATCATGTACCCGTACTCAGTAGAGGAGGAAATAGACAGAAAATCCTCACAAGAAAAGAAGCTCAGTGGATATTCAGGCTTAAAACAATGGCACCAGCAGGACTTAATGAAATGATAACCTGGAACACATTCATCTGAAGCCCCGCTCAAGATGGCTATATACAATCTTTTAACGTTCCCATAAACTTCATTGATTTTGTCTTCTCCCTCTAAACTTATTAACTCCTTTTTCATTCTGCAGCCAAGATACCGTATCACCTTTATTCTTTTAGTCATATACGTGTTATGTTAAAAATAGGATACACATGTACGGCCGAAAAGGTGTGACAGATGTTGTTGCTAAAATAAGTTACCATTTAACCCAAATTATCCTCACCTAATAACAACACAAGCAGTTGTCGTTCCACCAACACAATCTTTATTCCACTTATGGCTCAACAAAACACACGATAATTTTTCACGGTTTGATTTGGTTTGCATTATGTTTTCACTTTTCCAACCAAGTACAGGTTGGTCAGATTTAGTACCATACACATTCACTAACGTAAGCTGTCTCCTTCCTCAAGCGCAGACGGATATAGTAGCGTCCAGGGTTGCTAAGCAACAACCGCAAGCAGGGGGAGTAGCCGATGCACCCGGAAGCACGGCTCCGTCAGACGCCGGGGAATCAGACAGGCACGGACACGCTGAAGCCATATAGCCAGGTAAGAGAGCTGCAGCTCAGTTACTCGTTTTTGCACAGCATACACATTGCACCTTGGACAGCCACCTGATGAAAAGGCCAGTGGGCCTTGAAACGTCGTAGATGTCCTTCATTTTCACCATGTATTTATAAACTTTTTTACTATTTACCTAAACCCTTGGAGTGCCGCCTTATTTTCTCTAAGCTCAATTCCATGAGCCAAGGGAAGCTGCAGGACTTATATATATATATATATATATATATATATATATATACCAGTGAGGTGGGCGGCACTCAATCAGACTTGGACTCCGACTTGTAATAAAACAGCCTTTATTTCATCCAACGGCGTTTCGAGGTAACAACCCCCGTTTTCAAGGACAGACAATAAAACTACATCACAGCAACATATATATACATAAAATTCCCGCCAACAACTCCCAGGTCTGACATGAACCCGCCCCGCTCACCTGTCCTGACAATCACCGCGGCGTCTCTCATTGCTGTAAACCAACGTGCAGAGGTGTCACGGCACAATGCTTCCCCACGGAACCTGACCGCTTCATAATAGTTCCGGGTCCTGCACTGTCCAGTGCACACATCCGGGATTTCAGCCACATGATACCGACCAGCCAATAGTTATGTCGATACAGGGAGCTAGTAGCGTTGCCAGGCAACCTAAACATAATAAACAAAATAGACAAAATCAAAACGTCAATAATCAATTTAAAATGTATAAAAAGACATATTAACTGCTGCTGACAATCACTGTTATCATACAAGTGTGCTGTAGTATAAAACTCTCAGCATGTAACTATCATCACAAACGGATCTCTATTGCGGCTGCTAGCAAAAATTCATAATAACACTGTTATTGATAGCAAACTCACAACTGTAGGCATCAAGAACCATACATGAACAAGAACATAAAGTCATATGTTGGTATAACAAATAAAGAACATGAGGATTCATGAATGAATTCGCGAACAAACTCACACAAAAAAACATGAAAAACTCATATATATATAGACTTAGCAAAATTACACATGAAAAAAAGCACAAAAAATACAGGATAAATTACACACTAAACAGTTGCATCAGGGATAGTGAATGAACCACAAGTTAGTAACACAGGTGCTCATAAAAAACACTGCAGTCCTAGATTCTCATTTAAACCATTAGGGGCCACTGTTCCCAGATAATGGATCCAGCGGCTTTCTTTCATCAGCAGTGCCTTATTTCTATCACCTCCTCTGAGATTAGCCGGGACATGATCTATTATAGTGGATTTAATACTGGCTACACTGTGTCGCATCTTTAGACAATGATGCAGGTGTTAGGGCTGTCGGGGCATTTTTGGAAAACAACCTTCATTACAATGGCCCACCAATACATGTGTTTTTGAAATTATTACATTTGATCCTGACCAAAAATTATTTTCTATTTGAAGGTAAATTTTATTTGCAAATAGCGGGGTGTGCTATGGGGTCCTCAGTGGCCCCAGCATATGCAAATGTATTCATGCACCACATAGAGCAGCAGATGTTCTACATTAATGGTCATTTGCGCTCTGAGATTGTGGTGTATAAACGTTTCATTGACGATTTGTTGATCGTTTGGCGTGGTGAACAAGAATGCCTTGGGGACCTGATAGAAATGCACAATGTATCGACGAGTGTGGTTAAATTCACATATGATATCGATAAAACATCGGTTCACTTTTTAGATGTTTCAATCGATGTAGTTGATGGACATTTTGTTACATCCTTGTTCACAAAGAAAACCGATAGGAACACACTCCTGCGCAATGAGAGCCACCATCCAGCGCCGTTGCGTAGGGGTTTGCCCTATTCTCAGTTGATAAGGGCTAGAAGAATCACTTCAGACCCCAACCAGGTTGATTCTACCCTTAACTCCATTGTTACTAAATTCCAACAAAGGGGTTATCCTCTGACTGAGTTAGTGGCAGCGAAAGAAAAAGCATTGTTGATCCCACGTGAGAAACTACTCAGTTATAAATCTAAAGAACCATTGGGTGACAAAGTCATCCCATGGGTTAACAGGTATTCTACACATTCTGTACGTAATACCAAAAAAGTAAAGGGGTACTGGCCAATAATATCTTCGGATACAGATCTCCCTTTACTGTTTAAATCAAAGATCATGCCGAGTTTCACACGTGGTCGTAACATTAAAGATACAGTAGTTAAATATGATATTACTGGTTGGGACAAGAAGGAGAGCAGTCATTTCCTGACTAGGAGGAATGGATGCTACCGGTGCTTAGGGTGCACTACTTGTAGTGCCATGAGCACGGGAGGTTCATTCAGTCATCCTTAGTCTGGGAAAAAGGGTCCCAATCAATTTCCCACTGACTTGTAGTTCATCCTACATTGTATACCTTTTAACTTGCCCTTGTGGCTTAAGTTATGTGGGTAAAACTCAAAGGACCTTTAAAGAACGTATGGCTGGTCATAGATCTAGTATACGCTGTGCTCTAGAACAGGGGAGTGCAGAACAACCAGTCCCCCGACATTGTCTAAAGATGCGACACAGTGTAGCCAGTATTAAATCCACTATAATAGATCATGTCCCGGCTAATCTCAGAGGAGGTGATAGAAATAAGGCACTGCTGATGAAAGAAAGCCGCTGGATCCATTATCTGGGAACAGTGGCCCCTAATGGTTTAAATGAGAATCTAGGACTGCAGTGTTTTTTATGAGCACCTGTGTTACTAACTTGTGGTTCATTCACTATCCCTGATGCAACTGTTTAGTGTGTAATTTATCCTGTATTTTTTGTGCTTTTTTTCATGTGTAATTTTGCTAAGTCTATATATATATGAGTTTTTCATGTTTTTTTGTGTGAGTTTGTTCGCGAATTCATTCATGAATCCTCATGTTCTTTATTTGTTATACCAACATATGACTTTATGTTCTTGTTCATGTATGGTTCTTGATGCCTACAGTTGTGAGTTTGCTATCAATAACAGTGTTATTATGAATTTTTGCTAGCAGCCGCAATAGAGATCCGTTTGTGATGATAGTTACATGCTGAGAGTTTTATACTACAGCACACTTGTATGATAACAGTGATTGTCAGCAGCAGTTAATATGTCTTTTTATACATTTTAAATTGATTATTGACGTTTTGATTTTGTCTATTTTGTTTATTATGTTTAGGTTGCCTGGCAACGCTACTAGCTCCCTGTATCGACATAACTATTGGCTGGTCGGTATCATGTGGCTGAAATCCCGGATGTGTGCACTGGACAGTGCAGGACCCGGAACTATTATGAAGCGGTCAGGTTCCGTGGGGAAGCATTGTGCCGTGACACCTCTGCACGTTGGTTTACAGCAATGAGAGACGCCGCGGTGATTGTCAGGACAGGTGAGCGGGGCGGGTTCATGTCAGACCTGGGAGTTGTTGGCGGGAATTTTATGTATATATATGTTGCTGTGATGTAGTTTTATTGTCTGTCCTTGAAAACGGGGGTTGTTACCTCGAAACGCCGTTGGATGAAATAAAGGCTGTTTTATTACAAGTCGGAGTCCAAGTCTGATTGAGTGCCGCCCACCTCACTGGTATGTTACCCCCAAAAAGGGTTTTTGGAAGGCACCACAGCACGCAATATTGATTGAAGGGAGTGCCGGATCCTATAGCACTATATATATATATATATATATATATATATATATATAAGGGGATGGGGGGGCGGCGGCACTCAGCAAATGAATGAGACCAGGACTCTGGTAGTAGTCACCAACGTTTCTGAGCCAGTGCGGCTCTTTTATCAAGGTGCAGAAGACGTCTTCTGCACCTTGATAAAAGAGCCGCACTGGCTCAGAAACGTTGGTGACTACTACCAGAGTCCTGGTCTCATTCATTTGCTGAGTGCCGCCGCCCCCCCCATCCCCTTATCTATTCAGCTGGCGTTCTGCTGGCTGACACGGAGGGCACCAGGGATTAGCTGTATATTGCTGCCGAAGCCATAAGACGGAGTGCCACTACATCCAATAGCTATATATATATATATATATATATATATATATATATATATATATATATATATATATATATATAGGAAGAGGCAGAGAGAAGGCGCTTCATGGTGCAGTATTGCTAGTAAATTATTTAATGGACAATAAAAAATCCTGGTACAGGCAAATGCAAACTCGTACCATAGGTAAAAGCACTGTGGACTGGGTACCACAAGGTTTAAAAGCAGACAAAGGCTAGACTGCTCACGCTTAGGTGCTGGAACAAGGAGCCACCGGAAACACCGCTATGCTGGCTTGCAGGGAGGCGTGTGGGGGTCACCAGGATCCAGACATCAGCTGTGAGATGGGTAGGAGCGTCGTAAGCCACGTACGCTCTATGGGTTTAAGTAGGCCAAAAGGTGTCAGTCACTTAGGAACTGTTAACGGCAATTGGTTGCCGGGTGTAAGTGGGCGTGATGAAAAAAGGCCTAGGTGAAGCCACTCCCCTGGATATGGGAGATGGCATGACCGTCATAGGGTAATAAGCTAGCAGCGTCAAATGACGCGGCCGACGTGTCCGCAACAAGCGGACATGATTAGACGGAGTGTGGTGAGCGTCAAATGACGCAGCCCGCCTATGGTGTATCGTCAGATGACGCGAGACTAATGCAGCGTCGCGTATATGCCGTCATATGACGCGGCAAGCGTCACACACAGTCGAGGACGCGCACAGCATCAGATGACGCGGCGTCACGTATATGCCGTCATATGACGCGGCGAGCGTCACACCCAGTCGAGGACACGCACAGCGTCAGATGACGCGGCTGGCGTCAAATGACGCGATACTCATCAGAGTGCCGATATGACAGCAGTCAGATGGTTTGGCAAAAGTGGGCGTGAGCAGATGTACGTGCATACAGCACGTCACACACCCGATGTAAACAAAGCGCTTGTGGGATGAACCGCCCACAAGTGCAAAAAGCCAATGTGTGCGAACAGAGTGGCCAGATAACACACATTAAATATGCCACTATGGGAGATGGAAATAATATAAAAAAATGACACTAATATGGGCCACTACTTAAGATGTAAACATAAATAAACTACTAATTTTGTTAAGTATAAAAACTTATAGTTTTATAAGTCTTATTTTGATGTCGACTGATGATGTCGACTCAAACTAAAGAACCTATTTTTTATATATAAAAAAAGGCTATAAAAAAGGCTATAAAAGCCTATGCATACCAGCCACATTAAAAATATATATAAAAAATTTTTTAGATAAAAAATCGCACCATGTGTGAGCAATTTAGCCCCAGCTTTACAAAATATACAGGGAAAACAGAGAAACATCAATACATTGGTATATCAAATATACATCGTATATAAAAAGGTATATAGAAGTATATATCTTAATTACCTATGCATACACAATATCTTCATTATCATAAGTGGATTATATTCCACAGATATACTATATGCATGTCACCAAACCAAAAATGGCGATATAACACTAGAACAGGATGAATAAGAAAAAACGTACAAAAGACACAAGACAAGAAAACAGCGGCACAATATAAGGTCCCTTCATTGGTTGATGAATGGGGTTATCTCGTAACCCTCATTCAATCCCCCCGGGACCAGTGTGTTAAGTCGGAGGATCCATGTGGTTTCACGTTTAAGTAGAAACTTATCATGGTCCCCACCCCTTTTACTGTTATGGACCAATTCAATGCCCTTAAAGGTGAGGGATTTGGGGTCGCAGTTGTGGACTTCTTTAAAGTGCCTAGGCACGCTGTGGTTGAGCACCCCATGTTTAATGTTACGGAGGTGCTCAAGAATTTTAATCTTGAGACACCTCTTGGTCTTGCCCACATATTTTAGCCCACAGCCACAAGTTAAGAGGTATATCACAGAAGTAGAGTTACAATTAATAAACTCATTCACTTTTAGGTCAGTCCCATCAATATGTGGTCACTTTTTCACATACTGACAAACCTTACAATGTGTACAAGTATGTTTTCACCATTGATTTTGCCTTGACAAAGGGGCGTTGTTGCCTCGAAACGTTGGCTTTGTTTATAGCTGATTTTTTTCAATACACGATTTACACCAAGTCCCTGGAGTGCCTGCTTTTTTGTTCATCCATCTATATATATATATATATATATATATATATATATATATATATATATATATATATATATATATATATATATATATATATATACTATAAATATAATTAAACACATATAATAAAGAAAATAAAATTGTGATGTGGTCATATATATATATATATATGAAGTCAGACAAGACGAAACGCGTTAGGTGATCCTAGCCTCCAGAATCTTCTTTTTAAGATAAGCACTTTATTGAATATATTTACGTCCAATTTTTCATATTTTTATTATATATTTGTTTTTTAAAAATATTTTATATATAATTCTTTTACTGTAGTGTTATAAATAAATTACTTTATATTTATATATCCTCCTATCTACACAATTTTATTCTTTGACCATATATCTCCAGTTCCAGATTGCCACAAAACAATTAGTCACTGCCTCTTTATTCATTGTATACATTTTTGTTTGGAGTAATATACCAATACTCTATTTTTTAAAGATTGGCTGACACCCTTTTTTAAGGGAATATTGTTTTTTAAAATTGTCCTATCAGAACACACAAGTGGCGCCCCTCATCCAATTTTTTACACATATATATATATATATATATATATAAATTCTATTTATAAAAAACATATACATAAAATTATATGGTACTTGTTTAGTTTCACTACGGCAGCATGGCCGTGCGCTACTTTTGGGGTCTGTGTCCCCTTGCTGGGCTCGCTGTGCTCTCCCTCGCTGCGCTCGCCCTAGCTGCGCTCACCCTCGTTGCGAGCTCAGTGGCTCGCTACGCTCGCCACACTATGTAAAATCAACTCCATGCCAACGTGGATAGTGGGGGTATGAACTATCCACGTTGGCATGGAGTTTATTTTAGAAAGTGTGGCGAGAGCCAGGGGATACCAAATATATATATATATATATATATATATATATATATATATATATATACAGTATGTTGAAACGCATAATACATTACAATCATCATATTAATAATAATACAAAGAATGTATAAAAGGATAATGAAGAGGGGAGGGACATCCATACATATCCTAAGGGAGGTTAGATAGTTAATATTTAGCATTAAGTCATATAAAGATGAGACTACATAAATGTATGGTGATTATTTATAAGAAAAATTATTGACATATATGCAGAACTATAAAAATATAAGGAATAGATATATATATATATACATGCTACACACTTTTGAGGTAACATCATACCTTTGTTTCTGACGTTGTTGGGCCCTTTCCATGTGTTCGTTCTGGAGTGGTGCAATCTGCCTTAGATGGCTGCATAAATGTGCCACAAACTGAACGACGTTAGGGTTCTTGCATGGTTGTTCTTACCACCCTTCTTTTAAGAGATCCTGAATCCCTATTAGCTGTCTCCCATAGAGGAGCTCAAATGAACTAACTCTGTAGAGGATTGGGATACCACTCCGACCGCAAACATCAAAAAAGGTAGAAGCAGATCCCATATCGTTTTTCTTGTGACACTGCTCTGTTTATCATTTGCTTAAGGGTTTGATTCAAATTTTCTACCAGGCCATTTGTTTGCAGGTGGTACACTGAGATGGTAATCCTGTCTACTTTTAGCAACAAGCATAAATCCATTATGAGTTTAGAAACAAAAAGTTTACCTTGGTACGTTAAGACATCTTTTGGTATTCCTAAGTGGGTATACCTGGTTAGTTGCTCTCTGGCAATGGTCCCAGATTTCATATTATGCATACCTGGTGGCATAATCAACTATACTGTATGCAGCGGTGTAGCTAGGTGCCACGGTGCCCGGAGCAAGGGCATGTTTCGCGCCCCCCCCGATTTGTAGTAGGCGGTGCTCTTGCGTGGCAAAAAGGGGACGCGGCCTAACATTATACCACACACAGTAATGCCCATTGCACATAAAGCCACATGCTGTATTGCCAATTACACGTAAGGTCACACTTGATGCCCATTACATACTATATAACAAACCATAATGCCTATTAAACGTCACACAGACATTACATAGTATACCACATGCCATAATGCCCATTATACATTTTGCCACACATAATGCCTATTACACACTGCGCCTCACACTGTGATGCCAATTACACGTTGCGCCTTACACCTTGATGCCCAATACACATTATGCCTCACACTGTGATGCCCATTAGATGTTGCGCCTCACACATTACGCCTCAGACCATGATGGCCATTATACAACACATGGTGATGCCCATTACATATGCCACACACTGTGGTGCCCATTACACATTATTACACATTATTTGAGACACATGATGCACATTACACATTATTTGACACACTGTAATGCCCATTACATATTATATGGCACAGGACAGACAGGGGGGGCAAAGATGGACAGATAGAGCAACATAGATAGAAAGATGGACGAGGGGAGGGGGAGCACAGATGGATGGAGGGGCAGCATAGACAGAGGGAAGAGTTGGGGGGGGGGGGCAAAGACAAACAGATGCTCACCATTACTTTCTCTCCTTCATCACACAATGGCAGCGGCTCCTCCTCTCTGTGCGGAGCATTTCTGTCCAGCAAAGGCGTCAGCACGCAGTGGGTCCTCTCCCTTTTCTCCCCCCCTCATGGTGAGGCTCTGCTCTGGGCAGCAGTGTCCTCATGATTTGGCTCTGGGCTGCGGCTAGTCAGTCCCCGTCCTCTCCCCCTCCCCCAGCTCCGGGCTCGATGACAGGAGCGGAGATAAGGTTAATAACCAGTGCCCTGGCTGCAAACATGTGGGGGGGTGCAACCCCGGCAACCCCCGTGCGCACGCCTATGCGCTGGGACGGAGACATGCACTGCTATTTAAAATTCACATCTCCCGCTGGACCGCGCTGGCCAATGGGCGCTCGCGGTCCAGCAGCCCCCAGTTTATTGGCTGCTGGACCGCAAGCGCCTATTGGCTAGCGCGGTCCAGCGGGAGACGTGAATTTTAAATAGCACTGCCGCGTCTCCCGGACACAGCGGGGAGCCGGGAGCTAGCGGGGCAGATGGCGTGGCATAGAGAGCGCAGGGGAGCGGGCGAGCTGGCGGTGCCGGCACAGCTCTGGCGCCATGATAGTCCCCTGCGCCCGGAGCTGGTGCTCCACCGGCACCGCCCTCGCTACGCCTCTGACTGTATGTATTAGTGCCCTCAAGCAGTCATTTACAATGGCACTATCAGATCCATACCAATCTGCTCAAAAGGCACATAAAGGATAGGGAGGAGCACCAGTGGAGTCCTAAACTCTGGCCATGGGGCTGTCTTCTAGCACACTGGGCATTCCTGACAATACCTCTTAATAAAAGCATAGATGCTGGCCCAAGATAACCTTAACTGGATGTATTGGAGTGTTTTCTCCTCCCCAGATGGCCACCCCACAAATGCGTATGTGCAGCTTCTAATACCAACTGCTCCAGTTTACAGGGAACTAAGAGCTGATGTACCCTTTTCCTTTGTAAAGGGAAAAGGGTACATCAATCAGTGGCGTAACAATTAGGCCGCAGCCCCCGCGGTGGCGGGGAGGCGCCGGGGGGCTGCGGGCGCTGGTGGATCTCCGCCAGCTCCCCACTGCATGTGGGTGCAGCGGGAGCTGGCAGGGGGGTCTGTGCGGCGCGGAGGTACCTGTTTAAGGGAGAGCCTGGAGGTCCCTGCGCCTGCGGCGCTGAGTATGATGCTGCCGGGGTCCCTGCAGTGAAGTGGAAATAACGCGCTATCTCCGCTGGAGATAGCGCGTTATTTCCACTTCACTGCAGGGACTCCGGCAGCATCATACTAGGCGGCGCAGGGACCTCCAGGCTCTCCTTTAATACAGGTACCTCCGCGCCGCACGGACCCCCCTGCCAGCTCCCGGGGGGGTCTTTTAACGGGGGGGGGGGGGGGAGAGCTGCAAAATTGTCCGGGGGGGGGGGCGGTGAAATTGTCCCGGCGGGGGGGCGCAAAAGTTTTAGTTACGCCACTGACATCAATACAAAATATGGCACACCCTCTGATGGTAAAGCATAATTACCCTACCATTAACCACTGTTATAGTCTCAAAGGTGTGTACCAAATTACTGTATTCACGTTGATCTCTCCCAAAGTCCTGCAGTGATATCTTCTTACCAAATGGGTTTGATTGGGCTTCAAACTCAGCCTCCTGGAGTGGTTCAGGACTGGCAGTAGCTCTCCCAGATGCCAAACCTTTGTAGTCTCTGGTCCCGGGCCCTTGAATTGCTTCAGTGGCTGATAGCTTGTAAGTGTCATGCCAGGAAACCATCTATTGCAGCAATGAAATGTCAAGGCCCAGGATCAACGGAAAAGGTGGTGTGGAGGTCGCCACCAATACCACCTTTAATGGTCAGGAGTAAGTAAATACATGAGCACTCCTCAACACCGCCATGGATTCACAGCACTCTGACAGGAGACAGGACCTTGTCAGCTCCTGGAGGAACCACATTGGCAGCGACACTGGTGAGCTCACTGTCAGTAGCCACCAGTGCCCAGATCTCCCGGCCTTACACCTATACCAAAACCCAGAACATGGTGGACTCTGCTTGGTATATACCTGCAGCCGCCATGCTGACCAGGGGCGAGCCATTTTCCCGCACTGTAATCTATTGTCTCTCCCTGTTTCTGGCAGTCCCGCAACCCATGACCAGACTCATAACTCATGTCGACCTAATGACCCTGTCAACCTAATGACCCTGTCGACTTAACCCATGTCAACCTAGACTCATTCCTGCATGTCGACCTAGACTCATGTCAACCTAAATGCATGTCAACCTAATGGTGTCGACCAACATGCTGGTGACCCAATTAACGTAGCCCATATCATCAGCCGGGGTGAGCTTCATTAACCTCTCCCTCATCAGGCAACATTTGAATTTGATGCTACTGACTGGCAGCCATCTTCTGCTGTCCCTCATATATCATCTGGACCTGTGCTTTCTGGCCTTGTATCTGAGTCTGCTGGCCAGAAGCCATGTCAGTTAACTTTTTTAGTATTTCCTCCATATTGCCCTGATCTTCCCCTTTAAGGGCAAACCTGGGAGGCTCACTATAATGTGCCAGACTTATCCAACAGACCAAGCTGACAACCGCCTGCTTTTCTGGCTATTTAACACAAATCAGCAAACAGTCTGTCAATAATGCCTAACCAGAGAGAAAAGAAACTTGCTGTTTAAATACCGGTAGCTTACCCAGGTTTTCAGCTGTACATAGTGTCCTTGCTTGCATTCTCCACCATTTGTGACAAGGATCACAAACACGGGGACTCAGATGAAAACTTTGATGTATATTTTGTCTAGCAGGTCACAGCATACCAGAGTATTTCCATATGCAATCATAATTACAGACAGTGGCATACAGGCAATCCCAGCATACCAGACTTTTGTAGAGGCTCCAATGGTCCCTACCATAGCCCACACCCCCGTCCTATCGCTTGGTTGGCTAATTGTCACGCCTGGGGTCTGAGTCAACGTGACGAAGGCCTCAGGCATAGGCTCAGACCGATGTATGAATCGGGGAGGCTTGAATAGACCTTTGTACATCAATAGCACTGTAGTGCACCCAGAGGCAGGAAGCAGACAATGGTTAAAGTACAATCAGGTTTATTGAGGTAGATGAACAAAGAAGATTGTACTTGGCAACAGCAGATAATAACATATGCACGATGACAGTAATGGTACACAATGAATATGATGAAGTTGTTAGGGTGCAGTGCAGAGCACTGATGCAGTCCATGAACGGCTAAGAGCCGATAAGCAAACAGAGGCAATACATTACTTGGGGTTGCTTGGAAGTACCGATGCTTTGAACGATGGTTGGAACATTGATTGCGGAATGATGATTAGGACAATGACTGGAACGATGGCTGGAAAATCAAAATGCTGAACGATGGTTAGAGAATCGACTTGGAACAATGGCTTGAACATCGAATGCCAAACGATGGTTAGAACATCGAATGCCAAACGATGGCTGGAACATGGAATGCTGAACGATAGTTAGAACATCAACTTGGTACAATGGCTGTAACATTGAATGCTGAATGATGGTTAGAACATTGACTTGGAATGATGGTTGGAACATCGCCTGGAGCTAGGCAAGGAACTGCTAAGGTGAGTATCTGTCCCTGGACAGCGGATCACAGGAGCTGGAGTACCTGGAAGCAAACACACTGCAGCAGAGAAACACAACTGTGCAAACAGGAGACAATTGGCCGGGAGCAATATCGGTGGACTGGGAGATTGCCGGGTGCTGAGGACTATCACTCAGCATGAGAGAGGAGACATGCTGCACAGCCGCAGGCTCAGCCATGCTGGGAGAACTCCGGGGTAATTGTGGAACAGCCGTACTGCATGCAGGACACCGGCTGCATCCTGGCTTGAGACACAAGTGAAGTCTGCGCAGACACTTAGCTGGTAAAAAAGTCTGTTTCATTACCCGGATCGTGACACTAATCCACCATCAAGAGCAAGCTGACTCTGCCCTGGGAACCCTTATATCAGGAAATCCTATGTACTGCTGTTTACACACCTGGGATTCTGCTACTGCTCTAAAACCTGGTCTGGATCCTCTGCATGTGGAGAGATGCTGTATCTGCCACAATATATATTAAAGAAGGCAGAATTTCAGACTTTAACCATAAGGGATTTTAGTGTCTGGAATCGGGCATATTTATCCTTATATCCAGTTGTGCATCGTTCACGTTATCACTGTTAGCACAGTTATGCCATACTTACACACACTGGGCTGTTTCGCTTATAAAGTGGGTATATGTGCAAGATAGACTCCACAAACAGGCGTGCGTTCAGTTCAGTTTTAGGCACACTGGGGCAGATGTATTAAGTCTTGTGAAGAGATAAAGTGGAGATAAAGTGGAAGGTAACGCACCAGCCAATCAACTCCCAACTGTCATTTTTCAAACACAGCTGACTGGCTGGTGCATTATGACATTCCACATTATTTTCATTTTATCGCTTCTCTAGGCTTAATATATCTGCCCCATTGTTGTAGATGTATAGCAACGCTCATGTTTAAATTGTGACTATGTAAAACGTGGATCAATATGAGTTTTTATCTGGGTAGTGTTTTTTATTTCATAACATTCTGTTGTCGGTCAGTCTCTTAAAGTTCCATTATTTGCACACATGCATAAATGCACACAATTATTTTCCTGTATGCCTATAATGTGTGGTTTCATGAACCTGTCCCAGTTTAATTTCCTAAACTAACCTTTCAAAGCATTTGCTAAGAAAATAAAGCAGTACTGCCAAAGAAGTTTGACTCTTGCATTTTAATGAAAAATGAGAACATAGCAAGGTCTAACATGTTTGAAATATTTTGATTTAATATTAATCACCAAGATCTTCTATGGTATTGTTGTTTCTTGTGGTGGTATTTGGCAGCCACAGATTTTTAAATGTCATTTTAGATAGAGAAGTGTGAGTTTATGTTTATGACTAGGACCTCTGTTGATTGGTAGCGGTTCAAATTCTTATGGCATTTGTAAGAATTTTTTTTTTTAAGGGGGATATGGAGCTTGATATAACTCAAATATGGGTTTAAAAATTAGAGTGGAATCAATAATATAACATTCAATGGTACTTAAAAAAAAAACATGAAAATGATATCACACAATCTCTACTAATATTATTAGAATGTTGCATCTGTCTGTTTTTCCAAGTTTGCACAAAGATTACTGAACTGATTTTCATGATAGCTGTACTGTTTTGCAGTGGAAAATCTTCTAGAAATAACCTGCACTTTGTTTCAACTCAACCCGTCAATTTAAAGCTGAGCAATATAAAAAACAAAATTGATTGTCATCATCGATACAAGAAATAGAGACTCTGGTTATGTGAACGTGTAATCCTTGCACCCACGGACAGACAAGTTCACTCTTGTTCGTCCACTCAGATGGAAGGTGCTGCAAATAGTCTGGGGGTTCCTGGGTGATGTAAATAAAGGAATCGGGTGCTGGTGATCCATGCAATATTCAAGGTAGAGTAGGTATCTGGTGGATGAGTAAATGTCAAGTACTACTCAATAAATGTCTAGGTTACTCAGATGGCTGCTGTTCACGCAGCAGACCCAGAGAAGCCGGCAGAAGGTGTCTATTTACACAAAACTCCTCCTGTGGCATTAGCATATTATTGCACAGCCGCTGCACAAAAAGACGAGGTGGATGTATGATATTTATTTATTTACAGTTTCTTATATAGTGCAGCATATTTCTTTGTGCTTTGTGTACATCTCTGAATCAGAACCATAAGCAGTAGAGGATGTGAGCATGTAAAAGTTTGTTTACATAGACATGTTCAGCCGCTTGCATATAAAACTGCGTCCAACTGTACATCACTAGCATATGCGCCACATTTACATGGGAAGTGTGTATATTGTATTTTGGTTCTACCATAGCATGGGTATAGTAAAGAATTATAGCTTAAAAATGTTACTAGTAAACATTACATTACACATACTTAACAAGTCACAGTACACATATTTGCACATCTTATAATAATGTAATGAAGTGCTATATACACAACATAACAATATAAAAATAATATAAAATATAATTAAATACAAACACCTAATACAGCAGTCGCATTAGAGGCCCCAATCCGTATCAGTCAATTGGTGACTAGTCAGTGCTTCTGATTTTCATCATTACAGTACTCAGCCAATACCAGCAAGAAATGCAACCAATGAACTTTGTATTGTCTAGGTTATGGGTATCAATCTTGCAGCACTCCAACTGTTGTAAAACTACAAATCCCAGCATGCCCGGTTTTCTATTAGGGAGCACTAAAACAGTGGTAGGGCATGCTAGGATGTGTAGTGCCACAACAGTTGGAGGGCCACACTTTTGACACCCCTGATCTAGGTCTAGCTTTATTGACAATATGTGACCATGTCCTTACTTGCTTGGCCTTTGCTAACTTATACCAAACCCATAAGCTTGGCCTATACAAGCGGAAATGACAAAATGAGAATACGGACAAAGGTATAAACATTTTTGGTGTATAAGCTCAGTACTGAAATGTGTATTTTGGAAGCCCTGATGTACATCTAACTCTACCTAGGCCCCATTACGCATAAATATGGTTAAGATTGTACAAAATATTGGTTACCTTGGTTATGTTACTTGACTTTCTCCACATTTAGGAACAGGGCATAGTGTGGTTTTGTAAAAGAATCCCTGAGTTGTAAGGCAAAAGGGAATTCTACTTTATGGCAGATTTTGTAATGCATTGGAAATATAAAACTACATAAAGTATTAACAAAAACAAATTTCATTGATGAAATGTATCCAAATTCCGGTACTTGTGTATTATAGCGGCGCCCCCGATGTACATCGCACGATGAACGCGTCGCATCGCATGCCATGTACCGGATGGCATGCGATGCGACGCGATTTTGACCCCCTATGCGATGAAAAATCGTATAAGCACCCTAATGGGTGCTTACAATGTTAAATGCACCCCCACGCCACCCCCCCACTATAAACGTGAACCTGAAGCGTGGCGAGCGCAGCGAGCCCGCGAGGGGCGGCAGTACGCGTCCTACGACCTTTTCATACCCCCACTATCCACGTCGGCGTGGAGTTGAGAATAGAATAGTGTGGCGAGCGCACCGAGCCCGAAGCGTGGCGAGCGCAGCGAGCCCCGCGAGGGGAGGCGGATACCTTCACAGGTAAACGCGTCCCTTCGCGGGCTTCACAGGTATCCGCGTCCCCTCGTGGGGCTCGCTGCACTCGCCACGCTTGGGGCGCGGTGGCTCGCTGCGCTCGCCACACTATTCTATTCTCAACTCCACGCCGATGTGGATAGTGGGGGTATGAAAAGGTCGTAGGACGCGTACCGCCGCCCCACGCGGGCTCGCTGCGCTCGCCACGCTTCGGGTTCACGTTTATAGTGGGGGGGTGGCGTGGGGGTGCATTTAACATTGTAAGCACCCATTAGGGTGCTTAACATTGTATACGCACCCATTAGGGTGCGTATACAATGTTTAATCGCATCGCATCGCATGGCATTGTATGCCATGTACAATGGCATACAATTTGAAAATTGTATGCCATCGCACACTATCCAAGGAAATCGCGTCGCATCGCATATCATCGCATGCGTTATTGTATGCGATGCGATGGGCGCCGCCAAAATACACAAGTACCCAAATTCCTTTCAATTCCAAAACATAATGAACTATATCTTAATCCATTTATTATTGGTCATGTGGGACCACCACCCAGAGTAATATAAATATTTATGAGCTTCTTATATCAGTATTTAATCATCGTAGCTTTAGAAATTTAATTAGATGTACTGTACATGATATAAGCCATTAATACAAGGAAAATAAAATGGAAAAAAATTGTAAAATGTATGTCCATTCTCATAGGGAAAAAGAGATTAACATTTGGTAGTTTAATTTAAATATGGAGGCCATGGGTACATAAGAGAGTTTCCCACAGTTTATTTATATAGTTTAGATATATTTATGCAACTGAATTTATATTACTATGTATTTTAGGAGTTTGATTTTTTATAAGGTCTATCCAACTGGAAAGGCTTGCTCTGTATAAGCCAAACCTTTTGCTGCCACTGTCTTCTTGGGATTTGATTATGAATTTACATGGCTCAAACTATATACAGAAGGACTACTGGAGATGTTTGAATATTTAAACCATTTTGTAAGTTCCAAACATACTCATGATACAATGGTCAATATTTCTCTGATTTGAACTGCGGGTTAGAGTCATTACATTCAAGAAATGTTGTCATTCGCAATCAAGGTTCACCACAGGCATTAAAATCCAAGGTTTTTCTTTTTTAAGTAAAAATACTGAAGTAATCTTTTTGAAGAATAAAAGTAAAAAAAAAGCTGAATACAAGCTTGTTCAAAGTTCGATGTTCAAGACTCGCTATATGATTTTAAGCAAGGCATATATTTGAGTAGTTGGTTCCATTTAGGACTAGACCTTTGGTATCCAAACTGCGCGGGTATGGCAAGGCTGCCTTGTGTTAGTGGTACAGAACCAAATCAAATTATTTATGGTCAAAGTGATAGGCAAAATCAGTGCTGGTGGTGGCTGCAATCATAAAGCATGTGGACACGTAGAACCACAACTATGTCCACAACCACATAATTAAATCTAAGGGTGATGGTTATGCACAATTCCCTTTTGGACTAGGGGTGCCTTGAGAAGATGGCAATATTCTAGAATGCTGTGATTCAAGAAAGTTTGGGAAATACTGAACCCAATATGCACAAGCACTGTTAAGTTATTTGAACACTGTCAAAGGGCGATATTCAATGCCGCCGGTGAAGGGGTGTCTGCGGCAAGGGTGGCTTCTTTTCGATGAGGATTGCCAAAAACAAGCCATCCTCACCTCCCGTGCCGGCCACTCGCCCTATTCAACATTCCGGGGGACTCCTCGCCATCAGAGGTCGGCGAAGATTCCCCCAAATGGTGAGGTTCACCACTAATGCAGCAAGCAGGTGCATTTAGCTGTAAGCCTCGCTGTTTTGACGGCCGCACTCGCTGTTTCCACCTCGCTGGAAAAACCAGCGAGGTGGAAACGGCAAGTGCAGGGGGGTCAGTTAAATACTGATCCCAGAGCTGTGATGGCGAGCTATCGGCACTGCTCGGCATCACAGCTCGCCAAATAATTTTGAACATATTCAACTTTACTGATTGTGTTTATAACAGTTCTGAAATTTTATAACTTCCTTTAAATATTTTTTTTCAGAATGTTTGATAACTGCCAGTTCAAGCAACTGTAATAACCACAGTAAATAAAATTAATAACTTCATTGAACTACCCTTAAGCAGAGAGAGTATTTTCTACAAGTTTATTAGCTTATTAGCAGCAAAATAAAGAGAAGCCCAAATCCAAACAAGAACAACTTTAAAAATGATGAATTTTTGATTAAGATATTGAACTGCTCATAAAGTCCTTTATATGCTTTATATACTTCTCAACAATTTTTTTTATTGCTCTGTAAAAAAGAGTCATTACATAAGACATTCAGATGTATCTCTTCTTTATCGTATTTGTAAATTCTGGCATGTCCTAGGTAAGCAAATTCAATAAGGTCATATGTTAAAGTCTGCAAAACAAGAAAGACCAACATTAAACCAAGTTGGTGCAGTTACTCATTGAATTAAATTGCTCACACTTTGATTGATCATCAAATTGTAGTGATTACTGACTTTACTAATGATAAGGCTACCCAATAAATCTCTAGGCCTATTTATTCAAGACCTCATGTGATTTAGAAATTCTCATTCCCGAGGAGTGCCATGAGAAAATCCCAAGAGAGCCCTGTGCATTTCTGTAACTGTCACTGTTAGTAGGTCACTACTTTACAGTTAGGCGGTGGATCATACATTTTAAGTATTAAATAGAATTGTGTAACTTTTTTATAACTTGTCCTGCTAAGAAAAAACATAGCAAGCACAAATATGAACGATGGTTTGTGTGCTTTAATAGAAAAAAATACACATAAATTCCTTGTGGTATACAGGAGTGTCTAAATGTATTAGAATTGCATTATATTATACTTACAAATAAGAAAAACAGCTGTAATGTAACCTGTTCCAGGCAAGCGCTCTAGGTCTGTCACGGCGTCTGCAAATTTAATTTTAAGCTCCATTAAATTAATCACCTTGTTCTAACATTGCTTAATTTTTGGGAAACTGAGCAAAACATGCCAATTTCATTCTCATTTGGTAATATAACCTTCCCAATGCATATTTGCATAGAGCTAATTGTATTTATTTACAAAGCGGAAAACAGATGGCATTGTGTGTGTTGATTTGGGCAGGTGTCACTTGCACCAAAGTATTATACGAGTTTGTAGAGCAAAACTGCAATTATGTCAAAGAAGCATAGGTTTACGCCAGCTAATAGCACTGCATGCCCTTGCTTAACCTAAGTCCTGCAAGGGAGCCTTGAAAAAGATTACACAATTGAAATGTGTTGGTGATTTGGATTTGCACTGAGATGGACCACCTGACTGCTAGACACTAACAAAGGTATTTGTTTGGACTTTTTGGGGTGGACTTATCCGGACAGTCTATTTGAAAACTGGATAATTTTTTTTACCATTAGCAATTAGCAATTTACCTTGTTTCTGTGTAACGCTGCATAGTGTTCATTTCTATGGTTTTTAGATTTTATTGTTTTGGGATTTTATTTAATTTGCTATGAAGATCCATTCATTTATTTGTGTAAATTATTAACTACTTCCTAATTGTGTTATATTGGAATCGAAGGAAGAGAGCAAAAACATAAATCGATGTGATTTCGATAACTAATAATTGTGAGTTGGGTACGCATGTTAAGGAAACCTTTATATGTTTTTCCCATTTGGTGTAGGCCCCTTCTCAACACAAAGATAACTTTATATGTATTTCATAATCCACACTCATGTGAGTATGGTACATTGCCTGTTTATTGGATATCTTTTAAAATTTAGCGACATTTCTACACATCTGGTCTTTTCTTCTTTTATATGAATGAATTTATGAGGAGATTATAAGAAGAAAAAAAAAAAAAAAAAAAAGACAGACATCCCTGAAGAGATACCTTCTACAGATAGCACTTTGATATATCCTATGATTTATGTAGTAAGTGCTCACTGCAGTGCAAAAAAACTAAATGTAATATTGTAAACTGAAATTTGCTGGAATACAATAAAATTTTAAACAGCGAATTGAAAAGAAGTGAGCTGACAGAATAATAGATTATCAGAAAGAGTTTCAGAATTTCATCTTAATTAGGGACCTAAGACAGTGGGTAAAAAATTACAGGGCCTTCACAGGACTTAAACTTGTCTTGGTGTGGACACCACCTCAGTTTGCCCCAGCAAAAAGGCACATACCTTAGCATCTTCAAAGGGAACTGTGTCCTTACTTGTTATTCTAGGTTCTGTCCATGCTCCCAGCAGCCCTTGAACTAGTGGTGTGTACACACGGTGAGATGTGCCATGCGATGCGATCCCCGATGTGATCAGATCGCATCGCACGGCATGCATGCAATGGCATACAACTTTGACTATATAGTGCAGATCTGCACTATAAAGTCAAGACAGCCAAGACTTTCTGCCGTGCGATACGGGAGCGCGCATCGGGATCGCATCGGGATCACAAGGGTTAAAACCCTTGCGATCTGCGTGCGATACCGATGCGATTCTAACTATATAGTCAGAATCACAGGGTGATTGTACCCGTGTGTACACACCATAGGTTCATTTATTTAGTAAATACAGTGCTAAATTTAATAGCCCGTGAGAAGTGCAGAAATGCAGGGTTTTGTGCAAGTTTAAAAAATATGGCCACACTTGCAGAAAATCCCAACGTTTAAGTTGTTAAAAAGACATACAGTACATACAAAGAAGGCAGAGTTCACAAAATACAGAAAATTCACACTAACTGTAATTCATATTTTGCAAGATCTTAAATGGTGATCATGTTTGGGTACTAAATAATAAAAGCCACATTGGTGGAAAAATTTGCATTTTAACCTTAAAAACAGACTACTACATTTCCCAATCTTGGATTGCTTTCTTGGCAAAATTATGTGGGTGTGTGTATGTAAGTTCTGAGTGCTAACGAATCCATCCAATCACAATATAAACTTAGACTTTATCAAGCATAGCTAGATATCAACATGTAATTCTATTTCAGAATTCTACTGCAGAATTTCGCTGCTGCTTGGACTGATTTATAATGGGTAATCCGATTTCAGAATTCTACTGCAGAATATCGCAGCTGCTTGCACTGATTTATTTTGAGTGATCCTATTTCAGAATTCTTCTGCAGAATATCGCTTTAAAACTGTAAAAAGCTGTTATTGTGATTTTATATCTGTGCTATGTCAAGAACTTACAAAGATTGGGATAGTGGGGGTTATTCTGGTTCACTCTTTCTAGCAAATTCCTTCTTAGATGGAAAAAACCATGTGCACTGCAGGGGGGCACATGTAAAATGTGCAGAGAAATTTAGATTTGAGCAGTAGTGAACCACCAAGGGGAGACTAGGGGCGGTCCCCCGGGGCCCCCACACATCAGGGGCCCCCACACTCCAGGTGGGTGGCAGGCAGCGGGGTCTGGGCAGTGCGTCCCTGAGGTCCAGGCAGCGTGGGGTGGGCAGGGGGTCCCTACGGTGGCTGGACAGTCAGAGGCGGGGTCCCTGCATCAGATGGGAACTAGTTCCCATCCGCCACAGGCACCCCACCATTGCCCATCCACTGCACAGTGGGAAGTATTGCAGCAGTGCTGGGGGATAGATTACATGTTCTCTCACTCACCTGCCAGCCCCGCATCTCCCCACTGTAATTCTCTCTTGTCACACTGTCTCTGTGGGGACCTACCCCGCTCTCCCCGCCTGATCACCCTGTGTCCCAATTGAAGGGGGATGAGAGGGTGGGACCCACAATTTTGTTGTCCAGGGCCCCCACAGACCTTAATCCGGCCCTGGATTTGGGTGAGTTATTTTGCTTCTGTAATGGGAAAATTCTGACTGCTTTATTTTTACACTGCAATAAAGTTCTCACTTTGAAGTAAAACCCCACCCAAATCTAATTCTCTCTGCACAAGTAACATCTACTTTGCCAGAAGGAGTGAACCAGAATAACCCCCAGTGTTACTGATCTTTCATTTGTTAGGTCTGATAAGCACCTTTTGCTGGTGGGGGAGGTGTATTGGGAGGGACAGTTAATTCAGGATGGACACATATTAATGTAGGCTGATATATTCAGTAAAGCTGGGGATGCCAGTCCTTCAGGATGCTAGGGGTCTAGTATATGAAGGGTCTAATTATAAAGGATCAGCTTTAAATTAATAGCATTATACCAGGATTTAAACCAAAGGAAACAATAAGGCAAAAAACAAACTATTATTACTTCTGAAGGACTGCATTGTAACCACAAACCTCAGGAATATTAGGTGGTCTCAACTCACCTTTGCCATGAGAACACCTGAACTGGGCCCACCACCACTATGGCTGAGAACACCAGGACTGCCCCGAGGCCTACCCATCATGGTGAGCATGAAGTTATGTGGGGAAAGCACCAGGTCCAGCCTATGTAGCAACATATCCCCCATACTTGAATGTGCTCCCCACTTGTTCATAACCACCTGTACTGCTCTCATGAGACCAGGACATTAATGACCCTATGAAAATTATTTCTAAATATTTCCCTTTCGCCGGTCCCCTGCAAAGGTGTTTTCATGTCTTTTATTTCCACCCAACCTGCAGCATACATCTACCCCACCATATGCTATTCCTGTAATGTGTACCTCCGCAGATTGCACACCCTGCCAGCACTGACCTATGCAATGCACCCAGATGGTTGCCTCAGATGGTATCTCTGCGGACAGGAAGTGCTTCATGTGGATATTTCTGTGCAGGGTACATTATACTAACACACAAGTACTTGCTTTCCAATATCTGCATTGGGTCCTTGTATGGCTCACCTCCTACAGTGTAACTTCATAGTGCACCCACCATGGCTGCCTCATCTGGTGCACTTGTGGATGGGTTAAAAAATACATGGACCTGAGTCTACACTGAAATCACCCATTTTGAGTCATTTCTTTTAGGTGTAATCTATTCCACCCAGGCTAATGGCTGCCTCACCTGGTACCTTGGTGGCGGACACAACCCATGGAAGTTATTATCCAAAATGCCTGTACCAATCCTGCCTTAGGCTTACTGTGTGCTCAAGGGTTTCTTTTGACTGTGACCTGTCTGTTACTGTACTACTATCATCCTCTGTATTATGTGCATTGTTTTTAATGTCTGTAAAGTGCCTTGAGTCCTGTTGGAGAAAGTGCGCTATATAAATAAAACATACTTACTATAAGAGGTCTAAGAGCTAGATTGTAGAGGAATTCACAAAAATTTCACAAAAATTTGAGCATAATAATGGTCACTGTTCGACCGGAAAAACTGCTAATACCATAAAATATAGCAATATAAACTTAGATGGAATTGTACAACAAAATGGTATAAGGCCACTCGAACTGTCCAAATAATTCAGATATCAAACTTTTTGAATATTTCAAGCATCATATCTTGGTAGGAATTTCAATATTCAACCAAAGATAACACTGACAGTTACTTAGATCAAACAAAGTCATAAGCTAGGTACCAAGGAGCATCAGTATGGACAGAGAAAGTAACTGTGATCAAATGCAGACCGAGGTTGGGTACTAGGAATGTCGGTATCCAGCCAATCATAGCCTAAACATAAACCTTAAGAAAACACAGTCATAATCTGGGTACTAAGGAGTGTCAGTGTCTATCCAGTCAGGCCACAGATTTGAACCAAAATCAAACACAGTCAGAAACTGTGTAATAAAGAATGTCAATATCCATCCAGCATGCTACATTTGAAGAAAGTGCTTTAGGATATGCACTGATTCCCATTATTTAATAATGTTAAAAATACAGAGAGATTAGACTAGGGTTATATTGTCTGAATTAGCCAATTTCCTATCCTGTTTGGGTTTTAAAAGTTCAAAACTTTCCACTTAAGAGCTGCTTACAGCCAAATACTTTATTTGTATCATTAAAGCAATATACACATATGGCCTTTGTGCAATTTCCTATTTTGTGTAGCTGAGGCAAAGCAGCCAAAGTCTTCAGGATTTTCCCAAAAAAGGTTTGCTTTCTTTTATGGATGAATTTGATAGACTTGTTATTCTACTCCTGGTTACATTTTCCATTCATTGCATTAACATTGTCAAGTGGGCATATGTATCAATGTTTGGAGAAAGATAAAGTGGAGAGAGATAAATGGATCTATGTACTAATAGGTGCTGATTTATTTTGAGTGATCCTATTTCAGAATTCTTCTGCAGAATATCGCTTTAAAACTGTAAAAAGCTGTTATTGTGATTTTATATCTGTGCTATGTCAAGAACTTACAAAGATTGGGATAGTGGGGGTTATTCTGGTTCACTCTTTCTAGCAAATTCCTTCTTAGATGGAAAAAACCATGTGCACTGCAGGGGGGCACATGTAAAATGTGCAGAGAAATTTAGATTTGAGCAGTAGTGAACCACCAAGGGGAGACTAGGGGCGGTCCCCCGGGGCCCCCACACATCAGGGGCCCCCACACTCCAGGTGGGTGGCAGGCAGCGGGGTCTGGGCAGTGCGTCCCTGAGGTCCAGGCAGCGTGGGGTGGGCAGGGGGTCCCTACGGTGGCTGGACAGTCAGAGGCGGGGTCCCTGCATCAGATGGGAACTAGTTCCCATCCGCCACAGGCACCCCACCATTGCCCATCCACTGCACAGTGGGAAGTATTGCAGCAGTGCTGGGGGATAGATTACATGTTCTCTCACTCACCTGCCAGCCCCGCATCTCCCCACTGTAATTCTCTCTTGTCACACTGTCTCTGTGGGGACCTACCCCGCTCTCCCCGCCTGATCACCCTGTGTCCCAATTGAAGGGGGATGAGAGGGTGGGACCCACAATTTTGTTGTCCAGGGCCCCCACAGACCTTAATCCGGCCCTGGATTTGGGTGAGTTATTTTGCTTCTGTAATGGGAAAATTCTGACTGCTTTATTTTTACACTGCAATAAAGTTCTCACTTTGAAGTAAAACCCCACCCAAATCTAATTCTCTCTGCACAAGTAACATCTACTTTGCCAGAAGGAGTGAACCAGAATAACCCCCAGTGTTACTGATCTTTCATTTGTTAGGTCTGATAAGCACCTTTTGCTGGTGGGGGAGGTGTATTGGGAGGGACAGTTAATTCAGGATGGACACATATTAATGTAGGCTGATATATTCAGTAAAGCTGGGGATGCCAGTCCTTCAGGATGCTAGGGGTCTAGTATATGAAGGGTCTAATTATAAAGGATCAGCTTTAAATTAATAGCATTATACCAGGATTTAAACCAAAGGAAACAATAAGGCAAAAAACAAACTATTATTACTTCTGAAGGACTGCATTGTAACCACAAACCTCAGGAATATTAGGTGGTCTCAACTCACCTTTGCCATGAGAACACCTGAACTGGGCCCACCACCACTATGGCTGAGAACACCAGGACTGCCCCGAGGCCTACCCATCATGGTGAGCATGAAGTTATGTGGGGAAAGCACCAGGTCCAGCCTATGTAGCAACATATCCCCCATACTTGAATGTGCTCCCCACTTGTTCATAACCACCTGTACTGCTCTCATGAGACCAGGACATTAATGACCCTTTGAAAATTATGGTACTTATGTAATATCTGGGCTCCCGTTTTTCTTATGACACCGCGTACCCTCGCGGGGCTCGCTGCGCTCGCCACGCTTCGGGCACAGTGGCTCGCTGCGCTCGCCACACTATATAAAATCAACTCCATGCGTAATTGGATAGTAGGGGTATGAAAAAATGGGGTGCATTTAACATGGGAGCCCAGATAATACATAAGTACCAAAATTATTTCTAAATATTTCCCTTTCGCCGGTCCCCTGCAAAGGTGTTTTCATGTCTTTTATTTCCACCCAACCTGCAGCATACATCTACCCCACCATATGCTATTCCTGTAATGTGTACCTCCGCAGATTGCACACCCTGCCAGCACTGACCTATGCAATGCACCCAGATGGTTGCCTCAGATGGTATCTCTGCGGACAGGAAGTGCTTCATGTGGATATTTCTGTGCAGGGTACATTATACTAACACACAAGTACTTGCTTTCCAATATCTGCATTGGGTCCTTGTATGGCTCACCTCCTACAGTGTAACTTCATAGTGCACCCACCATGGCTGCCTCATCTGGTGCACTTGTGGATGGGTTAAAAAATACATGGACCTGAGTCTACACTGAAATCACCCATTTTGAGTCATTTCTTTTAGGTGTAATCTATTCCACCCAGGCTAATGGCTGCCTCACCTGGTACCTTGGTGGCGGACACAACCCATGGAAGTTATTATCCAAAATGCCTGTACCAATCCTGCCTTAGGCTTACTGTGTGCTCAAGGGTTTCTTTTGACTGTGACCTGTCTGTTACTGTACTACTATCATCCTCTGTATTATGTGCATTGTTTTTAATGTCTGTAAAGTGCCTTGAGTCCTGTTGGAGAAAGTGCGCTATATAAATAAAACATACTTACTATAAGAGGTCTAAGAGCTAGATTGTAGAGGAATTCACAAAAATTTCACAAAAATTTGAGCATAATAATGGTCACTGTTCGACCGGAAAAACTGCTAATACCATAAAATATAGCAATATAAACTTAGATGGAATTGTACAACAAAATGGTATAAGGCCACTCGAACTGTCCAAATAATTCAGATATCAAACTTTTTGAATATTTCAAGCATCATATCTTGGTAGGAATTTCAATATTCAACCAAAGATAACACTGACAGTTACTTAGATCAAACAAAGTCATAAGCTAGGTACCAAGGAGCATCAGTATGGACATAGAAAGTAACTGTGATCAAATGCAGACCGAGGTTGGGTACTAGGAATGTCGGTATCCAGCCAATCATAGCCTAAACATAAACCTTAAGAAAACACAGTCATAATCTGGGTACTAAGGAGTGTCAGTGTCTATCCAGTCAGGCCACAGATTTGAACCAAAATCAAACACAGTCAGAAACTGTGTAATAAAGAATGTCAATATCCATCCAGCATGCTACATTTGAAGAAAGTGCTTTAGGATATGCACTGATTCCCATTATTTAATAATGTTAAAAATACAGAGAGATTAGACTAGGGTTATATTGTCTGAATTAGCCAATTTCCTATCCTGTTTGGGTTTTAAAAGTTCAAAACTTTCCACTTAAGAGCTGCTTACAGCCAAATACTTTATTTGTATCATTAAAGCAATATACACATATGGCCTTTGTGCAATTTCCTATTTTGTGTAGCTGAGGCAAAGCAGCCAAAGTCTTCAGGATTTTCCCAAAAAAGGTTTGCTTTCTTTTATGGATGAATTTGATAGACTTGTTATTCTACTCCTGGTTACATTTTCCATTCATTGCATTAACATTGTCAAGTGGGCATATGTATCAATGTTTGGAGAAAGATAAAGTGGAGAGAGATAAATGGATCTATGTACTAATAGGTGAAAAGATTACTTCTCCATAAGGGATTTGCTCCGTGTTAAAAGCAGGATAGAATATTGCGATGCATCTGGAACAATGGCACTGCTATAGGCAGCAATGGCATTGCTAAGTGTTGCACACAGAGGTGGAACTTCTGGGAACCATGGAGTTAGCTACCACCGGGCTCCTGGCATGGAGGGGGAACCTCTCCTCCATTGTCTCTGGTCTACTGCCATCTACCACCTCAGTGACACTGTTATCCAGTGCTGCCCTCCTGCTGCTGATATATTAGCCAGGCAGGGTAAAATGTTGCACAGCAGCACTTTGTCTGTTTGGGCACTATGTTGGACTGACAGATAGCATCTGATGGCAAGAGCGGTAGCTCCAGGGCCTGAGGAAGGAATAAACTTCAGACACCCTCGCCATGGCAGCGGATTGGCACGGACAACGAAGACCACCCACATTATAGGAATAGGGGTCAGAAAGTATGGGAGCAATAGGTAGACAAGAGCAGGTTCATCACAGGTCCTTTGAACAAAAGCAGAGGAGCAATACCAAGTAGATGAGGAAATTCAGGTGAGAAGGCAGCCAGGGACACTACCACTTCCACAATGTGGACATCTCAGTGATTCGGAGGGTGATAGGTGAGCAGACATATTGCCATATTGCATAGTTGCACATTATCACTGTAATTGTAAAGTACTGTAGAAACCATTTTTAGCAATTTTACCAATTTAATCTGAAAGAAATCAGTTTTGTGTCATGTCATATGGGCCATACATACAGTATGTGCCACAATATCCCAATGCAGATCCGGCCAGCAGACAGTAAACATTGGCAATCCATTGGGTATTCTGAGAAATTTGGCATGTTACAATCCCTAATAGTTTGGATTACCAAATTCCATGATGTCTACAGAACATCCACCACAGATATATGGGCCTATCTTGGGGACCGTATATAATTCTGGCATGTATTGGGGCAATTTCCCATTCTGACAGGGACAGATGACCTCATTGCTGAAACCTGACACCGCCCATTCCCCACAGTCATTTCCATGCTACCTGGCTCACCGCTGGTGATTGGTGCTCTCTGCTGTAGCTAGCACCAGTTGGAGGAATCTTCCTCAGGATCCCCCTCTCTCTCTCTCTCTCTCTCTCTCTCTCTCTCTCAATGACACCATGTCTCTATCTGTCACTCACTTTTCCTGACATCCCCCTCTATTGCTCTCTCAGCCTTCCTATCATTGACACTCTCTTCCCTCTCTCTTTTTTTACTCCCTCACAATTCCTGACACCCCCTCTCTTTCATGCTCACTCGTCCATCTGTATTTTTCTCTTCCAGACAATCCCTCTCTATCAACCCTCTCTCATCCCCCGCTTTCTGTATCTTCGACAACCTCTCTCTCTCTATTGCTGACACTCCTCTCTCTCTTTCTCATTCACTTACTTTCCCTGGCAGCCTCTTTTTCTCTCTCCTCTCTTTCTTCCTCACACCCCTCCCTCACACTCTATCAACCCCCTCTATCCCTGACACTCTCTCCCACACCTCTTTCTCTCACTTTCCCAGACAAACTTTCTGTCTTGCTCCTCTCTGTGCCTCACTTCCTCCTCCACCTTCTCTCTGTTCTGACATCCTCTCTCTTATCCTCCTCTTTCAATATCCCTGACACTCTTTTGTTATTCCTCCTCTGTATCTCATTTCCCCCACTGCTTCTCTTTCTTTCTATCTTGCTATCTATGTGGCGGGGAACCAAAATTTTTACTAACAGGTGAGATCACTTACTGTCAGGTGTTTTCTCCAGAGCTGATATTACCTCTTGTAGCTTCTCACTGGAGAAGCAGAAAATGCAGTTGTCAATAAAGTTCTTACAAAATAAAATCTCTGCTGCTGCTGTCCTGTTCAGGACTGGTTATTCATATACACAGGCAGCGCCTGTCCGCTGTTACCGCAGAGGAGATGACTTAATGTTCACCCTCCTTGGTGGATCTATTTAAGCTATCAACTGGAAGTAGGAGGGGCTTTTTCACTGCTTTAACTTGCTTGGAAATATGACTAAGAGAGCATTTAATCTTTAGATGCGGAGGGTGCAATGTGCTGTTGCTGCTGCGTTTCACTCCCAGCAGCAGCAGGCTGATATCTGCCCAAATCAGCACAAAATTGCTCGGAGCCCTACGGAGTAGCCAGCACTTTTGTGTGAGTACAGGCTGCCCCAAAGTATGGTGGCTGCTGCAGCTAATTGGATTAACCCCTTTGTGTGAATTGTTTTTCTTTATTAGGTGTAAAAGCAGTATTACAAAATATTGATACGCTATAATAAATCCATAATAAAAATGTATTACACTGTACATGAAAATCTTTGAAAAGGATTTTTTAACTTTGTGCAATACAAAAATGAATATATAATAATACAAACTTTGTACAGCTACTTTAGAATTTTAAACCAGCTATCTTTGTAGTGTATATGCAATTCCTCGCACACATCCTCTATCTCATTAACTGACTGTTTCTACTCCTTAGAGACTGATCGGCAAATCCCGAGCCCACAATTTAAATGCAAAGTTGAATCACTACCTGTGCAAATGAGTAGTTACTTTAAAGACATAACATGCCTAAAAGCAAAGATTGGTACATGATTTAATGGTTATTACATAGTGGTTCTGAATTTTTATAGTTGAGTAAAACCTGAAATATTTAACAAAGTGAATCATATTAGTGTCTCTCTGCTGTTTACATAATTTATTTTCAGATAAAAATGTTAGTACAGTATATATATATACAGTGTGCAGCTGACGTCATCTTGTGCGACCTGCACGGATGGAACGCGCTGACTGTAGTCCTGATGGGGGGATCTTACTAAATGTGTATTTATACAGGTATGTGTTAAATTTATTCACTTGTTCATTGTTATACCTGACGAAGGGGCCTAGAGCCTTGAAACGTCGTATTAAAAACCACTTTTTCACCGATTGCTGAAAGTCCTTAGAGTGCCGTGCGTTGTAGCATCCCCCGTTCAGAGGCTTGATACACAGTATATATATACTAGTATTCTTTTCAGGAATATAACTCATTCACAACAAGATGGGGGAATTTACTAAGATGGGAGTTTTATTTCCCGTGAGTTGCTATGGGTAACCAATCAAATACTATTATCCTCTAGAAAGTACTATATAAATAAGAAGTACATTCTGAATGGTTGCCCATAGCAACATCCCATGTGAAATAAAACTCCCATCTTAGTAAATTTCCGGTGATGTGTTTTCCTATTTATTTATTTTTCCATTAATTAATAGTTTTTAAGGTCCAGACACACTATGACATTTGTCCCAGCATGTATGGACAATGATGATGGGGAAAATCTTTGGGCTGAAAATCTTTTTCGCCCTTCTGATCGATTTTTCACAGGGGGTGGATGACTTTCCATAGCAGGACGCTATAGAAAGCCATCAACCCTGTAACTCATCTGCTGGTAATACCACACTGGGCGGCTTTTGAGCTGAAAGCAGCTCAAACGACAAAACTGAGCTGCTTTCAGCTCAAAATTGCCTGGTGTGTATGCACAGCAAGTTCCTTTGCCATTTACAATTGGAAATAGGGATAAACAAACTGGATAGTTACAGACAGTCAGGGGTAGGAGGACCCTACTCGCAAGCTTACAATCTATAGGTAGAGCTTGGTTATATTATATGTAGTGCCACTTGTTACAGTTTGTGTAAAATTTATAGTCAGAGGTTAAAACTCTCTATATAGCTGGGTACACCAAGAGGTGTTTATTGGGTGGGGTAGTAGGTATGGCAAGCTTGTATCACTGGGCCCGCCGTATGTGTCTGCAATCCTTTTGTATGTCATTAAATACATTGTTTAATGCATACAAGTTATTAAATATAGATCAAGGCCCCCCCTCCCCCCCCCCCCGATCCACTACAAAAACATGTCTAAAGCTACAAATCTCTTCAGATTTCCCTTGACCTCTCCCAGGAATCTGATCTGACCCTGGGCTAATGTTTTACTTTATTGGCTTCAGATACATCTGAACAGACCTATGATAAACCCGTGACAGCTTCAGATCTGTTGGATCTTTGGTGCAGCACCTAAGATTTTTTTGTCAGATGGATCTGATGGTGTGTACACATGGTACTTTTTGCCTTCCGATGTTTACAATATAGTCAATATCGGATCGGAATTGGATGCAGATCGCAAGGGTTTTAACCCTTGCGATCCCGATCCGATTCCGATGCGCGTTCACCTATGGCAAGGCAGAAAGTCTTGTCTGCCATGACTATATAGTGCAGATCTGCACTATATAGTCAGACTTGTATGCAAATCGGATGTGCCTTAAGATACTATCCATGATCCGATCTGATCGGATCGTGGATAGTATCTTAAGGCACATCTGACCGTGTGTACACACCATGAGGAGACTCAGCCACACATCTGATCTGAGGGACCACCTCTCGTCAGATCAGAGGATCTGATCTGTATGTCAGATCCATCTGATTCTGGAGAAAACAGGCCAAATCTGACTAGTCGATGGGGGCATTAACCCAAAATGGAAAGAGCATTATGACCAATATCAAATAGAACATATTGTTACTTGTATTTAGTATCACTCGGAAACTCAGCTGACTAATGCATGTATGAGCCTTTTAAAGTACATTTTCTTTCCACGTCACAATTTGGTATGTAAACAATGATTGTTCATCACATCTCCCTATACGAAGATACACCAGAGGACCAAAAGCAATTTCCAGAGTTGCAAGCTGCCATCTTCTGGACCCAGGGTCAGCAGGTGGCTATGTGCTGAATAACAAGATAAGAAGGCAACTGATAAATGCTCAATACATTCTGAAAAATTGCAATACTACCATAAAATCCATCCAAAATGTACAACTTACTTTTAGGTATATTTCAATTGATTCATATAAAATATAATAAATTGTACATATGGATGATGGACTGTTATATTAAACCCCGGCTTAAATATGAACAGAGGCATACTAGAGAGGGATGGTTTTATTTAAAAAAAAAAAAGTATCTACAATGAGAGTATATTCGCCTCATTACAACTAAAGATGCAGAATCCATTGATATATCACCAGTGAATCTTCCGTTGCTATTTATATTTAGAGTGAAAAATCCCTTTCTATGTTGACAGTGAAAACACTATGAGGGAAATTTACTAAAATACGAATGGCTATGAATGCCGTGTTCGTAGACATATTTGCATTTTCCCCGAAATACAGCAGATGCCGGTGTTATCCATCCATACCCATGATCGACCAGAATATCAGCAGGTTAGTACATTTACCCCTATGCCTTCAGTTGCAGTGTATGTCTATTGTCATATGTACAATTCTGGTTATAAAACATTTGTGAGACAAATTTTTATATTGCATTTTACCATTATAAACATTTCCATAAAACGTAGCATAGACAATTACTCCAGCATACTGAAAGTTGGTCGACATAATGCACTAGAAATATGATTGAATTTCGAAATAGTCAATATTTCAATCACTTATTTCTATGTTCGTCATTTAAATAGAATTTCTTAGATTTAACATTTCCAAGAATCTAAATTTAAACAACTTATATATATATATCTATATCTATATATATCTATATATATAGATATATATAGATATATATATTGCGCTATAAAATATAGTTTATTTTTTGTTCTTTATTAAAATAGACTTTCCTATATTTAATATTTCCAAGAATGTGAATGATAAACTAGTCATTGAAGGAGTTTAATCGGAAGCGGCCTGGATCCACAGGACATCTAACTGTGCGAAATTACAAGAAATAATGTAATTTCTTTGGATTTCTATTCGGAAATTAAAAAAATCCACCACAAACAAACAACAAGATAATCAAAAAAAGAAAACAAAGCTCTAGACAACAAAGGCAAATACAAAAAGTGATCACAAAGAGACAATTTTGAGCATACTGACTAGCAGCAAAGAAACCTATTATGGTTTTTATTAAGATACTTCCCTGCTGAACATTTGCATAATGTCAATTTGCAAAAGTGAACTGCGAGAAATATCAGGACTAATGGATCTCCCTCATTACAGCAGAGAAAACATTGGCTCAGCTGTGGGAAGTGTTTTGATAAGTGTCATATGTAAGACTTTCAAAGATTCCATACATGTTTTCGCTTAATGAGTTTAAATTGCATTATATACACTTAATCACCATTTCAACACCTACAGACTTTTTCTGAAGTGATTGAAAAAACTAATAGTAACACTTTACTGCAGATTATTCTATAAACCAAGATACAGTAAATATAAATAGACTTTAGAGAATCATTGCACAGAGACATGTGCTGCAAAGGTTCGCACAGGAACTTTTATGTGCATGTGCAGCCGCTTGCAGGCACGGCAAATTGCTTATTCACCAGGCCCATTGCCCCTAGCAGTGTGGGTGGGAGGCGTTGGGCCGCAACAAGGGGATGCGCCCATGAAAGCGACCATAGTTTCATCGTCATCACCATGAAAATTTTGGGCATTCCCACATAAATGTGACGGTGATGCAGGTGTTGGGGACGGGCAGCTGATGCCAGTGGATGTCAGCTGCCTGCCCTCTTCGTGTACAGGGACACCGAAGATCTAAGACACCAGAGAGGTGTCTTAGGTCTGCGGGCGCTTGCAAAAACATTCGATGGTTGGCGACCATTGAATGATTTTGTCCCCATATGCAAGGCTGTGAATGGATGTTTATGCTAAACACCCATTTGTATTCATGCGGGGATATTCGGCATGGGAGCGAGGGTGGGGCATAGATGACATTAAAATAATTTTTACTTAATTTTTCAAATGTTTTTGACGGCTCCTTGTGGCTGGAGTAAATCTTTAATGTTAACAGTTTGTAATCCTATAAGTGGCATTACCAACGCATTTCGTCTCTATGTGAGGCTTCATCAGGGGTAAATGGATCTACAATTGCTGAATATTATAATGAATAACAATACAAAATTGGTTTACACAAATATACTGTAAAAACAGGTTGGAAGAACAGACAGCAGATTGAGGCGAGGATAAATTAACCACAGTATAAGGAACAGGGTTATAGAGATGAGTTTTTACATCATCAGTGGAATACAAGTACTGTAAATATACAAGACCAGATGGAAATAATAGGGTAAAGGTATCTTTACATACACACAAAATATGTCTCAAATGAAACATGGGATAATCATCCCCATTGGTATTTGAGAGCACATACCTTCTGTATAACTCGGTTTGGATTATCAGTATACTAGTACTCTTCTATGGTGGCCGTTGTGATTGAGCTTTAAAGAATAGTTATTTCTAATAGCTCCCTAATAAAAATGATGCAATTATATGTTTGTGCATGTGTGAGAGAGAAGAAAGAGATGCAGTTTCACTCACTGCCAACAGATGGCAGCGTTTCGGGGGACACACGGACACTAGACATATATATAGATGATTCTATGACATTAAATTCAGGAATATACCACTAGGGGGCCTTTTAATGCATTATGATGACACCAATATTATTCTTTGCATAACTACTTACAGGTATATAAAAGTGGGCATATTAGTTCCCTTCATTTTATGTCCAATTAACAACTTGTGCAATTATCCTCAAAGTATGCCAATTATTATTATGCATTGGCAGCAGAAAGACAAATGGCTGGTTGTGGGAACAACTGATTGAGAGCTTATCATATAATAATTATTCCTCTAGAAATGTCATGATGGCAGCAATTTACATTTTTTCTTACATCATAGCAAATAACTCATTTGTAGAGCAAATATTAAAAGATAATTTGTTTCTCTACTGCCCCTTTGTGTTAGGTGAATATAAATTAGCAAACACAATGAGTTTTTGAAGGTTTCATTAAGGATTCACAATCACTGCCGTGAGAGCTTTAATTGTAACCCTTCCAGTGCCAGGAAACATTCCACAGTTTCTGTGTGGTTAGTAGAAATGTCATTCCAGTAAAGATGAGGAAATTAGTTCACATCCCATGGATTCTACATTAAGGGGTCGATCCTACATATTACACCCGAAGGGTGCGCATGCGCCCGGCGTTTGTGAATTGTCACAACACTGGGAGCACTCTACGGCGGGCCGAATTCGCTGAAAACTTCAATTTTCAGCTAATTCGGCCCTGCGAAGGGTGCGAGTAAGGGTTAATTTGGGTGCTGTTTTCAGTGTTAAAACAGCACCCGAATGGGAACTCACACCCTTCGGGGTTAATAGGATCGGCCCAAAAATGTAATTTGATGCTGCATTCGGCAGTAATGCATTGCTAGTGACATCACCAGATTGGGCTGCATGTACAAACAATGCAGGATATCACTAAGGACCCGCGGAAATGCGCATCACTAGCGATGTAATGAGCACACACTGGGCGATTTTAAGAACTTGTCATAACGAAGGCTTTAGTCCCAGCAGCAGCAGTTGCAGCACCGGGCATGTTAATACCACTGACACAGTGCAACTAGTATTAGAACTTAAAAATATAAGGGACAGGAAAGGGTGTATTGTGCTGGTGCACGTCACCTAAACCCGGTGTAATCACAAGCAGATTACACAGGGTTTAGGTGACGTGGGGGTCACACTGAGTGAGGGGAATATCCCCCCATTTTAATTCATGTTGTTAATTGTTTGTATGTGTGGTTTTATTTCGCAACTAATTCAAATATGAAACATTATAAAAGTTACGTATTATGAGTTACTTCTTAGGTGCACCAGCACAAGACACCCTTTCCTGTCCCTTATATTTGTATCCTACTAGTGTCTATGGTAGCACACCCTCGTCTTTGCAATAACAATTGAAAATAATCAGTACACAAGAGGGTCCACCGTATTTATTTCATGATCTCTACTATCCTGTGCGATTGACTTAAATCTCCTCCTTACTACTGTCTAGTATTAGAACTTGCCAGGTGAGCATTGGGAGAAAGCACACTGGACAACTGGAAAGGGAAAACCAAGGAACATATCATTGATGAATGGAGGAAAAGTTACAGAGTATATAAAAGGAACCCATAGAGTATCCACAGGAATGATACAGAGTACTGGAATCCACAATATCGACCAGATGCTTACACAGAGGCATAACCGGCATGGTAGAGCTGAGCTGACAGGCAAGCAGGGCAAATTAGTGAAGTCAGAGTAGGATGGTCGCAAAGATTTCCTGCAGCTGTATTGCTGCACATAAATACACAGGTGTCGGGGTCATAGGGTACTGCATCCGTCTGATGTTATGGTTGACTAACAACCAGAGGGGCCGTTGGGCATTGCGGCCACAATATGTGCAACAACCAGGACCCACCGAGAGTGTAAGCCACCATGATGGCTTGTAACATAACCAATCAGCTTTGATTGGTTGTGTTATAAGCACATTCTATTAAAATGATAGGTAGAAGATGATTGCTATAGGCAACTTTTCACGGCTTGATCCATCAATCCCATAGACCAGGGATGGGGAACCTTCAGCCCTCCAGCTGTTGTTGAACTACACATCCCAGCATACCCTGCAACAGTTGTAGCATGGCCACATAGCAAACTGTAACAAGGCATGCTGGGATGTGTAACAATATAATAATCAACAAAAACAAAAATTTAACAGAAAGGTGGTCGCGCCCAGGATTGCGGCTGCGTGTATTTCTGTGGGTCACCAGACTCCCACCACCATACAATTGTACAAAAAATTTGAAAGTACACTTCAGTGCTATCCGACAAAACAATTTCACTAGGAAGTGCACACCAAACTCCCTTGTAGAGATGTATAATTTCTCCGATGGTTTTCAATTTCCCTATAGATTCCTTACTGACCTCAAGTAACGTCCCTATGTGTACATAAAGGTATATTTCTTTCACTGAAAAAAGCCCCTGCTTTCTGCCGATCTCTTCACTGTGTTCAGATAGCCATAAGTAGAATATACCAAAGTTACTGACCTTATAACGAGGCCCTATTTTCACATAAGGGTATCTTTAAATCTGGAACAAATCCTCAAATTCATTTGACCACAAGTATCCACAAATCACCCATATACAGGAATCCTGTTGGACCAACACTCACCTCATTATGAGGCCCTATTTTCACTGAACGGTTTCTTTATGTTGTCCACCCATACTCTCCTCCAACAATGAAAGTCTCCAATCATGGGATACTCAGTAAAAAGTATAATTTAATCCATAAGACATGTAATAAAACATACAGTAAAACCAAAAATTAAAGAGTATCCACACACAGAGATGGATGAGACCAAAAACAACTCCTTCCCTGTATTCAGACCAGGGTAAAGAGAGTTACTAGTTGGAAATACAGATGTACCGCCTGTTTTCTTAGCCTGGCACCCGCCAGATCCCTTTCAATGGCGACAGCTGGCAACAGCTGCGTCTCACGCGCACGTGCGTCCCAGTATCACAGCGGCTTGGCAGCATCTCCCTGCCAGTCTCCGCTTCAGGGAGACGCTGCCCAGTTCAGGGTGGGGTGGGGGGGATCGGGGCGGCAAGAGGGACTGGCAGTGACGGCGGGGGAGGCAGCGGGGGACCCTCGGCAGGCTCCGTTGCCACAGGGCGCGTGGGCATCTCGTGTGCACGCGCCTCTGTCGGTAGCGGCCAGCCCCTGCAAAGAAGAGAGGCACTATATCTGTAGTACAAAGGTCTCACCATCTGCTGGGTCCCCTCCTCTCTCCAACGCGTTTCAGGCTCCCCACACTAGCCCTTTTTCAAGGTGTGGCAGATGGTGAGACCTTTGTACTATTTCCAACTAGTAACTCTCTTTACCCTGGTCCGAATACAGGGAAGTTGTTTTTGGTCTCATCCATCTCTGTGTGGATACTTTTTAATTTTGTGTTTTACTGTATGTTTTATTAAATTATACTTTTTACTGAGTATCCCATGATTGGAGACTGTCATTGTTGGAGGAGAGTACGGGTGGACAACATAAAGAAACCGTTCAGTGAAAATAGGGCCTCATATTGAGGTGAGTGTTGGTCCAACAGGATTCCTGTATATGGGTGATTTGTGGATACTTGTGGTCAAGTGAATTTGAGGATTTGTTCCAGATTTAAAGATACCCTTATGTGAAAATAGGGCCTTATTATAAGGTCAGTAACGTTGGTATATTATACTTATGGATATCTGATCACAGGGAAGAGATCGGCAGAAAGCAGGGGCTTTTTTCAGTGAAAGAAAGATACCTTTATGTACACATAGGGACCTTACTTTAGGTCAGTAAGGACTCCATAGGGAAATTGAAAACCATCGGAGAAATGATACATCTCTACGAGGAAGTTTGGTGTGCACTTCCTGGTGGAGGTGTTTTGTGGGAAAGCGCTGAATTGTACTGTCCAATTTTTTGTGCAAATGCTGGAATGTGTAGTTCCACAACAGCTGGAGGTCCGAAGGTTCCCTATCCCTGCCATAGACACTACTTGATTGCAAGATGGGAGGAGAGTAAAATATCTGACAGTACACTGTCCAAAGGTGTGTGTCTTTGGAAGTATGTTTAAGTGGTAGTGCTTGATATGTCGAAGAGTGATATGCCTCTTTTCTACTGGAGCTGGAAAATTCACTTTGTTGCTGCAGGTAAAAGTTTTTTTTTCTGGTGTTTTGTTTACAATAAAGTACTTCTAGATCCCATATCTGCAAGTGAAGCCCTACAGGTTAGAGAAGATGCTTGTGACACACTGCATTGGTATGAAGGTCAGCGTAACTGAGCAATATACTAATCTTAGGGGGTCTATGTACCAGATGTATCAAGCTTTAAAAAGTGATAAAATGGAGAGCAATAATAAAACAGCCAATCAGCTCCTTACTGCCATTTTGCTAATTCAGCCTGTGATATGGCAGTTAGAAGCTGATTGGCTGGTTGTTTATAACTCACCATTTTATCACTTTTTTGAAGCTTGATACACCTGGCCCTATATACTTAGTCTTAGAAAGGGATAAAGTACCAACCAACCAGCTCCTAACTGTAATTTTTTTAGACACTGCCCGTAACATGACAGTTAGAAGCTGATTGGCTTATACGTTACCTCCATGCACTTCTCTCTCTCTCTCTCTTTCTCTCTCTCTCCAAGGCTTTGACCCCAAGTTTGTAGAGGTAAATGTATGATGCACTGAAAAGAGTGCAGAAATGAGCCAGTGGAGACGATGCCTACTGCAACCAATCAGCTGCTACCTATGATTAATAGGATGCACTTGATAAATGTTACTTCAAAGCTGATGGTTGTCATCTGCAACTTCTCCACTCTTTCCCATGCTTCATACATTTCCCCTCTACTGTAGTTCGTATTTCCTACTGTATCTGTGCAAATGGAAACTGACATTTTTGGGCTGTTAAAATATGGAGCGGAACAAATACTTTGACATTTGCTTGCTGAGGCGGTGCTCTATATTGTTTCAGATTATTTTTGCATAAATTCCTAAATATATGTTTTCAGCCTCTTCTGTGCTTTGTTACCTTAATAAACCTTTCTATATTGACCCTACAGTTACATGAGGGTTTTCCAGGGGCAGAAGGCACACTCAGTATGCCTTTGGCACTCTGAAAAAACTGGTTCATTCTCTGTGTCTGAATTTGATTGGTTATTGAAATAACTACACTTTTAAAAAAAACATGAATTTTAGAAGGAAATATTGCTTTATTGTTTGGGCAACATGGCAGCTTTTTTAAAACAGTCCCAATGCCTTCTGCTACTTGTGCTTGGAGTTTATAGTGCTGTCACTGGGTGTTGTTAAATAGGCAGTGACCATATTGTACATTTTTCCTGATGGCATTCAGTCAGTTAATATAATTAGACAATGTTGTTTCCAAATCCTCTAGTAGATTTGGGGATTGCTTAGTGGAGTTTGTCATTCTCTGCTTAAGAAATTATGTTATAAAAGAAATTGATTTATTTTGTTGCCCCAAAATTGTGGTTTCCCAAAATAAATTTATGGAGGTACTGTTAGGCACTTGCAGACAGATCGAATAACCAAGAAATAATGAGTGAACAAAAAAGTTTGGTTAGAAAAAAAAATGGACTCATGTCGCTGCAGAGAAATACAGTATGGTGCCGTTCTATATTCTAAATAGTAGAATCCTCCTCTATTATATATTAAGATTTTAGTGATTATCTAAAACCTGGGGACACTTACAGTATGCTCAGCTCAAAACAAAATTTGTGTGTTACAGTGGCGCTGCCAATAGTTATCCCTCTACCTCTATACACATACAGTACTTTCCTTTTTGCACTGCTTGATAGGTGGTGAACTTTTGTTATTTCTGAAACTCAAAATAAAACAACATGGTGCAAAGTATCATTTTTAAAGGTGTAATAATTGGTGTTCCTTTATATGCACTCACATGCAGTATGGATATAACAGCTTTAAGATCCTTTTATTAGGATCAGTACTGTTCTCCAGGCTCCTCACTAATGCTCATATTCTGTTGGTTCTGGGGGACTCAAAAGGATAGAACATAGTGCAATTCCACTTTTATAGTGTAAAGATATTTATTAAACAAATGCACTCACAATAAAACGTAATAAAACAGCATATCACCACAATGAGTAAAAGGTCTCAGATTTTTCACTTCCCTCTGGATAAGCCGGCAGGTCCGGATACCATCAGCTGTCCACGGGAACAGGAGAATAGGTGTCCACAACAGGTGATCAGGTATGCTTTAGCACGCTTTCGGACCAAAGTCCTTCCTCAGAAGCCTGAAGTATCACAAGAAGTGGTACACAGGGAGCAGGCAGGAGAATGGTCACAGGACTAGCCGAGGTCATACACAGGTTAGGATGCAGTACACAGGGAGCGGGCAGTATTATAGTGACTATTATAGCCGAGGTAAGGAACTGGTAAGTTGTATCAAAGGATGTACACAAGGATAAGGCAAGAGAATAATCAGAAGAATAGCCCTTATCATACACAGTAAACAGGACTCAGGACGGATTCAGTATGAAATCCCGGCGGTCGGGATCCCGGCGTTCAAAATCCCGACGCCGGAATCCTGACCACCGAAATCCCGACAAGGGGTGGACGTGGATCGCCCCCCCCCCCCCTTGCAGGCTCTCTGCGCTCGCCACGCAGCGGGCCCGGTGCCTCGCTACGCTCGGCACGCTAATTTATTCTCCCTCCAGGGGTGTCGTGGACACCCACGGAGGGAGAAAGTGTCGGGATTTCGGCGGTCGGGATTCCAGCGTCGGGATTCTGAACGCCGGGATTTAAACTGCATCCCCTCAGGAAAAGGCACTGGGAACGCTGGAGCAGGTGCGGGAACCAATACTCTGGCAGAGACTATATGCCATACACTGCCTTTTACAGGAAGCACAAGGGACTATTATCACAGGTGTCTAAATAGGCAAGCTGAGCATGTCTCACACAGGTGCACTTGAATGTTGTGACACCTAGCCTTTGAGCTTCTGAATTAATCAGTATAAATAAAGTTGGATCGTGAATTTTAAAGTGACCATTGGAAGGGGATGGTGGGTGGAGAAGCGATGTGGCTGATGCCCCAAATATTCTACCAGCCTTGCTTGGGTGTCCCTTTTTCCCGTCATGTTTCATCATTTTTATTAATCCTTTTTTTTCTCGAGGAAAGAGATAAAGCAGATAGTGTTGAGTTATGTCTGAGTCCTGTTATTTTGAGTAAATTTTGAAGGCAAGAATGCAGCAGTCATGATTACTGGTTTAAATATGCATCAAGCCATGAGGTGTTTTTAGGCTTTTGAGGTGGAGAGCTAGTAGGGCAAACAATTCTCAAATTTTAATTTACTATTGTCTCCATTAACCATATATCTGGTAAAGCCATACGGTGTTAGACTCCGTGTTGAACACTTTTTTGCATGAGTCTTCTGAAAGCACAAGTCTTGGTTTTGGTCTTTACAGCAGTTATCACAGAAGTATTGTTTTAGTTGGTGAGTAAAATAGACAATGAAGCTAGAGGTTTGACATAGAGAGTAATGCCACTGGCTGCTGGTATCTTCTCAGGTAACTTTTTGATTATTAAAATTAACTTAAGGATGCTTTGGCCTCAGTATTGAAGCCCTAGGATTATTTTCATTAGATTAAATGACTAGTTACTTTATTGAAGCAAAAGTAAACCTTTGCAATTAATGTTTAATGACTGAATGATATTCCCAGTGGTGTATTTAATGTAATTTTAATATGTGCAACCGATGATTTAGAACATTTATTAAATGATATTTAAGAGCTGATTATCTTGTGACACTGTGAAAATCAGAAACAAAGACAGCCAAATGAGATAAAAGCATTACTGTTGTTTACTATATAACATATGTGATTCAGTAAAAAGAATTATGAATGAATTATTTCATGGAAAGCCAAAGATAAAGTTGCCAGTTTGAAATAACAGGCCTACTAATATAAACATATAAAAGGATATTGATAACTTTTATACATCCTGTATGCTAAAGGGGGTATTGGCTAATTGGCGTCTATAATCAATTAAATAGCCTTTGTCCCATGTTTAAAAAAAATACAGAATCAATGTTTTTTTTTTCTCATACGCAAACCCAATTTTGTCCTTTTTACACTCTTTTTACCTCGCAGGACCATGAGTTCGGTCCGTCTTCTGATTATTCACATGTGGGGCAATCACTACTAATTGGATTGCTCTGGCGTGGCAGTTAGCCACATGGTTTATTGAATACCCCCTAAGACTGCATTAGGAGAGATATATGGGTCTGATTCATAGTTGTACACAAACCTCATGGTTTGCATTTATCTTGGATGGTGGAAGGACTGTACATGACCATTCTGTGGATGTGCAGAATATATCTTATAGAGGAATGGGAGCCAATGCAGGTTTTGGTGGCGTTACCAGATTGGAGGGAGAGGTAGATCAGTCAAGCCTCAGCGTTTAGAACAGGTTGGAGGAGAACAAGATGGAAATGTGGGAAGCCAGTGAGGAGAAGGCTGCAGTAGTTGAGCCAATAAATGATTAGTGAGTGGATACTCAGTTTGGTAGCATTCTGAGAGGAATGGCTGGATGCAATTGATGTTACGTAACTGGAACCAACAAGATTGAACCAGATATTAAATTTGAGGGCAAATGAGAGGGTGGAGTCAAAGGTGACATCCAAGCAGCAAAGTTGGTGAACAGGGGATATTATAGTGTTGTGAATAGCGATAGAGATTGGCAGGATGGAGGCTCTGTTAGGGGGCAAGATGATGAGTTTAATTTTGTTAATGTTGAGCTTTAGAGAGTGCTCAAACATCCATGGGGAGATGGCAGAGAGGTAGCTTGATACCTGAGAAAGAATGGAAGTAGAGTATTTAATAGTGGAGGGGCTCAGAGATTTAAAGTAATTGATAAATGTATGGATACGTTAAGCCTTTTGGCTGTTTATTCGCTATATTGCCTTTAAGTGGAAATTACAGCTACAAATGGTTTTGTACATTTTGTAACAAAAAATTTGACATAAAAATGTGACTTTGATGTAAACAATGAGACATCTCTGATGCAATAGCTATAGCTTCAGAAAATGTGTTGAGTTATGAGGGTAAGTTTTCTCTTACATATGGAGGCTAAAAAGAACTATGGGCCTTATTCTGGTTGGTGCGTACTTTCCCGTATACTTTCGGATGGCGTTTTTTAGCCGTCTGCGCATGCGTGGGGAACGCTATGCGCATGTGCCACGCATGGTCTCCGTACTTGTACTCACTAATACCGTACAGAAATGTGCACCGCAAACACTCGGGAAATATGGGCGTATTATGGGCGTCATTCGGAATGATACAGGGGCGTACTTTCAAAGTGGGCTAAACTGGGCGGAAACATGGGCGGACACGGGGGAGTACACTTATTTTGGTGGGCGTGCATTCGGACAGCACACCGAATGCACGCGAACAAAAAGGGAAGAAATATGCGGTGTTCATAAGCAAATATTGCTTTGCGGACACCACTCGGTCATGCGCTAGGCAAACGGAACGCCTAATCAGGACGGACGCACCTCAACCAATGTCAGCTGAACACAATACAATCACCTACTTTACTCATTCCTTGTTAATTACACGCTTGTCACTGCTTCAATTGGAACCATTGCAGCTTAAATGGAACATTACTAAACACACACATATATGCTGTACTTTTCACACACTTTTACACTGCACATAATGAACACAACTTAACCCCTTCCCGACATTTGACGTACATTTACGTCATGGCCGGGAGGTACTTCCCGACACATGGCATAAATGTACGTCATGAGTTTAAACTGTCACTGCGTCTCGAGACGCAGTGACAGAGGGACGATGTCTGCTGTCCCTGACAGCAGACATGTCCCTGCATGCCCAGGGGGGGCTGCGATGTCGCCCCCCCGTCGGCGATCGCTGTGATTGGCTGTTCAGTGTGAACAGCCATTCACAGCGTTTTCCTGTGTTACCAGCGAATCGGACGCTCGGTAACACAGGTGTCAATCACCGCCGGGCGTCAGGGGGCATGAGGGGGTCATCGGTGACGATGACACCTCACCCCACCCTCACCCCACCTGCCCCCAAGGCTGTGATTGGTCCGTGGGACCCACGGACCAATCACAGCCAAGGCGCGACATTTAAACTGACGGTGACTGCGCTGCAGACGCCATTCCGGTCTGGAATAGCGTGCAGAACGGTCCCCGTGCCTGCCTGCCGTGAATACCGACCTGATCCTTGCTAATACTTACCTGATCCTTGCAAATACCTTACCTGATCACCTTATCACTGCTTGTAGCGTGCTGGACGCTTCCTGGATCTGACTTCCTGAGACTTCCTGCTGCTGCTGCAGTGTGATAGAGAGATAGAGAGATAGAGAGAGAGATAGAGAGAGATAGAGAGAGATAGAGAGATAGTGACAGAGAGAGCTATATTTTGTGTCTGCTACCCCCCCTTTTTGGGGGTGCAGGGGTTTTCTATATATATATAACTGTCAGTGCTGCTGCTGCAGTGTCATACAGTGATAGATAGTGATAGATAGTGATAGATAGTGAGAGGTAGAGAGATAGAGAGATTTGTGTCTGCTACCCCCCCTTTTTGGGGGTGCAGGGGTTTTATTTTATATATATAACTGTCAGTGCTGCTGCTGCAGTGTCATAGAGTGATAGATAGTGATAGATAGTGAGAGATAGAGAGATAGAGAGAGATAGTGACAGAGAGTGATAGAGAGTGTATATTTTGTGTCTGCTACCCCCCCTTTTTGGGGGTGCAGTTTTTTTTTATACATATAACTGTCAGTGCTGCTGCTGCAGTGTCCTAGAGTGATAGATAGTGAGAGATAGTGAGAGATAGAGAGATAGAGAGAGATAGTGACAGAGAGTGATAGAGAGTGTATATTTTGTGTCTGCTACCCCCCCTTTTGTGCTGATCAGTATATCTGTGCTGATCAGCAACTTTTTGGGGGCGCAGAGGTTTTTTTTTTATATATATACCTGTCAGTTGCTGCCAGTTGCACTGTCAGTTGCACCAAAGGTTGTGCACCTGCTGTCCCTCACTGGTAATCAGTGTCGCATCACTGATCACCTTTTTTTTTTTTTGTGAGTGCTGTGGGGTCTTTTTTTAATTTTTTTTTTACACACACTGATTTTGTGGGTGTCCTGTGGCCACTGTGCGCCGATCAGTGACGTACATCACTGATCAGCTTTTTCGGCACAGGGTTGATCAATTTTTTTTTTTTTTTTGATCAGATTCCTGTTGCCTTTGAGCGCTGTTCAGTGACAGACGTTACTGACCAACATCTGTGCTCAATTTTTGGCGCAGGACCTTTTTTTTTTTTTTTTAACCCCTTCAATTTTTTTTTTTAACCCCTTCATTTTTTTTTTTTTTATTGGTATAAAGTATTTTTTTTTTTCTGCACCACATACACACTACATACCCCCCGGATTGAAATAAAGTTTGTACCCCCCCCTACACTATACACGTGTTGAAACATTTCACTACCAGTAACACAAAAATAAAAATGGCATCCCAAATGTCCTCCCAAATGTCCTCCCAAATGTCCTCCCAGTCATCCAGGAGAATGTATTCAGTGGAGGAGGCATATGCCATGCTTGCCTCTGACTCTGACACAGGCAGTGATGCAAGCGGGGAATTTGAAGGATTCGTCTTAAGCTCCTCTTCCTCCTCTGGTGATGAGGGACCCCCTCAAAGACGCCCCCGTAGATCAGCTGAGATTCCCCCCCCAATAATTGATCTAGTATGGACCCCACCACCAGACAATTTTGAGCCCCAGGTTCCTGAGTTTTTGGCCATGCCAGGAATCCAATTTGATTCCACAGGTCTCAGAGAAATTGACTTTTTCAAATTATTTTTCTCTGATGATTTTATAAATTTAATGGTGGACCAAACTAATTTATATGCCCAGCAGTTTATTGCTCAAAACCCCACGTCATCATTTGCTAGGTGGACCCCTGTAGATGCAGTAGAGATGATGACGTTTTGGGGTCTGGTGTTTCATATGGGCATAGTAAAAAAGCCAGAAATTAGGCAATATTGGAGTACAGATGTTCTGTACAGTACTCCATTTTACCGTATGGCCATGCCCCGGACTCGATTTGAGACAATTCTTAAATTTATACATTACACCGATAATGCACAGTGCCCACCCAGAGATGATCCCACCTTTGACCGGCTATTCAAAGTCAGGCCGGTCATTGATCATTTCAGTGCCAAATTTGAAGAGGTGTACATCCCTGAAAAATGTATTTTTATCGACGAGTCCCTTATACATTTTAAAGGAAGGGTTAAATTCCGCCAGTACCTTCCCAGTAAGAGGGCAAGGTATGGCATAAAAATGTATAAACTGTGTGAAAGCACCTCAGGGTACACCCACAGGTTTAGGGTTTATGAAGGGAAGGATTCAAGAATTCAACCGCCAGAATGCCCCCCCTCCCTCGTAGGTGTTAGTGGGAAAATTGTCTGGGATTTAGTGCACCCCTTCCTGGATAAAGGTTATCACCTCTATGTGGATAACTTTTACACTAGCATCCCCCTGTTTAAGGCCCTTGGTTCAAGAGGTACAGCAGCTTGCGGTACTGTGCGCAAGAACCAAAGAGGCCTCCCAAAAACGCACATTGCCCAAGTAATGAGAAGGGGTGAAAGCAGGGGAATATGCAACGAAAATATGTTGTTGGTCAAATATAAGGACAAGAGGGATGTCCTTATACTGACAACAATTCACGGAGACAGTACCACCTCCGTCCCTGTACGAGGTACCAGTACCCACACCTCCAAACCTAATTGTATCCTGGATTACAATAGGTACATGGGCGGAGTGGATCTTTCAGATCAGGTACTGAAGCCGTACAGTGCCCTGCGGAAAACAAAAATCTGGTACAAGAAGGTGGCCGTGTATATCATCCAGATGGCACTGTATAACGCTTACGTGCTATTCCGTTCTACCGGCCAGAGGGGGACATTTATGCACTTTCAAGAGGAAGTCATAAAGGGCCTAATATTTGGGAACCAGCAGGCAGAGGGCCCCAGTACTTCTAGTACTGGCCCCCGTATTGTACCAGGGCAGCATTTTCCTGATGAAATCCCCTCCACTGGAAAAAAGGGCAGGACACAAAAAAGGTGCAAAGTTTGCTATAAAAAGGGAATAAGAAAGCAAACTATTTTCCAGTGTGACACTTGCCCCGACAAACCCGGCCTATGTATAAAGGAGTGTTTTAAAATATACCACACATCTATGGAATATTAGGTTCATAATTTCACCGTGCTTCGGGGGTCTTGCTAATGCCACATAGCACCCACCATTCATTCCACCAGAATCTGAGCCGCAAAATCCAAAAATCACTCCTTCCCTTCTGAGTCCTGCCATGCACCCAACTGGTATTTTTTGGTCACATGTGAGGCATTGCCGTACTCGGGAGAAATTGGGGCACAGATTTTGGGGTGCTTTGTCTCCTTCATTCCTTGTGAAAATGAAAAATTTTGAGCCAGAACTGCATTTTTGTGTAAAAAAATGTAATTTTTCATGTTCACTGCCCAGTTTTATCACAATTGGTGAAACCCCTGGGGGTTTGAAATGTACACTATACCCCTAGATGAATTCCCTGAGGGGTGTAGTGTGCAAAATGGGGTCACTTGTGGGGGGGTTCCACTGTATTGGTGCTTTGGGGGTCTTGCTAATGCGACATAGCACCCACCATCATTCCACCAGAATTTGTGCTGCAAAATCCAAATATCACTCCTTCCCTTCTGAGTCCTGCCACTTTTTGGTCACACATGAGGCATTGCCGTACTCGGGAGAAATTGGGGCACAGATTTTGGGGTGCTTTGTCTCCTTCATTCCTTCTGAAAATGAAAAATTTTGAGCCAGAACTGCATTTTTGTGTAAAAAAATGTAATTTTTCATGTTCACTGCCCAGTTTTATCACAATTGGTGAAACCCCTGGGGGTTTGAAATGTACACTATACCCCTAGATGAATTCCCTGAGGGGTGTAGTTTGCAAAATGGGGTCACTTGTGGGGGGGTTCCACTGTATTGGTGCTTTGGGGGTCTTGCTAATGCGACATAGCACCCACCATCATTCCACCAGAATTTGTGCTGCAAAATCCAAATATCACTCCTTCCCTTCTGAGTCCTGCCACTTTTTGGTCACACATGAGGCATTGCCGTACTCGGGAGAAATTGGGGCACAGATTTTGGGGTGCTTTGTCTCCTTCATTCCTTCTGAAAATGAAAAATTTTGAGCCAGAACTGCATTTTTGTGTAAAAAAATGTAATTTTTCATTTTCACTGCCCACTTGTATCAAAATTGGTGAAACCCCTGGGGGTTTGAAATGTACACTATACCCCTAGATGAATTCCCTGAGGGGTGTAGTTTGCAAAATGGGGTGACTTGTGGGGGGGTTCCACTGTATTGGTGCAACATAGCACCCACCATTCATTCCACCAGAATCTGTGCTGCAAAATCCAAAAATCACTCCTTCCCTTCTGAGTCCTGCCATGCACCCAACTGGTATTTTTTGGTCACATGTGAGGCATTGCCGTACTCGGGAGAAATTGGGGCACAGATTTTGGGGTGCTTTTTCTCCTTCATACCTTCTGAAAATGAAAAATTTTGAGCCAGAACTGCATTTTTGTGTAAAAAATGTAATTTTTCATGTTCACTGCCCACTTGTATCAAAATTGGTGAAACCCCTGGGGGTTTGAAATGTACACTATACCCCTAGATGAATTCCCTGAGGGGTGTAGTTTGCAAAATGGGGTCACTTGTGGGGGGGTTCCACTGTATTGGTGCTTGGGGGGTCTTGCTAATGCGACATAGCACCCACCAAAATTCCACCAGAATCTGAGCTGCAAAATCCAAAAATCACTCCTTCCCTTTTGAGTCCTGCCATGCACCCAACTGGTATTTTTTGGTCACATGTGAGGCATTGCCGTACTCGGGAGAAATTGGGGCACAGATTTTGGGGTGCTTTTTCTCCTTCATACCTTCTGAAAATGAAAAATTTTGAGCCAGAACTGCATTTTTGTGTAAAAAATGTAATTTTTCATGTTCACTGCCCACTTGTATCAAAATTGGTGAAACCCCTGGGGGTTTGAAATGTACACTATACCCCTAGATGAATTCCCTGAGGGGTGTAGTTTGCAAAATGGGGTGACTTGTGGGGGGGTTCCACTGTATTGGTGCTTGGGGGGTCTTGCTAATGCGACATAGCACCCACCAAAATTCCACCAGAATCTGAGCTGCAAAATCCAAAAATCACTCCTTCCCTTCTGAGTCCTGCCATGCACCCAAATGGTATTTTTTGGTCACATGTGAGGCATTGCCGTACTCGGGAGAAATTGGGGCACAGATTTTGGGGTGCTTTGTCTCCTTCATACCTTCTGAAAATGAAAAATTTTGAGCCAGAACTGCATTTTTGTGTAAAAAAATGTAATTTTTCATTTTCACTGCCCACTTGTATCAAAATTGGTGAAACCCCTGGGGGTTTGAAATGTACACTATACCCCTAGATGAATTCCCTGAGGGGTGTACTTTGCAAAATGGGGTGACTTGTGGGGGGGTTCCACTGTATTGGTGCAACATAGCACCCACCATTCATTCCACCAATATCTGTGCTGCAAAATCCAAAAATCACTCCTTCCGTTCTGAGTCCTGCCATGCACCCAACTGGTATTTTTTGGTCACATGTGAGGCATTTCCGTACTCGGGAGAAATTGGGGCACAGATTTTGGGGTGCTTTTTCTCCTTCATACCTTCTGAAAATGAAAAATTTTGAGCCAGAACTGCATTTTTGTGTAAAAAAATGTAATTTTTCATTTTCACTGCCCACTTGTATCAAAATTGGTGAAACCCCTGGGGGTTTGAAATGTACACTATACCCCTAGATGAATTCCCTGAGGGGTGTAGTTTTCAAAATGGGGTGACTTGTGGGGGGGTTCCACTGTATTGGTGCTTGGGGGGTCTTGCTAATGCGACATAGCACCCACCAAAATTCCACCAGAATCTGAGCTGCAAAATCCAAAAATCACTCCTTCCGTTCTGAGTCCTGCCATGCACCCAACTGGTATTTTTTGGTCACATGTGAGGCATTGCCGTACTCGGGAGAAATTGGGGCACAGATTTTGGGGTGCTTTTTCTCCTTCATACCTTCTGAAAATGAAAAATTTCGAGCCAGAACTGCATTTTTGTGTAAAAAATGTAATTTTTCATTTTCACTGCCCACTTGTATCAAAATTGGTGAAACCCCTGGGGGTTTGAAATGTACACTATACCCCTAGATGAATTCCCTGAGGGGTGTAGTTTTCAAAATGGGGTGACTTGTGGGGGGGTTCCACTGTATTGGTGCTTGGGGGGTCTTGCTAATGCGACATAGCACCCACCAAAATTCCACCAGAATCTGAGCCGCAAAATCCAAAAATCACTCCTTCCGTTCTGAGTCCTGCCATGCACCCAAATGGTATTTTTTGGTCACATGTGAGGCATTTCCGTACTCGGGAGAAATTGGGGCACATATTTTGGGGTGCTTTTTCTCCTTCATACCTTCTGAAAATGAAAAATTTTGAGCCAGAACTGCATTTTTGTGTAAAAAAATGTAATTTTTCATTTTCACTGCCCACTTGTATCAAAATTGGTGAAACCCCTTGGGGTTTGAAATGTACACTATACCCCTAGATGAATTCCCTGAGGGGTGTACTTTGCAAAATGGGGTGACTTGTGGGGGGGTTCCACTGTATTGGTGCAACATAGCACCCACCATTCATTCCACCAGAATCTGTGCTGCAAAATCCAAAAATCACTCCTTCCCTTCTGAGTCCTGCCATGCACCCAACTGGTATTTTTTGGTCACATGTGAGGCATTGCCGTACTCGGGAGAAATTGGGGCACAGATTTTGGGGTGCTTTTTCTCCTTCATACCTTCTGAAAATGAAAAATTTTGAGCCAGAACTGCATTTTTGTGTAAAAAAATGTAATTTTTCATTTTCACTGCCCACTTGTATCAAAATTGGTGAAACCCCTGGGGGTTTGAAATGTACACTATACCCCTAGATGAATTCCCTGAGGGGTGTAGTTTTCAAAATGGGGTGACTTGTGGGGGGGTTCCACTGTATTGGTGCTTTGGGGGTCTTGCTAATGCGACATAGCACCCACCAAAATTCCACCAGAATCTGAGCTGCAAAATCCAAAAATCACTCCTTCCGTTCTGAGTCCTGCCATGCACCCAACTGGTATTTTTTGGTCACATGTGAGGCATTGCCGTACTCGGGAGAAATTGGGGCACAGATTTTGGGGTGCTTTGTCTCCTTCATACCTTCTGAAAATGACAAATTTGAAGCCAGAACTGTATTTTTGTGTAAAAAAAATAATTTTTCATTTTCACTGCCCAGTTGTACCACAATTGGTGAAACCCCTGGGGGTTTGAAATGTACACTATACCCCTAGATGAATTCCCTGAGGGGTGTAGTTTGCAAAATGGGGTCACTTGTGGGGGGGTTCCTAACTTTTAGCATCTTATGGTGCCTAGAAACCTACATGGTGCCTAAAAAATAATCTCATAAAAAGGAGGCTCCAAAATCAAGTAGGTGCTCCTTCTATTATGAAGCCTGTGGTTTGGTCACCGTGCACACTAGGGCCACATATAGGATATTTATGAAAACAAAAGAATTGGGGGAATCAATTTTCAGTCACATTTCTCTAGTAAAATGTACTGTGTTCCTTAGAAAAATGTATTAAAATTGCAAATCTGCAAAAAAAAAGAAATTTTGAAATTTCACCTACACTTTGTTTTAATTCCTGTGAAACACCTAAAGGGTTAACAAACTTCCAAAATGCTGTTTTGAATACTGTGAGGGGTGCAGTTTTTGAAATGGCATCATTTATGGGGGTGTCTCACATACAAGTCCCTCAAAGTCACATCAGAACTGAACTGGTCCCTAAAAAAATCAGTGTTTGAAATTTTCTTGAAAATTTGAGAATTTGCTATTCATATTGTAAGCCTCCTAGTGTCCCAAAAAATTAAAAGGAAGTTGAAATAATGATGTCAACATAAAGTAGACATATGGTCTATGTTAGTTATTCACTATTTTGAGTGGTAAGATTATTTGTCTCACAAGCAGAAAATTTAACATTTTGCAAATCGCTAAATTTTCCATTTTTTCACGATATTTTGGTATTTTTCACAAAAAAACACAGACTGTATCGACCCAAATTTACCACTAATTTGAAGTACAATGTGTCACGAAAAAACAATCTCAAAATCACTGGGATAAGTAAAAGCAAAAAAAAGTTATCCCCACTTAAGTGAGACATGTCAGATTTGAAAAAAATGGCTCTGTCAGGAACGCAAAAACTAGCTCTGTCAGGAAGGGGTTAATATTAATAATACAAATACACATGTCACTTCTACATGTATCAATTAAACCACACATTTGGGGGAAACAAAAAAAACATTTATTAAATGAACTTATAAAATAAATTAGAAACCGTCACAAAATAAAAGGTAGCATACCAGCAATAAAAGTAAATAATATATAATAAATACATGTATTATAGACATACATAGCCACAGCATAATCATTAGGAACACATCAGGTGGCTTCACAACAAAAGTATAGCACCAACACTTCAAGTACAGCACACAGTAATGGTAGCCAAACAGGGCAACAGGGGAACCAAACATGACATTCGAAGCAAGGGCAAATGTGGGTACCCTCGGCACGGAATTGGACACAGGAAGCTGACACACACAGCTCAATGAAAGATTTGGGAAGACATAACGGTGGAGATTAATGCGGACACAAGTTCATTTGCGGGCACGTTTGCCCCTGGCAGGCTCCTTGCCACGTGCAGCAGCTCTTCTGCCACGGCCACGGCCACGGTCAGATGGTGACCCAGGTGGAGCACATGCTGGGGAGGGGGTGAATGTTCTTCCCCCTCTGGCAGCAGGGAGTGCTGATGGTGGTAATGCACCAGAAACGGATGACATTAGGACCCTATTGCTGGCAACTAGCTCCACCATAAGCTCATTATGGTGGAGGAGGAGGTCATTTTGCCGCAGGGCTTGATCAGACAGCACCTGCAGGCTAGCAGCAATTAACTGCTGGGTGCCAGCCATGGCCTGCTGGGCCTCAGCAATAGCCTGCAGGCTCCCAGCAATAGCCTGCTGGCTGCTGACCAAACCCTGCAACACCTCCTCGGTCCTACGCACCCGCTCTGATGCCGACTCTCCCTGCTGCTGAATATTGCCAAGCACATGCCCCCATGTGGCCAATTCAGCCGCGGACATTGGCTGCTGCTGCTGCATGGGCCTGCTACTGGGGCCAGGTGGCACAGACTCCTCAACCTCCTCAAGAGATTCTTGCCCAAGCGGTGGGGATGCTGGTGAAAGAGAACATTACAATTACCACACATTCCATGCTAAATTAGGACCAGCTACTTATGGCATGGCAAATAATTACCTTCAAGCAAAGAAGCCATGACTTCCGCTGGGGACTCGCTGTCCATGGTGCTCACCCCCCGGACCTCCTCCACTGCAATGCAGCACTCGGCCATCTCTTCCAGGGGGTTGAGCTGCAGCTTTCCAGGCATGGGGCCAGCCCCAGAGGTGTGGCTGTGTTCCCACCGCTGGGTCAATTTTCGTTTTGAAGTCGTGCCACCTGCAATCAAAGTGTACATATTAATACATGTCACTCCTCATGTTTGCTGTAGCACCCATTGCAATCTGAAACAAAATACAACATGTGCCTCATGACACCAAACTTATATTATATTAATTTTGAAAACCAAGCCTTAGAAGATACACTCACACTCACCCTACAATAACTATCAATTCAATGACATGGCAAACATGTCTGTGGCTCCAAGCAACGTCACCGCCCATTGACCAACTCCATCTAATATGTAATGTAAACATTACTGGACTTGTACTGCTCAAATGTAACACACATGAACTTGCCTCTTCTTAACGTGCTCCGTCTCACGAACTTGTGGAGCCACCGCTTTAATCTCTGTCGTTATGTCCTCCCAGATCTTCCATCTCCTTGTGTGTGTCAACTTGTCCTGTGGACACTCGATCCAATCCCGTGCCCGGGGCACCAGGATGGCAAGCTCCTGCGCTTCGAATGCCATGTTTCTGGTGGTTGGTTCCTCTGTTGCCCGATTTCGGCCACGGCCACGACCACGACCACTGGCACCGCCACTGCCACTGGCACGGCCACGGCCACTGGCACCGCCACGGCCACCGGTCGCTGTACTTGAAGTGCTGGCCAGGCTACTCTGTTGGGAAGCCACCTGCTGTGTTCCCAATGATTCTGCTGATGCTGAAGATGGGCCAGCTGCCGATTGGCCTGATGTCGATGGCCCATCTGGCTGCTCTTCCCCCAATGGCTTTTCTGGGTTGATGGGGACATAGGTGGTGCTGGAGTCCATCTGAGCAAATAGGTCCTGCAACTCCTGCTCTTCCTCAGATAGAGATGCAGACATGTGTGCAACAACATTGCATTTGGCAAACACACCTTTATATACTAGTTCTGTAATTGGCGTACATCAGCGACACCCTGCGTTCCGTACGGCCGCGTTCCGTACGGCCGCGTCAACCGTGCGGCGCATAGGCCACGCCCCTTGCTGCTGAAAATTTTTTCAAAAAAACCTGGCAAACTGAGTAAGTCTGATTTAGTAGGTAAATGCAGATTTGTACACCAATCACCAAATAAAACTGAGGTCAGTATATGTGAATGTACATCTGTACTGTGCACTTGTTTGGTATGTAGTACAAATTACAATACCCATTCCATATGTAAATCCAGTCCACCACTTAGGCACAAGTAATCAGTGCTAGCATCCAAATCACATGTGAAAGCTCTCCAAATTCAGCCTTGATGCTAGCTTCTTTTCATTCCACCTCTCTAGTATGGGCCAGTAGAAGGTAAGTGTACACATGGCAGCATGGCCTAATATTGGTAAAAGGTCTGCCACTATTTGCTATGTTTCTGCTGCATAGCTTTCATTATAAAATAGCTGTTTAGTACCGTGTTGAGTTAGGTGTAAGTGGCTAGTGATGCAGACTATTTCACCTGTTGCTTATACCCATGTTTGGTGAATGTTATAGATTATATATAATGGGTTCCCATCTTATTTTACACTGTCTGTTTAGGAGATAGTATGTAATGGCATGGTCTGCTAAACTATGCAAAGGTACAGCAAGTGTGGGTTTGCGATGCAATGGGTTAGCCGTCTGTTCTGGCGCATACACGCTGTTACTGTAAAAATGAACAATAAAGTTAATACCAAATATCACTCTGATCAACCAATGACAGGACATGATCACTTGATTTGTGCCATTGCTAAGATGGCGGCCTATGGCAGAGCAGCCCCTTTTTCCCCTGCAGAGTTAAGGACACTGGTCGCCGTTATGGAGACCAGGCTGGGCCGTGCAGGGCCCTTCATAACGAACCGGCAGAAGCGTAATGCCTATGCGGTGGCCCGCCGGCGCATATACGCCCGCACGCAGGTGCAGCGGACCATCGCACAGCTGGTGCGGCAGCGGTGGTCCGACTTGAGACGTCGCCAGACGGATTTGCTCCAGCAAATCAGGGCCAGCATAGCGAGATGTGAGTTTTTATACATTAAATGGCCATTTGTACATGATTGCTTACATGACATTATTTAAGACAATAAGGTCACCAGCCTGATCATGAGTTAAACATGGCATACAGTATATGTGTGCTACTTCCTGTCTGACACCCTGTAATGGTCATAAAATATGTTATTGGGGAGGATTAATGTTTGTGATGCTTGCAATGGGCCAAATGTCACAGCATACCTGCCATGTTACAGGCTGTGTTTTGTAAAGGCCACTAAGGAGCTGTTTGCCTGTACAATTATCTGTACTTATAACCTTTGCATTTATAGCTTGATAAGGCTTAATACAAATGACCACTAATTGGCACTTTTTTGTTTTTTCCCAAACACAGCACGTGATTGAGCAAGACAGGCCCGGGAGGAGGCAGAGGTGGGCCAGGAGGAGCTTGCCCAACCAAGGGACGAGGAGGTGCCTCCTGAGGAAGGGATGGCGGAGGAGGTGCCAGAGGAAGTGGAGGAGGAGGAGGGGTGGGCTGTGGAGGCGCTGCCACCAGAGAAGGAGGTCCCACCAGAGGAGGAGGTGCCACCAGTGGAGGCCCCTGAGGAAGAGGAAGAGGAGGAGGTTGAGGCCTGTGAGGTCGTCCAGGCGGCCGAAATTGGTATGTATACATAAGGATTAATTTATCCTTTTGTCATCTACTATTTGCTATGTAGCACTGGTGATTCAATTGTGTTTTTCAATACTATAAAGTGATAAAACAAACTGGGTAGCAACAGACACACTTAGGGGTTAGATAGGGTGGGCAAACCATCCCTTTCATCCAGGACACATATTAATGACACAGGTTGTGGGGATGGCTTTCAGGTCGATTTTAAGTGTCAATGAACCAGTGTAGTTAATCTGTATCCTGGAAGAAAGGGATGAGGTGCTCATGTAAGGGTTCAATCTGCAGCCTCATATAGGTGAGTAGAGTTTACAGGTGCTTAATTTGACCAAACTAGATTCAGTATGGCATAAATGGAGTATGGACAGGCGTGGCTTAGACTGGAGTAAGAAGTGGTCAGTGCCCCTGGGCCCTCCTGTAGCTAACCACCCCCTGCGTTCTGCATGTATGTTTGGCACCATAATTGTTTGTTGATTTTGTGTTTGTAATGATTTTGTGCATGGGAGTGGGTTAGTGCTGCAGCTTCACCTAACTGGCATTATGACAATGATTTCTGGAGCAGACCATCAGCAGGCAAGCCATGCTTGATTGCAGAAATGTACTGAGCATTCCTGAGAGTTGCCTAACTCCCCTGCCACGCTCCATCATATAACAGACACTGAACTTTGTTTGCAGAATTGGGATTGGTGCAGCGCGTGACATGCTTCTCAGAGCTTAGTCATGGGTGGGTTTGGATTGAGAAGGAGCACTATGACTGTGAGGTGTTCTACAGAGTAAAGGGTAGAGGGGAAAAAACAGGCTTTCCATGTAGTATGTATGCATGTATGTATAGATGTATGTGTCATATATATATAGTTATATATGTGTCTTTATACATATATATATATATATATATATATATATATATATATATATATATATATATATACACACACACCTGTCACGGTGCATGTTTAAAATTTAGGTATGACTATGTTAAATGTATGCATGAATATCATTATTAATTTTTCCATTTTTATTTGGTCCACAGATGAGCCAGCCCAAGCACAAGAGGGTCTCCGTGGGGCCCTCTTCCGAATTCGAGCCCACATGCGCCAGGTCATGGCGGAATTGGACCGCCTACTGGATGGGGCAAATTAATTTATTTCTTTTTTCTATAATTTATATGTTTTGTAAAGTTAATAAATAGTTAATTACAGTTCGAAGTTGTCCGTGTTTTTTTTTTAAATGGAAAAGTATATGTGTAACTTGTTTATAATCTTTTAAATAAGCAAACTGTACATACTGTATATAGATTATGTTATGTTGACATGCTGTAAGGGTTAATGTGTGTAATGAATATAGTAGTAATGTGTTTCAGTATATATTAGGATTTAATTGATTCAAATAGACAACAATCCCTTTTTAATGAGGTTGCCTAATTGCATAAGTGGGTCATGTGTTCGCTGTGTGTGCTCAGAAAAATAGTGTTGTATTGAGCGTAAATACTCCGCATCGGTGCATACGGCCAGGTTCCCGTACGTTCTAACACGGTAAGACCGTGCTTACGCTGTAAGACCGTGCAGAATCTGTACGTGTCCACCGCACACGCAAGGTTTTTAGGTCGTCCGTACACACGCCCTGTTCTTAAAGAGTGAGTCCGTCCGAATGCGGAGGCTCAATGGGCGTTTCTACGGACGATGTCCGCATAGCAATGCGTGCGGCCCGCTCCGTAACAATTTGGGAAAGTACGCACCGATCAGAATAAGGCCCTATGTTTTCCATGTGACATAGAACTTAACAGTCTGACTCAGAACACTTAATGGCATCAGCAGGAGATCATACTGTATATAAGTGTTCTGAAATCATTCCTTTTTTAAGGACCAAAATGACTATGCACCATGTATGTCTAATGAATATTTCCAACAGAAATATTAACACTGGCACTAATTCTACACTGATATTGCTGTGGTTTCTCACTGTGTCAGGATAAGAATAGTACATTTATCATTAGAACATATAGCAAGTATTATTGCTAATAGTTATTTCTCTTGGGCAATATAATGATCTTAAGAAATAGAAATTTGGTGATGTGATATCTCTGAAATAAAGTAATCTTTAAGCTAGTATATATAAATGAAAGTGTTGAATAAAAATATCAATGTACCAAACATATTAAAGGCTAAATCCATCTTTATTTTATAAACCTACCTCTATCGCTAATTATTGGTTTGATACATTATGTGAGTTTAGTCGGTGACTTATGTATATTTATATAGTAAGAACAAACAATTACATAATAACATTTAAATACAATAGTTCCCTTGATATTGTTTTTTTACTGGTCACCATAAACAGGTTAAGCATACATTGCTAATTTTTGTCCCTACATCTAGGGCCCTACATCTATGGCAAATTCCATTCAAGGCTCTCGGTAGCGATATCCTGCATCGTCCTGCATGTACAGTCAACAGAGGATGTCATAGTGCGTACACACTGGACGACATTCTGATTTTGTTGTCCTGACCCACTGGAATTGGCAAAATCGGTAAGATTGTCATTCAGCGTGAACACAGCTTTAGGGAGATATTCAATCTCTATCCCCGACAGAATTGAACAGGGGATCTCGGCAGAACGAGCCTGACTTCACAAGTAGTCGGGCTCGTTCTGTGAGAACGACCGGGAATTGTCAAGCTCCCGGCTGCAGCTCGCCGATTACCGGCCGTAGCATGCAGCCACACCCCCTTGTCATGCTGCGGCAGGCGGGACATAGAATCCAGCCTGCAAATTCTCGGTCGAACAGACCGAGAACGGGACAGGGTCATGGCTGTCGGGCCAGCGCTACAGCCGTGACCCAACATTGAATACCCCCTTAGACCTATTTGTAATAAATATAAATCAGCAGAGACCAAAACAAAATGACATATCTTTAGCTGCTGCCAATAGATTCAGCTTCATCTGCATACAATCATAGTGAAGTGTATTTATCAGGACAGAAATGTACTTAGTCTACCAACTAATGCTACAATGTGTCACAGACCCTCTGGGCAGGTTTAACAAGTATTAATATGGTACCAGTTTCCCTGATTTGTTAAGCAAACGCCTGAGGCAGGTGTGATGAGGAGACACGGGCATACACAGACTATGGTTTTTGTAAGGAGAAGGGGTGGGCATAGATACTATATGAATACAAAGAATACAGCTATCTAAAGTGACACTGAATTGGTATAGCAGAAGCATGACAGCACAGACTGAGATTGGGATATGATGAGGGCATGTAGTGAATGTTCATGGAAAATTGATGTCTTGCCATGGAACCATCTGGCTGTGTGTTGTCTATGCCTAAGAAAGGTTTTGATAGCCACTGGCCTTAAGCAAGCAGAAGAAGTGGGTCAGCAAAGCGTTGCTTTCCTTCTAATTCTAGCTGTTAAAAAAGCTGATAACAAAGATGTTGACCTTAAGTGAGAGATAAATGTATCACGTACGGTCTATGGACAAAGAAAAATTAACCCAATTACTGCCGGCCTATGACTTGTAAGTGCTAAATGGAAATATCACATATAGAAATGTACTAGAAAAGGCTATTATTAATAAAATACAATAAAGCTTTTAGAGCAAAGAGACAGAGTTTCAGATTTGTGACCTGTCCAACCTTTAATCACGTCTCAGCCAGCGCTGGGAACGCTGACTGAGATAACAGATTACAGATTTATTTTAAAACAAAAGGGTCTAAGAAAATGATAGTGATAAAAATGTGTGCCTCATAGCGTTGGCATTGTATTATCGTTTGTAAAACATAGGTGCTTTATAAATAACACATTGGGCAGTATTCAATGAAAATAATCGTGGCGTGCAGTGAATCCTGTTTAGGATTCACTGCACAGTCGCCGTGTTCCGGAGCCTCGCTGTCCCCCTGCTATCCCCGTATTCAATGTCGCAGGGGCTTGCTGCCCCTGACGGCGAATCTTAACCCCTGCGGCATCCCGCAGGGAGCCGGGGGATGGCGGCAGGCAAGGAGATGGAAGTCTCCCTGCCTGCCCCAGATCGTATGTGGAGGGGAGGAGGGCTCCCCGGGACCCAGGCAGCACAAGCTTCCCCCCGAGAGTGCCAGCAGTGGACCGGGTATTCACTGCTCCTGATTGTGCATATGTAATGATTGGGAGCAGTGAATATATGAATATCTAATGAGCGGCTCTCGGCTCCCAGCCCCCTGCTGGCTGTTATGTGTAAAAAATAATAATATTTTTTTAATTAAATATATATTCCTGTGCTATAAGCACATGAATAAAAATAACATGTCTATTCACAGAATAAAATTCCTGATTTTTTGACACCAAATGTAAAAAAAACAACAACTTTATTTTAAAAGTTCACATTCCACTTCATCATGAAAAGATGGCGATTTGCTACACAGCGACACACGGCGAAAATCACTTAGAAAGACGGCGAGAAGTGCACGTTGAATAGGGTGATTCACTCTCTGACACAAAAAATCACCTTCCAATGCGAAAATAGCACAAATTCGCCATAACACATGGCGAATTGGCCTCATTGAATACTGCCCATTGTGTTAGTTTTCCTTATTTACATTTGTCTGTCTACATCTGGAAAATAAGCAAGGCTTTCCATGCAGTGTTTCCCTATTTGTCCTCACTGTACATCACTGCTCTGGTGCTCTAGTGGTGATTTAAATGGTACTGTGGCTCCTCAAGTGCCTCAGCCTAACCCTATGTTACTTGCTCATCTCTACCCCATCTGTGTTACCCCTGTTTGACTGTCCCTCCCCTTTAGAACGTAAGATCTTTCCTCATGTGCTTTTCTTTCTCTTACTTAAACCATCTTTGACGGCACCAAATCCTATGGTTTTCTGCCATGATGGTACTTATTCCAGTATCCTATGCTGATGCAGCTATGGTTATGTACTCTTTACTTGTCCTCTACTGTATTCATCTGTAAGTCACTGTTTTGACTATTCATTTATGTACCCTGTAACTGGGGGCTGCGGATCCCTTGTGGCACCATATAAATAAAGGATAATAATAATAAAAAAAAATAATAATAATGACATTTCAGATTTTGTTTGGATGGAATTTAATTTGCTTTAATTATTTAAAGACAAATCATACTTGCCAACTCTCCTTTATTGTCTACCTGAAATAGCAGCAAATTCCCAGCCTCCCTGAAGAACCTTACCCCCATTATGTATCTGTTATATTCTTTGGAAAAATTATCATAGATTTATACATTGAAATATGATCATCAGTGCCATTTCCATGCATTGGTTAAGACACATTTGGGTAGATGCACAGTATTAAACTTGGTGAAATGATAAAGATGTTGTAAAGTGGAAAGTGATAGTCAGTTGCTAACTGAAAATGACAGTTAAGGGCTGACTATAGAACAATATTATGCATACACACTGTCCAATATTGTTCACATATTGGTCAGTGACATCACCCATCCCCCTTTCCGTACATGCAGTTGCTGAAGATATTGTCAGATTGAACTGTATTTATAGACGATAGAGGGGTCGAGCAGATAAAGATGCGCTGGAGTGTGCGGCATTATTAATATTGGGCATACACACTGGCCGATGATAGCAATGTATCAGCAATGTATCGTTAACTATATCGGTATTGTGCATATCGTTAACGATATATCACCCAGTGTGTATCCAGCTTATCAGTGTGTTTTCATCAACAAGTACAGTAGATCTTACTAAGTGCTTTGAGACTTATTTACATTTGGATGTATGTAATTTGTCTGACATGCTGCTTAGATGTTGCAGTACACATTCACCTTAACACAGCGCTTATACTGTAGGTGTTACTTTCACAAGCTGCCTCAGCTGCATTTTCAAATGTAGGCAAGTATAAGCCACACGGATCTACCCATGGGATTTAGCATGTGCTGTAGCAATGCACAATGGCTATAGCATAAGCAGTGGCGTAGCTACGTTTTGGGCGCCCCCCCACCATTAGGGGGGGCGCCCCCCCGCCCCGCTAAGCACCCCTACCCCCCCCTGCCCCGCCGCCCCGCCGCCCATGCAAACCCCCCCTCAATCCCCTTACCTATCACGCTGGTCCCGGCAGCTCCGTTCTTCTGCTGAGGACCACCAGAAAATGGCCGCCCCCATACAGCAGACAGTTTCAGAGAACTGTGTGCTATATGGGGGCGGCCATTTTCTGGTGGTCCTCAGCAGAAGAACTGAGCCGCCGGGACCAGCGCGATAGGTAAGTCTGCGGGGGATTGGGGGGGTTAACTATAGCACCGCAGCCCCCGGTGCCCCCACATGCACAGCGCCCCCCCCGCGGTGGCGGGGGCTGCGGTGCTATAGTTACGCCCCTGAGCATAAGTCACTATTCCCTGTGCTATAAAAACAGTTTATATGTAAATTAAATTAAAATGAATAACGACATTCAAGTAAAGCAGTTTTAACCGTAGAACACATACAGGGGTAATAAAATACCCTAAAGAATCACTTGAATTTACTACCTGCCAAAATGATGTACAGTACGTGTTCTAGGGTTAAGAGAAATGGACCATTTAATAAGATGTGCCTACCAGCTAAGAGACAATTTGAAAATAACTAAGGGGCCGATTTTGACGCAGTCGCTAGGGTGCAAATATGGCCCAGTCCCCGATGTTTGGGGTTTGCGCATGCACAAAGGAGTGAACGGTTTTGGCGAGTTTCACACCTGCCGGGCCATTTGCTCTCAGAAGGGAGGGCCGGGGGCTAGCAGGGTGTGGGCATAAGGGTACACCCAGCATTTCATGGGCATGCTTACAAAAATGGTGAGTGCGCCCACAAAAACACTGAGTGGGCCCCTGCGAAAGCAGACGAGTCGATGCCTGCTCAAAGCAGGCGACGGAAGCAACACGATGTCAGCACCCGCCCCGAATTCGGCCGTCTCTGATCTCAATCTTGACTTTTAGTAACAATCAGAAGAGAAATCATTTGATGGTGAGCGTCCATCCAATGATTTCTCTTTTGTTTGGCCATATGCCAATGGCTGTGTATGCGGACATCGCACTAGCGAGAGGACTCCAGGTGGCGAAGGGGGAGGCGAGTGTTTGGTGGGGCGGCAGATGGCGTTTACCTGTTTGCTAGGCTGCGAGTATATGCAGCCTACCAATCAGGCCTTAAGGGTGAATTGAGCCCTCTGGAACTGTTCTGCATTAGTGCCATTCCTACTCTTATCTGATGTGTGGTCATTTCCAACAGAGCTGCTCATTGTCATGTCCTCATCCAGAGCTAAATCTGTGCCAGGAAAAACTCTGATTTGTAGACTTGCCTTTTCTTTTGATCATTCCCTAGGAGCATGTGTCAGGCAGGCTTGGCTTCCTGAGAAAAATGGGAAAGGTGGATCTACAGTATGCTGCGCAATTTAAACCACATGCCGCTGGTTACAGAGTACACTAAGTAACACATCGAAGTTACTACTGTCATAACAAAAATTTTGGGGTGGGTATACAATGATATAAGCGCTTGATGGTTAACTATGTGCAAAACCTAGTGGAACAGCAACAAATGGATATCACCACATGTAGATCCCCCAGTGGGATAATATCACTTAGGCCATTACCATGTGTACAGGTACAGGTCTGTGAATGACAATCTCCCTTATAAAGGAAGGGAAAAATGGAGACACAGAATCGTGCAGGTCAATAAATATATATATTTTTAAAATAAAATTGCACTTACAATAAAGTGACTTGGTAAAAGACACAAGAACAACAACACAGGCAAAACAGCAAGGCAGGTAGATGTATATTGGGCATCCAACTCCAGTCCCAATGTTCGGATCAGGGGCCACAGTCAGGAATCCCACAGCCAGCAGAGCCTCCAATGTAAAGGCCAGTTACCACACTTAAGGGGTTTTGGTAACTGCAACAAAGAAGTATTGTAACTGTTGAACCATAACTGCTATTTAAAATCTATTTCCAGCAATTCCTGATGTTGTTTAACATGTTACATGGCCCCCTTTCCATTTTTAAGGTGGCCGATATCAAGATGGCGCCCATGTTTAGTACATACCCTAAAAGATAGCCCACCTCATCCATACCTTACTAAAGAATTTCCTGCACAGTTTTTGAAACAATAGGGTGTACTGTGACTTTTAATCACCTATCTGATTGCGTTCTATAGCTGTATATTCTAATTATGTTCAGATTACTCTCAGTTGTAGCAGTTTAGCTAATTCATTTAGTTGTGGCCACATTTCTTCTTTAATTGTTTAAATGAAGTGTTTAGTGTTTATCCGTTGTGGTTTGTTTTTTTGAAGTGATATGTTGCATCTGTCATGTAATAAATGTTAAAACACTAGCTGTTCTTAAAATAATTGTACTGTGTCTTGTCGTGAACATTCCCATAAAAATCCCCATAAAAATGCTGGGCGTTCCCATGGGAATTCGGACAGGACGTGGGGTGCTGGGGGCGGGCGGCTGATGTCACATGGCGTCAGCCGCCCACCCTGTTTTTGAATGGATGGCCGCAAATATAAGTCAGTCGCACTTAGTGGGAGAATAGACTAGTATGCCGAGCATAGCGAGGCATCGTGCCCGAAGCATGCAAGGGGATGCGGTGCACCGATACGGTAACCATGTCGTCTACAATCAGGACAAAAATATGAAAAACCCATGTCGACCTTTTGTTGACCTAATGCATGTGTTGACCTTGTGACCCTGTCAACCTTAGCCATGATCTAGGTGTCACTATTTCAGGGGACTTAAAAGCAGGTAGGCAATGTAACAAATCAATGAAGAAGGCAAGTCAGATGCTTGGTTGCATAGGGAGAGGTATCAGCAGTAGAAAGAAGTAGTAATGCCACTGTATAGGTCATTGGTACGACCTCACCTAGAGTACTGTGTTCAGTTCTGGAGGCCATATCTCCAGAAGGATATAAATACATTAGAGACTGTACAAAGAAGAGCAACTAAAATGGTGCATGGCCTACATCACAAAACGTACCAGGAAAGACTAAAAGATCTTAATATGTATACTTTAGAGCAGAGAAGGGAAAGGGGGGACATGATAGAAACTTTCAAATATATCAAGGGCTTTAACAAGGTACAGGTGGGAGACATTCTTCACAGGAAGAGGAGCAGCAGAACAGGAGGACATGCACTGAAACTAGAGGGAGGAAGATTCAGGGGAAATGTGAGGAAGAATTACTTCACAGAAAGAGTAGTAGATAAGTGGAATAGCCTCCCATCAGAGGTGGTAGACGCAAATACAGTAGTACAATTTAAACATGCTTGGGATAAGCATATTGATATCCTTACAAAAAAATAAGGATCAAATATGGTTTGAGGTAACATGTTTAAAAAAAGAGGCAGACTAGATGGGCCAAGTGGTTCTTCTCTGACGTCAAATTCTATGTTTCTATGTTTCTATGTCGACCTTTTTTGTGTCAACCTGAGGCCTGTTGCCTGAGGCCTGTTGCTCCTTTCTTATTTTGTATGGCAAATATTCAATTGATTAGCTTAGATGGCACACTATTGAGTTCTTAATTGAACTGTATTTATATTATTCAAACAGAATAAATACTGCATTCCTATGAACATTATTTAAACCTGGCCAAATAGAACATACTGTATCATAGAAAAGTGTGCATAGAAAATAAAGTGTATTAACCCCTTCAGTGGCAATCCCGAGAACTTTCCGGGCTGTGCCTCAGTGCCCAGTCTGGCAAGCCCGGAAAATTCTGGGGATTGCCACTGTTTACAGCCGGGCAGCGCTGCTGAGTTCAATCACTGAACTCAGGCAGCTTCAGCGCTGCCCGGCTCCCTCCCCTCTGCGGCGCCTCTGGCTCCCTCCTCCTCCCCCTCCCCTCCGGGTTTTGTATGAAGTCCCCGGCGCCAGCTTATGACAAGCCGGCTGCCGGGGACAGGGTGCAGCATGGGGGGGCGCAGGTCTGGGCAGCCGCTGATTGACAGTGCAGCGGCACTGCCCGGACCAAGGGAGCAAGTGATGTTTTTTTTTTAAGGAAGCGCTCCCCATAAAAAAACTCGCCCAGTGGGGAGCGCCCCCCCAAAAAAGGTACTTGTTTCCTAGCACGGCGCCTGCGATTTCAATTGTATCCATCGGGTCCAAAAAAATTGCATCGCATGCAACCAAATCGCATACGATGCGATCAACACGATCGATGCGATTTTTAAATTGGAACCAATGTAAAATGGTCCCTGAGACCCGATTTTACATTGGGCCCAATGTTAAATGCCCCCCAGACCCCAATTTTCATTGTATACCCACCCTGATGGGTCAAATTCCCCCTCATTGTTAACGCCACCCCACGATGAACGCCAACCCGAAGCTTGGCGAGCGCAGTGAGCCCGCGAGGGGCGGCGGTACGCATCCTACGACCTTTTCATACCCCCACTATCCACGTCGGCGTGGAGTTGATTTTATATAGTGTGGTGAGCGCAGCGAGCCACCAAGCCCTAAGTGTGGCGAGCGCTGTGAGCCCCGCAAGGGGACGTGCATTACTTCAAAGGTATTACGCGGCTGCTTGCCACGCTTCGGGCTCGGTGGCTCGCTGCTGGACGCGATTTTTTAATTGTCGGGGAAAAGGCTAAAAATAGCCCTAAAATTGCGTCGGTCGCGTCCATCGCATACCTTAAGTTAGGGTATGCAATCACCTACGACGGGAGCCGTGCTAGGAAACAAGTACCAAAAAACCACCACTGAACGGGTTAAAACCAATACGCATGCTCTGAATTCTTCGTCATGCATTTTTCCTAAATAGAATCTTTCAATTTGTAAAACAATTTTACTAATGACAACTTAATAATCAGCTTGAAAAAAAAATGTTTTTGCTATTGTTAATACATAAATCTAGAATGGCCTGTATTAATTATACATCCCAATGCATGAAAATAATCAAAGGTGAAGACAACAAAAATAATAAAGAGGAAGAAAGACAATGTAATAAAAAAGAAAAAAGGGGACAGAAGAGGGACTTCGAGATGGCATGGGAGAGTTGGGATGGTGGGACAGAGAGTGATCTACAGATAAAGTGGCAGAGAGAGAGAGAGAGGGGGGAGGGAGAGAGAGAGAGAGGAGGGAGAGGGAGGTAGCAGTAGTGAAAGGGGGGGTTGGAGTCGGGGTGGCATCTAGCAATACCAGACGCAACAGCTACACTATAATGGTAAGTTTTATATATATAATTCACATAAATATTTGTTATTTTTAACAATATCAATGCGCTGCACAAGATACAGCAGCTTCTTTACTTTCCTCCTGAATTTCTGGGACACAGGATTGGCAGGTCAGAAACAAGGTTTACACAGATTTCTAAATGTTGTCACAATTAAACTACAAGAAGACAGATATGGGCTCACCCATAAAATGCTCAACGTTCCCCTGCTCAAACACCCTGCTTGCTCCCTTCCATCCCCTCTCAGAACGAACACCTCGGCATGTGTGATAACTCACCGAAGGTGCTCATACAGGGGGTTTGCAAATGCGCATATCCACTCATGCGCAGACCCACACCATCAGCCAGGAACCAAATTCTACCCACTCCAAGCGGGTTTGAATAACCCCATAATTCTATGTATGTTTTATATAACTAAAAAAGCAACAAAAACTAATTTTGTCCCAAATAATTTGCACATCAAGTTCTACACAACATTCGTACAATATGCTAGTGCTTAGCTCTTGAGCTCACTTATGTTCTGTCTTGGATATTGATTTTTAGCTTGCATGTAAGTTTCTTTGATACACTGCACAATACAGACATCTACGTTGTGTTTGGAACTTGTGACCTTAGCATTATTGAACATTGAAAGTGGTGTGTTTCTTTTATGAATCTGCAAAATGACTTGCACAAGTTTTCTATGAGCTATTCATGTCTAACAATGGACAATGTTAGAGAATTACATTCTCTGCTGTTTTCATTTTGGTATTTTAATGTACCTTCCATTCCTTTTTCACCTAAGTAAACCATAAAGTTCATTAACCCTTTAGTTTGTGTATGAATATCAATGGGGTTATTTATTAATTAAAATATCCTGCAAAATAAACCAATTCCAACTATCAATTCAGTGGCTCCCATAACCGGATTATCTCATTTTCCATCTAGGCTCGCCTCTCAGCCAGTGTTATTTTCGGTGATGAAAATTGGGACTAAAACTATTCATCAACAAAGATTTTTCTGTGGCTACAATGTATCGATACCGAAAATAGGAATTTCTTAATAACAAAAATGTTGACTAAACAATTAATCAATTGACTGGACAATAATGCTGTATCATTTTCATCCGGACACCTCCAGGTTGTATTTTTTGAGTGATTGATTTATTGGATTCTTAAATGAATAAAACTGTGTTTTATACAGTTTTATCCATCCTCTCTGTCTCTAGATTTAGTTGCATTTGTATTCGTATAGGTTTACAAATGAACACGCTATCGAAAGAATATGTATTGTATTATCCATTTACTCCAATGTTATTTTGAAATTGACGAACATTCCGTGTAATAAAATACGTGCGTATACAATTTGTAAACTGAACTGTAACAAAAATACAACTAAAAATACGCCTTGATTTTGAGGAGTAATTTACATGGTGAAGATTTCACATGTGAAACTTTTCATATATTCATATATTACCACACAGCTACTCCCCTGCTCAAATGTGTGCCGTATAAAAGGCCATTAAGCAGATACACAGCACACTAACAATGAATGAAGACAGATAAAAAAATTGACAGACTCAAAATACGACACACTTACAAAGCTACTATACCAACAACGATCACTGGACAACTTGCACAAGAAAAATGCACTCAGAAAATTGTAACTACAATGAGCAAAACTTCAACCAAACTCCACATACTCACCACACTCTCTTCTCCACGTCTAGCTAAACCCACAAGGAGCTTGGGCGTGTTGGGGGCTTATATATGGCTGGGAGAACACTCCTAAGTTTGAAACTTTCAGCCAATCAAAAAAGTCTCCTGGCGATAGAATTGGACAATTGTCGTCCCACACCAGCTGACAGAAGGGGGAGTGCACACACAGGAGAGACGCTTCTGCTCTGTTCCGTCAGTGCTAGTCCCCTACACCTCCCCGCAGCTCCCCCACAGCCCCTATTCCCTGCCCATCTCTCTGAAGCGGAGACGGACAGGGAAACTGCTCCCTGCCGCCTTGCTGACAGGGACGCACAAGCGTTCGAGGCGCTCGCACGTTCGAGACGCTCGCATGTCCCTGTTAGATAGAGCTTCTGTCCGACAGCCTGCTCCAGCTCAGAACATCTGGCCATCCCGCAGGCTGGCTGACAGGTGATCCATCTGTAGATACGCAAAGAACAATACGAATATGCATGGAAAAATACATCCCCATACCACTAAAGATGAGATCCACTGACTAAATCTTTACTAAGACAAAAATAATTTTTTTTTTACTAAAATGTGACATTTAATTTTGGCACATTTTAAGAAAGTGACTAAGACTAAAACTTAATTGGAAAGCCTTGCCAAAGTGAACACTGCTCTCAGCCAGTGCTCACTAGGAAATAAGCCCAAATTTATCCCATTTTTTTTACAAATAATATGGGAAAGGAGCCCAAACCAGTATGTTACTACCATGGCATTGTAATCTCCAGTGGCCATGGAAACCGGGGGAAGGGGGTTACTGATTACCAAGGCCTGACTTTGTTCTTGAAAAAACTATTAAATGTGATAAATGTTCCCTTTGAAATGGCTATTATTCTTTTGCGAAGGCATGGCTTTGCTTCCTAGATTTAGCCATACATTCCCAGTACCCAAGCCACATTGATCTCTCAATGCTGGTGGCCAATCTCTCTACTGGTGGCCAATCCACAAAGAGTTTGTGCTTAGCATTGGGAAGTCCTAGGCTGACACTTGACCAGTGGCGTAACTAGAAATTTTGTGCCCCCCCTGCCAAAAAAAAGTTTCTGGTGCCCCAGCTCCCATATAATAGTGATTTCTATGCTCTTTGCCAGGGTGCTACATGCTCATTGCCAGGGGGTTCCCTACTCACAGCCAGTAAGACCTCTAGCATTTGTCTCCTCCAAGGAGGTGGCCATTTTTGTATGGCCATTTGGTACTTGGGTATTTTCACGACGCCTAGTATCACTTAGAAAGACGGCGAGAAGTGCACGTTGAATAGGGTGATTCACTCTCTGACACAAAAAATCACCTTCCAATGCGAAAATAGCACAAATTCGCCATAACACATGGCGAATTGGCCTCATTGAATACTGCCCATTGTGTTAGTTTTCCTTATTTACATTTGTCTGTCTACATCTGGAAAATAAGCAAGGCTTTCCATGCAGTGTTTCCCTATTTGTCCTCACTGTACATCACTGCTCTGGTGCTCTAGTGGTGATTTAAATGGTACTGTGGCTCCTCAAGTGCCTCAGCCTAACCCTATGTTACTTGCTCATCTCTACCCCATCTGTGTTACCCCTGTTTGACTGTCCCTCCCCTTTAGAACGTAAGATCTTTCCTCATGTGCTTTTCTTTCTCTTACTTAAACCATCTTTGACGGCACCAAATCCTATGGTTTTCTGCCATGATGGTACTTATTCCAGTATCCTATGCTGATGCAGCTATGGTTATGTACTCTTTACTTGTCCTCTACTGTATTCATCTGTAAGTCACTGTTTTGACTATTCATTTATGTACCCTGTAACTGGGGGCTGCGGATCCCTTGTGGCACCATATAAATAAAGGATAATAATAATAAAAAAAAATAATAATAATGACATTTCAGATTTTGTTTGGATGGAATTTAATTTGCTTTAATTATTTAAAGACAAATCATACTTGCCAACTCTCCTTTATTGTCTACCTGAAATAGCAGCAAATTCCCAGCCTCCCTGAAGAACCTTACCCCCATTATGTATCTGTTATATTCTTTGGAAAAATTATCATAGATTTATACATTGAAATATGATCATCAGTGCCATTTCCATGCATTGGTTAAGACACATTTGGGTAGATGCACAGTATTAAACTTGGTGAAATGATAAAGATGTTGTAAAGTGGAAAGTGATAGTCAGTTGCTAACTGAAAATGACAGTTAAGGGCTGACTATAGAACAATATTATGCATACACACTGTCCAATATTGTTCACATATTGGTCAGTGACATCACCCATCCCCCTTTCCGTACATGCAGTTGCTGAAGATATTGTCAGATTGAACTGTATTTATAGACGATAGAGGGGTCGAGCAGATAAAGATGCGCTGGAGTGTGCGGCATTATTAATATTGGGCATACACACTGGCCGATGATAGCAATGTATCAGCAATGTATCGTTAACTATATCGGTATTGTGCATATCGTTAACGATATATCACCCAGTGTGTATCCAGCTTATCAGTGTGTTTTCATCAACAAGTACAGTAGATCTTACTAAGTGCTTTGAGACTTATTTACATTTGGATGTATGTAATTTGTCTGACATGCTGCTTAGATGTTGCAGTACACATTCACCTTAACACAGCGCTTATACTGTAGGTGTTACTTTCACAAGCTGCCTCAGCTGCATTTTCAAATGTAGGCAAGTATAAGCCACACGGATCTACCCATGGGATTTAGCATGTGCTGTAGCAATGCACAATGGCTATAGCATAAGCAGTGGCGTAGCTACGTTTTGGGCGCCCCCCCACCATTAGGGGGGGCGCCCCCCCGCCCCGCTAAGCACCCCTACCCCCCCCTGCCCCGCCGCCCCGCCGCCCATGCAAACCCCCCCTCAATCCCCTTACCTATCGCGCTGGTCCCGGCAGCTCCGTTCTTCTGCTGAGGACCACCAGAAAATGGCCGCCCCCATACAGCAGACAGTTTCAGAGAACTGTGTGCTATATGGGGGCGGCCATTTTCTGGTGGTCCTCAGCAGAAGAACTGAGCCGCCGGGACCAGCGCGATAGGTAAGTCTGCGGGGGATTGGGGGGGTTAACTATAGCACCGCAGCCCCCGGTGCCCCCACATGCACAGCGCCCCCCCCGCGGTGGCGGGGGCTGCGGTGCTATAGTTACGCCCCTGAGCATAAGTCACTATTCCCTGTGCTATAAAAACAGTTTATATGTAAATTAAATTAAAATGAATAACGACATTCAAGTAAAGCAGTTTTAACCGTAGAACACATACAGGGGTAATAAAATACCCTAAAGAATCACTTGAATTTACTACCTGCCAAAATGATGTACAGTACGTGTTCTAGGGTTAAGAGAAATGGACCATTTAATAAGATGTGCCTACCAGCTAAGAGACAATTTGAAAATAACTAAGGGGCCGATTTTGACGCAGTCGCTAGGGTGCAAATATGGCCCAGTCCCCGATGTTTGGGGTTTGCGCATGCACAAAGGAGTGAACGGTTTTGGCGAGTTTCACACCTGCCGGGCCATTTGCTCTCAGAAGGGAGGGCCGGGGGCTAGCAGGGTGTGGGCATAAGGGTACACCCAGCATTTCATGGGCATGCTTACAAAAATGGTGAGTGCGCCCACAAAAACACTGAGTGGGCCCCTGCGAAAGCAGACGAGTCGATGCCTGCTCAAAGCAGGCGACGGAAGCAACACGATGTCAGCACCCGCCCCGAATTCGGCCGTCTCTGATCTCAATCTTGACTTTTAGTAACAATCAGAAGAGAAATCATTTGATGGTGAGCGTCCATCCAATGATTTCTCTTTTGTTTGGCCATATGCCAATGGCTGTGTATGCGGACATCGCACTAGCGAGAGGACTCCAGGTGGCGAAGGGGGAGGCGAGTGTTTGGTGGGGCGGCAGATGGCGTTTACCTGTTTGCTAGGCTGCGAGTATATGCAGCCTACCAATCAGGCCTTAAGGGTGAATTGAGCCCTCTGGAACTGTTCTGCATTAGTGCCATTCCTACTCTTATCTGATGTGTGGTCATTTCCAACAGAGCTGCTCATTGTCATGTCCTCATCCAGAGCTAAATCTGTGCCAGGAAAAACTCTGATTTGTAGACTTGCCTTTTCTTTTGATCATTCCCTAGGAGCATGTGTCAGGCAGGCTTGGCTTCCTGAGAAAAATGGGAAAGGTGGATCTACAGTATGCTGCGCAATTTAAACCACATGCCGCTGGTTACAGAGTACACTAAGTAACACATCGAAGTTACTACTGTCATAACAAAAATTTTGGGGTGGGTATACAATGATATAAGCGCTTGATGGTTAACTATGTGCAAAACCTAGTGGAACAGCAACAAATGGATATCACCACATGTAGATCCCCCAGTGGGATAATATCACTTAGGCCATTACCATGTGTACAGGTACAGGTCTGTGAATGACAATCTCCCTTATAAAGGAAGGGAAAAATGGAGACACAGAATCGTGCAGGTCAATAAATATATATATTTTTAAAATAAAATTGCACTTACAATAAAGTGACTTGGTAAAAGACACAAGAACAACAACACAGGCAAAACAGCAAGGCAGGTAGATGTATATTGGGCATCCAACTCCAGTCCCAATGTTCGGATCAGGGGCCACAGTCAGGAATCCCACAGCCAGCAGAGCCTCCAATGTAAAGGCCAGTTACCACACTTAAGGGGTTTTGGTAACTGCAACAAAGAAGTATTGTAACTGTTGAACCATAACTGCTATTTAAAATCTATTTCCAGCAATTCCTGATGTTGTTTAACATGTTACATGGCCCCCTTTCCATTTTTAAGGTGGCCGATATCAAGATGGCGCCCATGTTTAGTACATACCCTAAAAGATAGCCCACCTCATCCATACCTTACTAAAGAATTTCCTGCACAGTTTTTGAAACAATAGGGTGTACTGTGACTTTTAATCACCTATCTGATTGCGTTCTATAGCTGTATATTCTAATTATGTTCAGATTACTCTCAGTTGTAGCAGTTTAGCTAATTCATTTAGTTGTGGCCACATTTCTTCTTTAATTGTTTAAATGAAGTGTTTAGTGTTTATCCGTTGTGGTTTGTTTTTTTGAAGTGATATGTTGCATCTGTCATGTAATAAATGTTAAAACACTAGCTGTTCTTAAAATAATTGTACTGTGTCTTGTCGTGAACATTCCCATAAAAATCCCCATAAAAATGCTGGGCGTTCCCATGGGAATTCGGACAGGACGTGGGGTGCTGGGGGCGGGCGGCTGATGTCACATGGCGTCAGCCGCCCACCCTGTTTTTGAATGGATGGCCGCAAATATAAGTCAGTCGCACTTAGTGGGAGAATAGACTAGTATGCCGAGCATAGCGAGGCATCGTGCCCGAAGCATGCAAGGGGATGCGGTGCACCGATACGGTAACCATGTCGTCTACAATCAGGACAAAAATATGAAAAACCCATGTCGACCTTTTGTTGACCTAATGCATGTGTTGACCTTGTGACCCTGTCAACCTTAGCCATGATCTAGGTGTCACTATTTCAGGGGACTTAAAAGCAGGTAGGCAATGTAACAAATCAATGAAGAAGGCAAGTCAGATGCTTGGTTGCATAGGGAGAGGTATCAGCAGTAGAAAGAAGTAGTAATGCCACTGTATAGGTCATTGGTACGACCTCACCTAGAGTACTGTGTTCAGTTCTGGAGGCCATATCTCCAGAAGGATATAAATACATTAGAGACTGTACAAAGAAGAGCAACTAAAATGGTGCATGGCCTACATCACAAAACGTACCAGGAAAGACTAAAAGATCTTAATATGTATACTTTAGAGCAGAGAAGGGAAAGGGGGAACATGATAGAAACTTTCAAATATATCAAGGGCTTTAACAAGGTACAGGTGGGAGACATTCTTCACAGGAAGAGGAGCAGCAGAACAGGAGGACATGCACTGAAACTAGAGGGAGGAAGATTCAGGGGAAATGTGAGGAAGAATTACTTCACAGAAAGAGTAGTAGATAAGTGGAATAGCCTCCCATCAGAGGTGGTAGACGCAAATACAGTAGTACAATTTAAACATGCTTGGGATAAGCATATTGATATCCTTACAAAAAAATAAGGATCAAATATGGTTTGAGGTAACATGTTTAAAAAAAGAGGCAGACTAGATGGGCCAAGTGGTTCTTCTCTGACGTCAAATTCTATGTTTCTATGTTTCTATGTCGACCTTTTTTGTGTCAACCTGAGGCCTGTTGCCTGAGGCCTGTTGCTCCTTTCTTATTTTGTATGGCAAATATTCAATTGATTAGCTTAGATGGCACACTATTGAGTTCTTAATTGAACTGTATTTATATTATTCAAACAGAATAAATACTGCATTCCTATGAACATTATTTAAACCTGGCCAAATAGAACATACTGTATCATAGAAAAGTGTGCATAGAAAATAAAGTGTATTAACCCCTTCAGTGGCAATCCCGAGAACTTTCCGGGCTGTGCCTCAGTGCCCAGTCTGGCAAGCCCGGAAAATTCTGGGGATTGCCACTGTTTACAGCCGGGCAGCGCTGCTGAGTTCAATCACTGAACTCAGGCAGCTTCAGCGCTGCCCGGCTCCCTCCCCTCTGCGGCGCCTCTGGCTCCCTCCTCCTCCCCCTCCCCTCCGGGTTTTGTATGAAGTCCCCGGCGCCAGCTTATGACAAGCCGGCTGCCGGGGACAGGGTGCAGCATGGGGGGGCGCAGGTCTGGGCAGCCGCTGATTGACAGTGCAGCGGCACTGCCCGGACCAAGGGAGCAAGTGATGTTTTTTTTTTAAGGAAGCGCTCCCCATAAAAAAACTCGCCCAGTGGGGAGCGCCCCCCCAAAAAAGGTACTTGTTTCCTAGCACGGCGCCTGCGATTTCAATTGTATCCATCGGGTCCAAAAAAATTGCATCGCATGCAACCAAATCGCATACGATGCGATCAACACGATCGATGCGATTTTTAAATTGGAACCAATGTAAAATGGTCCCTGAGACCCGATTTTACATTGGGCCCAATGTTAAATGCCCCCCAGACCCCAATTTTCATTGTATACCCACCCTGATGGGTCAAATTCCCCCTCATTGTTAACGCCACCCCACGATGAACGCCAACCCGAAGCTTGGCGAGCGCAGTGAGCCCGCGAGGGGCGGCGGTACGCATCCTACGACCTTTTCATACCCCCACTATCCACGTCGGCGTGGAGTTGATTTTATATAGTGTGGTGAGCGCAGCGAGCCACCAAGCCCTAAGTGTGGCGAGCGCTGTGAGCCCCGCAAGGGGACGTGCATTACTTCAAAGGTATTACGCGGCTGCTTGCCACGCTTCGGGCTCGGTGGCTCGCTGCTGGACGCGATTTTTTAATTGTCGGGGAAAAGGCTAAAAATAGCCCTAAAATTGCGTCGGTCGCGTCCATCGCATACCTTAAGTTAGGGTATGCAATCACCTACGACGGGAGCCGTGCTAGGAAACAAGTACCAAAAAACCACCACTGAACGGGTTAAAACCAATACGCATGCTCTGAATTCTTCGTCATGCATTTTTCCTAAATAGAATCTTTCAATTTGTAAAACAATTTTACTAATGACAACTTAATAATCAGCTTGAAAAAAAAATGTTTTTGCTATTGTTAATACATAAATCTAGAATGGCCTGTATTAATTATACATCCCAATGCATGAAAATAATCAAAGGTGAAGACAACAAAAATAATAAAGAGGAAGAAAGACAATGTAATAAAAAAGAAAAAAGGGGACAGAAGAGGGACTTCGAGATGGCATGGGAGAGTTGGGATGGTGGGACAGAGAGTGATCTACAGATAAAGTGGCAGAGAGAGAGAGAGAGGGGGGAGGGAGAGAGAGAGAGAGGAGGGAGAGGGAGGTAGCAGTAGTGAAAGGGGGGGTTGGAGTCGGGGTGGCATCTAGCAATACCAGACGCAACAGCTACACTATAATGGTAAGTTTTATATATATAATTCACATAAATATTTGTTATTTTTAACAATATCAATGCGCTGCACAAGATACAGCAGCTTCTTTACTTTCCTCCTGAATTTCTGGGACACAGGATTGGCAGGTCAGAAACAAGGTTTACACAGATTTCTAAATGTTGTCACAATTAAACTACAAGAAGACAGATATGGGCTCACCCATAAAATGCTCAACGTTCCCCTGCTCAAACACCCTGCTTGCTCCCTTCCATCCCCTCTCAGAACGAACACCTCGGCATGTGTGATAACTCACCGAAGGTGCTCATACAGGGGGTTTGCAAATGCGCATATCCACTCATGCGCAGACCCACACCATCAGCCAGGAACCAAATTCTACCCACTCCAAGCGGGTTTGAATAACCCCATAATTCTATGTATGTTTTATATAACTAAAAAAGCAACAAAAACTAATTTTGTCCCAAATAATTTGCACATCAAGTTCTACACAACATTCGTACAATATGCTAGTGCTTAGCTCTTGAGCTCACTTATGTTCTGTCTTGGATATTGATTTTTAGCTTGCATGTAAGTTTCTTTGATACACTGCACAATACAGACATCTACGTTGTGTTTGGAACTTGTGACCTTAGCATTATTGAACATTGAAAGTGGTGTGTTTCTTTTATGAATCTGCAAAATGACTTGCACAAGTTTTCTATGAGCTATTCATGTCTAACAATGGACAATGTTAGAGAATTACATTCTCTGCTGTTTTCATTTTGGTATTTTAATGTACCTTCCATTCCTTTTTCACCTAAGTAAACCATAAAGTTCATTAACCCTTTAGTTTGTGTATGAATATCAATGGGGTTATTTATTAATTAAAATATCCTGCAAAATAAACCAATTCCAACTATCAATTCAGTGGCTCCCATAACCGGATTATCTCATTTTCCATCTAGGCTCGCCTCTCAGCCAGTGTTATTTTCGGTGATGAAAATTGGGACTAAAACTATTCATCAACAAAGATTTTTCTGTGGCTACAATGTATCGATACCGAAAATAGGAATTTCTTAATAACAAAAATGTTGACTAAACAATTAATCAATTGACTGGACAATAATGCTGTATCATTTTCATCCGGACACCTCCAGGTTGTATTTTTTGAGTGATTGATTTATTGGATTCTTAAATGAATAAAACTGTGTTTTATACAGTTTTATCCATCCTCTCTGTCTCTAGATTTAGTTGCATTTGTATTCGTATAGGTTTACAAATGAACACGCTATCGAAAGAATATGTATTGTATTATCCATTTACTCCAATGTTATTTTGAAATTGACGAACATTCCGTGTAATAAAATACGTGCGTATACAATTTGTAAACTGAACTGTAACAAAAATACAACTAAAAATACGCCTTGATTTTGAGGAGTAATTTACATGGTGAAGATTTCACATGTGAAACTTTTCATATATTCATATATTACCACACAGCTACTCCCCTGCTCAAATGTGTGCCGTATAAAAGGCCATTAAGCAGATACACAGCACACTAACAATGAATGAAGACAGATAAAAAAATTGACAGACTCAAAATACGACACACTTACAAAGCTACTATACCAACAACGATCACTGGACAACTTGCACAAGAAAAATGCACTCAGAAAATTGTAACTACAATGAGCAAAACTTCAACCAAACTCCACATACTCACCACACTCTCTTCTCCACGTCTAGCTAAACCCACAAGGAGCTTGGGCGTGTTGGGGGCTTATATATGGCTGGGAGAACACTCCTAAGTTTGAAACTTTCAGCCAATCAAAAAAGTCTCCTGGCGATAGAATTGGACAATTGTCGTCCCACACCAGCTGACAGAAGGGGGAGTGCACACACAGGAGAGACGCTTCTGCTCTGTTCCGTCAGTGCTAGTCCCCTACACCTCCCCGCAGCTCCCCCACAGCCCCTATTCCCTGCCCATCTCTCTGAAGCGGAGACGGACAGGGAAACTGCTCCCTGCCGCCTTGCTGACAGGGACGCACAAGCGTTCGAGGCGCTCGCACGTTCGAGACGCTCGCATGTCCCTGTTAGATAGAGCTTCTGTCCGACAGCCTGCTCCAGCTCAGAACATCTGGCCATCCCGCAGGCTGGCTGACAGGTGATCCATCTGTAGATACGCAAAGAACAATACGAATATGCATGGAAAAATACATCCCCATACCACTAAAGATGAGATCCACTGACTAAATCTTTACTAAGACAAAAATAATTTTTTTTTTACTAAAATGTGACATTTAATTTTGGCACATTTTAAGAAAGTGACTAAGACTAAAACTTAATTGGAAAGCCTTGCCAAAGTGAACACTGCTCTCAGCCAGTGCTCACTAGGAAATAAGCCCAAATTTATCCCATTTTTTTTACAAATAATATGGGAAAGGAGCCCAAACCAGTATGTTACTACCATGGCATTGTAATCTCCAGTGGCCATGGAAACCGGGGGAAGGGGGTTACTGATTACCAAGGCCTGACTTTGTTCTTGAAAAAACTATTAAATGTGATAAATGTTCCCTTTGAAATGGCTATTATTCTTTTGCGAAGGCATGGCTTTGCTTCCTAGATTTAGCCATACATTCCCAGTACCCAAGCCACATTGATCTCTCAATGCTGGTGGCCAATCTCTCTACTGGTGGCCAATCCACAAAGAGTTTGTGCTTAGCATTGGGAAGTCCTAGGCTGACACTTGACCAGTGGCGTAACTAGAAATTTTGTGCCCCCCCTGCCAAAAAAAAGTTTCTGGTGCCCCAGCTCCCATATAATAGTGATTTCTATGCTCTTTGCCAGGGTGCTACATGCTCATTGCCAGGGGGTTCCCTACTCACAGCCAGTAAGACCTCTAGCATTTGTCTCCTCCAAGGAGGTGGCCATTTTTGTATGGCCATTTGGTACTTGGGTATTTTCACGACGCCTAGTACGCTCTTAGCGTACTGGGCTATTCTGTGTAGAAAAAATAGCATCACATGCAATTTGCGGTGTGATGCGATGCAATGCAATTTCCTTAGTTAATTTTTAGTTCACCCCTGCCTGCAGATCGCATCGCATGCAATTTGCGGTGCAATGCGATGCAATTTTTCATTTTCTAAGCACCCATGCGATGAGATATGATCCTAGTTCATTTTAAAATAACCCAATGCAATGTTATCGATGCTATGCGATTTTGCACCCCCCCACTATCCACGTAACCCAGAAGCGTGGCGAGCGCAGCGAGCCCCGTGAGTGCATGCGGTTATGCGTCCTCCCGACATTTTCATACCCCCACTATCCACGTCGGCGTGGAGTTGACTTTATAAAGTGTGGCGAGCGCCCATGTGAAACAAGCCCGAAGCATGGCGAGCGGCAGCGGAATGCAATTCAAGTAATCCGCGGCCTCTTGTCACGCCTCAGGCTCATTTCACATTGCTGCTCGCCACGCTTCCGGTTTGGTGGCTCGCTACGCTCGCCACGCTTTAGAAAACCAACTCCACGTCGACGTGGATAGTGGGGGTATGAAAATGTCGGGAGGACGCGTAACCGCATGCGCTCGCCACACTTCGGGGTGATGTGGATAGTGGTGGTGTGCAATATCGCATACTGTAGCATTGAATAACATCGCATGGGTGCTTTTAAAATGACCTACAATCACACATCATCGCATGGGTGCTTAGAAAATGAAAAATCGCATTGCACTGCAAATTGCATGCGATACGATGTGATCCGCGGGCAGGGGTGCACTCAAAATTAACTAAAGAAATCACATCGCATCGCATTGCACCGCAAATTGTATGTGATGTGATGCGATTTCACTACGCTGGAGTACGTATGCTAATTGGGTATGGTGAAACTGCACAAGTACCGGCCATTTTATCAGATTCCATGCGGATGGCCAGACAGCATGGAATCTGTAGAGACTCTGAAACCTGAAGGCGCCGCCTCCTTCCCCTGCCTTCGTCTGGGCTGTGGTGCCCTAGTTACACCACTGCACTTAAACCCCTCCTTTACTCACTGTTCTGCACCATAATTGCAGATGTGCATGCAGATATGCTGTTACTGCTCTGCTCTTTTCGCTGCAGCCCTCAAAGCAAATAGTTAGAATTTGGAATGTATATAAAGCCATATCAATACTTTGCAGGCCCTAATGTCTAAAAAGATAAATAACTAAAAGTACAATGTCGGCAAGGCCCCGCTGCTCATTGTGACATATTACTATTATATATCTTCTGCCTAGATTACCATCTGCATTCTGATTTATCTGTGTACCTTGAGAAGATACAGGAAATTAATCTTCCATTCCTCTGTTTAAACAGTAGGTAATCTGCTAGTGGAATACTGAGGTCAGGTACCAATATTCTTTGTATTTTATTAACAGCATTGAGAACACTAGATGTAAGGTGCATTGAGTTTTGTTGTTATACATGGCAATTCCGCAGTCCTTATTGAAAAATCTGGCTGTGTCAGTTTCAATTTACATGCACATATGATGAATGTACATTTTGCTTGAGTTCACACATACTCATTCCTTATCATTCCATTCACTATGCTCTAGATGAAAAATCACACGTGTACATCTGTTTAGTGAAGCGATAATGAGACTGCAATCTTGTTTTCAGCAGGCTGCAAATTCATGTGTCTTGGTTAAAAGGTTTACCTCTAGCATTCATTTCTGTACCTGTCAAGTACTGTATCACTATAGACACATCTAGGATTTTAAGCTCCATTACTCACTGTGAATGTGAAATCAATTTCAATTTAATTGTAAATTGCCGATAATCATTCACTCCTTTTAAAAATCGCCATGACAACAAGTTAAATGCCTTTTGGTTTTATTTTTGACAAGTTAAAAAAAAATACACAGGTTGGTGACATATTTTAAATGAGTATTTTACCGTCAATAAGAGAATCTTGGCGCACGAGCAAAAGCAGCAATTACTGCATATGCTATTTACAATTTTTGCCATTTGCAACTTTACTGTGTAAATTATTAATGGGTTTCTGTTTTGTGAATGTACAGTATATGATGTTCTAATCATCATTAAATTAACTTGTGTTATTAGTATTTTCCAAATAGGAACGCTATAAATGTTTTGTATAAGCTCAAAACGTAGTAATCGCAAGATACGTTTACATGACATGTACTGTTCTAGTAACAAATCTACTCATACAGTAGCATCAGTGATGATGTAGCAATACAGTAGCTTCTGCAGACACCGTGGTGACTTGTGGGTGCTGAGGTCTGGGGAGACTATTGCTTTGTCACTGACTGGACCTGCAGTCTGGCCACCACATCAAAGTAGACAGTTTTTAAGGATGCTAAAGGAGATGGTGGCTATTTTGAGAAGGACATTTTCAATGGGTTGTGTCTAGATCCACTTTTGTTTCTTGACAAGGATGAGATGTTAGGTGAGGGCGGATGTTGTTAGATGCCCTCACAGCATTTTTTTATGTTATCTGTAATTTATGTAGGTGTAGGTTTTTTTTGTTTTATTTTAGCTCGATTTTACAGTTGTGGGCTCACTTAATTTGCCATGCTTTGGGCCCAGTAACTCGCTTTGCTTGCCACAGATTTATATCCCCCCCTCCAGGCATTTTTAAGGGGAGCTGGTGCTTGGAAAAACAAAGGAGGGGCAGGTATGTGGAATAACTAAGGGGGGCAGGTGTGTGGAATAACTAAGGGGGGGGGGGGGGGCAGGTGTGTGGAATAACTAAGGGGGGGGGCAGGTGTGTGGAATAACTAAGGGCGGGGGGGCAGGTTTGTGGAATAACTAAGTGGGGCAAGTGTTTGGAGTTACAATGAGGGATTTGTCATTGCTTGCCTTATATTCGATTAAAAACTGTTGGTGTGCCTTGGCAATTTTAAAGTGTTGTCCGGTGTGCCGCGACCTGAAAAAGGTTGAAAATCACTGACATAGACAATAAGCACAAAGCAGTAACAGCAACCACAGGAGAAATGTAGGAAGCTCTGTATAACTAATTGTTCTTAATATTGAAAGATGTTTACAGTTTTGGACAACATCACATTTGTCAGGCTGCAAATGTGATCTTTATGCAAAACATTACTTTAATGAACTGGGTATAATCGTAAGACTTACATTTAAAGCATTATGGCAGACTTTTATTTGCTCTTGTGTATGATTCAGTCCTGTTATGCCCTCTAAAAAGGTGTTAAATATGCTTCACTCAAACCACACAGATCAACAACTTTGCCTGGATACTATAAATACATTGCTGAAAGATTCAAAAGGGAGTTGTAAAGGCAAAACAAGGTATTTAGTAAATTAAGTAAAGTAAATTAATAAAAATAAAATATTAATGGGAAAACTACTAAAAATGATATGTTTTGGTGGATGAACAACATGGCTGCTAGGGCAGTTGCCCAAAGTCCACGCACTCTGCGCACTGCAAATCTGGGGAATAGTGAATAGGGCAGGCCTGTTCAACAAGTGATGTTGCAACAGGCATAATGTGAACAGAGAGCAATGTGGTATCATTTAAACTGGGGGCGCTGTGTGGCATAATGTAAACAGGGGACACTACAGTGTGATCAACACATTTATGGTGCTCTGTGTAAAAATATCTTCACAATATTATTGGTCGAGATCCCCACAACTAAGTTGCTCTGGATACCTCATAAAACTTAATCATATAATGATTACACAAATCTACTGTATGCCAAAGTGAGGGTGCATTGGGATGTGCAGGAAATGTAAATGTACTCAATAACAATAAGGGTGTGCACTGGGCACTTTTCATTTTTCGTGTTTTGGGTTTTGAGCCTGTATCTCCGGCAGTGTTTTGGGTCTGGATCTGTTCCAAAACACAGATCTTCTGTGTTTTGTGTTTTGGATCTATATTTTAAAAAACTAAAACATTTAAACCACTAAAATCGCAGAATTTGGGGTTATTTTTCCTCCTACGCTATTATTGACCTGAATAACATTAATTTCCACTCATTTCCAGTCTATCCTGAACACCTCACACCCCACGATGTTCTTTTTAGGTTGCACTGAGGTAGCTGGATGACTATGCAAAGCAACAAAAGTGGGTGGCACAAACACGTGGCCCATCTAGGAGTTGGCACTGCACCGGCACACAGGATGGCAGCTGAAAAACTAGGCCCCAAAGAGCACATACAGCCAAAAAAATAGGTGCAAGATGGAATTACTGTATCCTTGGACCCTCCCACCCACCCTTATGTTGCATAAATAGGACATGCACACTCTCTTTTACAAACCAATCATTTCAGCGACAGGTTCTGACAAATAAATAATTTTGATCATCTTCTCCACATGTTTGGAAGCAACCCCCTAACTCGCTGACCAGGTTCCTGCCTGCACTAAAAACTCTTTTGGTGTACACATTGTCTGACATGTCCACTTGGATGCTGTCACAAGTAATCCTCCACCATTATTTTCAATGGTGACAGCATCGTATCCAGCGACAGTAGACATGTCAGCAATTGTTGCAGGTCCTTCAGTCCGGACAAGATGTCAGATTATGTCACGGCGCATCCACGCATTTGTGCAATGCACCCCTGGGACCGGAGATGCCACTGAAGAGGATCCTGAAGGCCGGTGTGGATGTTGGGGGACACCGTGGACGCCGGGGGACCGTCGGGGCACCACCAGGGGACCAAATAAGAATGGAAAAAAAATATGACAAAATTTCGGAAAAATCCCTTATCCAAAATGCTTGTAGTCCCGAGCATTTTGGATAAGGAATATTCAACCTGTATTATTATCATAAATCATTTTCTATTAAAAAATATTATTTATTTGCATCCAAAGTAATGATCTGTACAGTTTTGAAATGAAGCAGCTGAATGCAGTGACAGAATCAGTTACTTGTGTCAGAGTGACAGTTGCATGAACACAGTGTGACACTTTTGCCCTTACTATGCTGGATATAAAAATAACCTGTGAAACCTAAAACATAAGAGATTAGAATGTATAATATTTCCTGCTGGATGTTTTCTGCATGTTATAAACAGACTGTACTTTTTACAATGCACACTGCATTATGGTGCTAATTAGAAAATTGCTGGATATAACAATAATTGGTGCGCCTTTTTTCAACCCAATCTTGTGATCTGCAGTTCTCAGATTATAAGTGGCTTTTGTGAGTTAATTAAAGAAAACAATTATTTTCCTACACTCGTCAACTACTCAAACGATTAGGTTCAGGATTAGTTAAATAAGGAACACAGGTTCTTTATATATTTGTCAGCCACAAAGGCACAAAGATATTATATTTAATGGGTATATTTCAAAATAAAAGGAAACAAATAAACAAACAAAATCTCCTACATGTTCAATATCTAGTTCAGGGGTGTACTAAGGGGGCATTATAAATGACTTGGTAAGCTGCATCCATGTGATACCGCACCGGCATATACCTGCCCAAAGCCCCCCCCCCCCCCCCGCCCCATCGCAGTTTCCCCTCGCAGCCACCTGAGGGGATGTGTTATGAAGACACATCCCCTTGCATGTGCACGCAACAGGTAAAATCATTCGATGGTCTGCAACCATGAAATGATTTCCTCTGTCTTCACAAATATAAGTCAGTCTCAGCCACTGGGATAAAGATAGGGCAGGCATGTGATTTCGGCCGCCCACCCCATGGCAGGCATCGGACTGCCCACGTACCCATGTCCCGGCGCCGCCACCACTATAGTCCGCTCCCATTCCACCCTCACCTCTGTGAACAGTCTGGCAACAGTGTAAATCACCAAGGGCGGGATGTATCAACGCTTACCGGTGAGCTGACATCCCGATTTCGCATCCGCATTCTGTTTGTGTAATGTATGAATAAAGTTTAGCTTTGTTGTTGATAAAAAAAACTCAGCCGGCTTGTAGCATCGCGGAGTTTCCGGTGTGGCAGCTTCTGTCATTCAGTTCTATGCAAGCTGACGTGCTGTGTTATGTATTAACACTCGCAGCGCTCAGCTTTTGTTTGGAATAATTTGCCTAGTATTGCTGGTGAACTACAGTGTTGTGCAAGTTGAAATATTAAACTATAAGGTAGTTCTAGTGTTTTTTGTTGTATTTTATGGGCTGTTAACCTGAGGTAAACTTAGGTTGTCTTGTGGGATGCATTTTTCTTGTTGAATGGGAAGCAATTTTGGAGCTGTTTGGGAAGGTGTGAGGCTCAGTTGGAGATCATCAGGGCAAGGAAAGAGGCTAGTGCGAGGTGTGAGGCACATTGGAGTGAGGTGTGAGGCACAGTGGAGTGAGGTGTGTGCCGGATAGGACGAGGGTTAGGGTAAATGAGGGTGAGGAGTGTGGCATATTAGGGCGAGGTCATAGGCAAATTAAGGCAAAGTGTGTGGCTTGGTAGGGCGGGCTGACCATACAGGGCGATTAAACGTCATTGCGCATGCGCAACACAACATAAAAAAACCCGAAAAGAATCTGACGGAGGGCTGACTTACCGCGGCCCATTACAAAAGAGAAAAAAATAATACATAACGCGGACAGGTCCGTAAAATAGACGCGAAAGAAGCCCCCCCCCAAAAAAAACACTTCACTTTATAAATGCGAGTATTAATACATCCCGGCCCAAGTCCGTTTGCAGTTCGCAGTGTTTATACATGCACAATACACATTTTCAATGTAAATGTGATAAAAATTTTTTTTAGAAATTCACAATCCCATAGGAGCAGTGTAGCCAGAAATTTATGGGCCCCATAGCGACATTTTGAAGGGATCCTGTCCCAATTCTATTCAGACTTTGTTAATTTTATGCCCCATAATTGTGCCCAATTTTTTTTTTTTATCATAGTAGTGTCTTAGTTAATTTTATTGATAGCTATTCCCTTGGCATATGTGCTACAATAGAAGAATGCAATCTGGACTTTCTATCTTCTTTTTCAGCTTCGTAGCCCAGATAGATGCCGTCAGAAATATAGGAATACCTCTGAAATCTACGGCAATATTTGGATCTGGGGTATACAAATTTTTGGGTTACCCGCATAATGTCAAATATATTGCAAATATTTAATTTGCATCATAGTAAATGTGCTATTTTTGGAAAATGTGCAAATTCAACAGTTTTTGACCAAAAATTGCACATGTTTAAAAAATCACACCTTGTGTACTCTGGATGGTGTAATACAATTACTGCCTCACATCACTGACATCATGGGTGACATTCTATGGGATGCGATTTTGCTTTTTTTGCGGTAATTAGACCACAAAATGGCGATATCGCATTTTTCATTGAAATCGCAAATTTAATGTGATGCGCTAAGGGACTGAAATCGCATATTATGTGCGTTAAGGTATGCTGATAAAAATTGCGAGATTATTTCGCATTTTTATCGCATCCAGATGTTTTCGTATAGAAAAGTATACAAGTCGCTTATTTAATGTAATGCGCATTTGCACATCGCATTTTTTAGGTGCCTAATTATCGCACTTATTTCAGACCAGGGTCTGTTTGGCGAATTAGCCAAAACCCTGCACAGATCGCAATGTTCTGTGCAGGGTTCTGCTGTAAAAAATAAAATAAAGGGTTAAAATATAAAAAATACGAGCGCGGGGTCCCCCGCCAGAGTATAACCAGCCCCGGGCTCACTGAGCCGGTGCTGGTGACATAAAATCAGGGTCCCCGACAAATCGGGATCCCCTTGATTTCATGAAACCAGCACCAGGCTCAAGGTCTGGCGCTGGTTCCCAAAATACGGGGGACAAAGTGACTAGGGGTCCCCCGTATTTTAAGAACCAGCACCGGACACAACCAGCCAGCAGGGTAATGCCACAGCCGGGGGAAACTTATTATATAAGCTCCCGCGGCCAAAGCATTAACCCCCTGGCTGGTCAGCATGGGCAGGGGTCCTGGGGAAGTGGGGACCCCCCCAATGAAGGGGTCCCCTCCAGGACTTACCAGCCCATGCTGATAGTCCGGGGCTGTCCCCGATGCCCCTGGGCGGTGGGCATCGGGCTGATGGCTTGTGTAAAAAAAGAAGTAAAACTATTGTTTTATACTGGCGAACTATGAGTCCCAGCAAGCCTACCCCGCATGCTGGGACTTGGAGAACCACAAGTCCCAGCATGCGGGGCATTAAAGGGCCCGCTGGCACTTGTAGTTCAGCAGTACAAAAAATAGTTAACAAAATCACACTGACACACTGTAAAATAAAAGTTTAATACATACAAAACACACACACACACACTGATACTTACCTACCTTGAGCCCGTAGGTCGGTCCCTGGGTCCTGGGTCCGGGCTCCGGGGCTCCAGGGCAGAAGAGTCCGGTTCCAGGGCCTTGGTCCTGGTTCCGGGGCTGGTCCTGGGGTTCCGGGGCTCCTGGGCTGCAGAATCCGGGGTCTGGGATCCGAGGTAGTCCCCAGGGGTACCTAAGGAAGCAAATCCAACTCACCTGGTCCCCGGCGACGACCTCGGAATCCTCTCCAGTGACAGCGCTGCTCCAATCTGGTATCCGGCTCGCAGGACTTTGACAGGCGCTGAGATGTTTCCTCCTCGGCGTCTCTGCACAGAATGATTTCTTGGCCAATCAGGAGCCGAGAAAGTCTGCTCCTGATTGGCCAGAAATCATTCTGAATACAGACGCCGAGGAAGTAACATCTCTGCGCATCTAGAACAGAGATGTTTCCTCCTCGGCGTCTCTAGTTAGAATGATTTCTGGCCAATCAGGAGCAGACTTTCTCGGCTCCTGATTGGCCAAGAAATCATTCTGTGCAGAGACGCCGAGGAGGAAACATCTCAGCGCCTGTCAAAGTCCTGCGAGCCGGATACCAGATTGGAGCAGCGCTGTCACCGGAGAGGATTCCGAGTTCGTCGCCGGGGACCAGGTGAGTTGGATTTGCTTCCTTAGGTACCCCTGGGGACTACCTCGGATCCCGGACCCCGGATTCTGCAGCCCAGGAGCCCCGGAACCCCAGGACCAGCCCTGCAAATGGACTAAATAGAGCGCACCACTTCGCCGCAAATCGCCCCTCTTCGCACTTTTCAGCCTCTAATGCGCATCACATTAAATATGCGCATTTTGACTGAAAAGTGTGATTTTTAAAAGTGCGATTTGCGGCGATGTGGTGCGCGAATAAAACATGCGCATTTAGCGCATCCCATAGAATCTCACCCCATGGCCGATATGTAATAGGGTGCGATTTTTGGACTAGTCCAAAAATCGCACCATATCGCACAAATTCGCACCTTTCCAAATCGCATTTTTTGCCGCAAATTCGCATATGTAATGAGATGCGAATTCACGGTAAAAAAGTGCGATGTGGTGCGATTTCGGGCGAGTTTTAGTAATGAAAATGTGCGCATTTTCAGTCATGAAAATGTGCGCATTTTCAAATGTGCGATTGGAAAAAAAAAAAAAAAACGACGTGCGGTCCCCCTCCCGATCATAACCAGCCCCGGGCTCAAAAAGCCGGTGCTGGTATCATAAAATCAGAGGGACAAACAAATAGGGGTCCCCTTGATTTAATGAAACCAGCACCAGGCTCAAGGTCCGGCGCTGGTTCCCAAAATACAAGGGACAAAATGACTAGGGGTCCCCCGTATTTAAAGAACCAGCACCGGACCCAAACAGCCAGCAGGGTAATGCCACAGCCGGGGGGAGACTTTTTATACAAGTCCCCCCGGCCAAAGCATTCAGCCCTGTGGCTGGTCAGCATGGGCAGGGGTCCTGGGGAAGTGGGGACCCCCCCAAAGAAGGGGTCCCCCCCCTCCAGAACTTACCTGCCCAAGCTGAAGCCCGGGGCTGTCCTCCATGCCCCTGGGCTGTGGGCATGGAGCTGATTTTGTGTAAAATCAAGATAAATCTATTGTTTTTAACAGTGGTACTACAAGTGGCAGAAAGCCTCCCCTGCAAGCTGGGACTTGGAGAACCACAAGTCCCAGCCTGCAGGGCATTAAAGGGCCCGCTGTAACTTGTAGTTCTACTGTTAAAAAAATAGTACACAAAACACACACTGACACACATTTTAAATAAAAGTTTAATACGCACATCACACACACACTCATACTTACCTATCTTTATCCCGTCGGTAGGTCGCTGGCTCTGGTGTCGGCGGCTCCGTGTCGGCGGCTCCGTATCGGCGGCTCCGGGCTCGGCGTCCTGTCCGACGATAATCCATGTTGGACCTGTGGAAGTAAATCCTACTCACCAGGTCCACCATGGATGGTCTTCTGTCTTCTCTTCTCTCTTCTCTCTTCTCTCTTCTTCTTTATCTTCAAGCTCTTGCGGCTCCGGCAGCTCCATTCGGCAATATGATTGAAGGCGCTGGAGATGTTTGATCTTCAGCGCCTAACATCAGAATGATTCTATTGGCTGCTCAGCAGCCAATGAGAAGCGCCGCTGGGAGCAGCCAATAGAATCATTCTAAGCACCGGCGTTGAAGAGGCAACATGTCTCCGCAGAGATGTTGCCTCTTCAACGCCGGTGCTTAGAATGATTCTATTGGCTGCTCCCAGCGGCGCTTCTCATTGGCTGCTGAGCAGCCAATAGAATCATTCTGATGTTAGGCGCTGAAGATCAAACATCTCCAGCGCCTTCAATCATATTGCCGAATGGAGCTGCCGGAGCCGCAAGAGCTTGAAGATAAAGAAGAGAGAAGAGAGAAGAGAGAAGAGAAGACAGAAGACCATCCATGGTGGACCTGGTGAGTAGGATTTACTTCCACAGGTCCAACATGGATTATCGTCGGACAGGACGCCGAGCCCGGAGCCGCCGACACGGAGCCGCCGACACGGAGCCGCCGACACCAGAGCCAGCGACCTACCGACGGGATAAAGATAGGTAAGTATGAGTGTGTGTGTGATGTGTGTATTAAACTTTTATTTAAAATGTGTGTCAGTGTGTGTTTTGTGTACTATTTTTTTAACAGTAGAACTACAAGTTACAGCGGGCCCTTTAATGCCCTGCAGGCTGGGACTTGTGGTTCTCCAAGTCCCAGCTTGCAGGGGAGGCTTGCTGCCACTTGTAGTACCACTGTTAAAAACAATAGATTTATCTTGATTTTACACAAAATCAGCTCCATGCCCACAGCCCAGGGGCATGGAGGACAGCCCCGGGCTTCAGCATGGGCAGGTAAGTTCTGGAGGGGGGGGACCCCTTCTTTGGGGGGGTCCCCACTTCCCCAGGACCCCTGCCCATGCTGACCAGCCACAGGGCTGAATGCTTTGGCCGGGGGGACTTGTATAAAAAGTCTCCCCCCGGCTGTGGCATTACCCTGCTGGCTGTTTGGGTCCGGTGCTGGTTCTTTAAATACGGGGGACCCCTAGTCATTTTGTCCCCCGTATTTTGGGAACCAGCGCCGGACCTTGAGCCTGGTGCTGGTTTCATTAAATCAAGGGGACCCCTATTTGTTTGTCCCTCTGATTTTATGATACCAGCACCGGCTTTTTGAGCCCGGGGCTGGTAATGCTTAGGAGGGGGACCGCACGCCAGTTTTTTATTTAAATTTCTTTTTTAACTATTTTTTTTACAGCAGAAGCATGCACAGATCTCAATGATCTGTGCATGTTTCTGCCTAACTCGCCAGTCAGAAGCTGGTCTATTTTTTTTGCGATTTTTTTGAAGCTCCCATATGCGACTTTAGAACTCGCATCCTATTACATATGCGAGTTCTATAGTTTACTATGGGAAAACATCTGGATGCGATTTTCAGCGTGCCTGAAAATCGCATCTTTAAAATGTGCGATTTCGCGGTAAAAAATGCGATTTTTACCGCGACTCGCATCCTATTACATGTGCGATTTTTAGAAAAAATGCGATTTTGGTCAATTTTGACCAAAAATCGCAAAAGTCTAAAAATCACACCCTATTACATATCGGCCCATGAGTTCTATTCGTGGTCCTAACTGTAGTATTTGAATTCTGCAGTTGCTTAGCAGAGTTTCATCAGTTAGTACTCGGTTTTCTCCCACACTCCCAAAATATACTGGTACTGAATGTTAGATCCTTTGAAAAATGTGCCCTAGTGTATGCATGTATTGTACAATACATGGGTAGACTAGATGGGCCAGGTGGTTCTTATCTGCTTTTAAATTCTACAGTGTGTTTCCTTGGGGCCAGATGTACTAAGGTTAAAAAGTGATAAAATGGAGAGTGATAAACCCACAGCCAATCAGCTCCTACCTGCCATGTCACAGGATGTATTTAAAAAATGACAGGGAGGAGCTAATTGGTTGGTGGTTTATTACTCTCCATTTTATCAATGTTTAGTACCCCCCGCCCTTATTTTCTATTTTTATAATGAGTACAGCCAGTGTAATACAAATAGGCGCTCCAGAATGAAACATGTATTTTAGTAGGTTGTGTACTCTCTTTACTTGAGAATGTACTTGGGAAGTATTGCATTAAAGTGTTTCAATTATGAGATAGGGATCTAAAATGTATATAAAATCTCTCTTAATCTCCCCTAAAAATATAAAAAGCAGAATAAGTTAAAGTTAAATAAATATATAAATACGAGTATATAATATACTGCTTGTATCTATCTATCTGTCATGTTTTGTCAGTGTACCATTTCAGTGTGGTTTTGCTCTTGGCTTAATGTTTTGTTTTTTTTTAACTTCTATTTAGCTTTACGCCTGAAGTAACAACAAGATATCATTTCTTTTCTCACATAAAACTAGAATACTTGATAGAATTGTAGTGAAAGAAGAACAATACTGAAGACTGACAGGTCAGAGGGTTCCACTATCACGTTTTCTTAAACCAATACTGTCACAATCTATTATTCATAAACTCTAAAAACACAACAAAATTAAGTTTCAGAAATAAATATAGAGACATGTAGACAGGCTGATGTCTAACCACTCTGGACTGAATCAAATACAGACAGGCTTCTCTAGCCTATATGTATAGGCAGGAGGAGAGGGATAAAGCTGAGGGAAATAATATACCAACTAGCTCCTAACTGCCATTATACAAACACAGCCAGTAATTTTAGTAGTGTTATGTAATTTAACTCTCTCCAAGGTTTGATACATCCCCCCCCCTAAAAAAAAACCCTATTTATTTGTCAAAGTTAAAATTTGCTCACATTGGATTAAAATCAAAAGACGCTTATCTCAATCCAGATCCCTGCAGGTATCATGACTAAGTCTTTTGGACGAAGTGCGTTGGGTGGCCTCCCACCTGTTTTTCCATCAGTGATCTATTTAATGAAGTTTGAAACCCTAGTCTGTATGGCTTCCAGCATCTTTGGAACTCTCAGTGGCAGCTGAGAACCTGTGGGGCACTGGATTGAAACAAGAGTGTTTTGATATTAACTCAATGTGAGCACAATCAAACTTCAGCAAATACATTTTATTTATACACTTTTGCTATGGAAGCTTATTTGCAATTGATCCTAAGTGGATATAGATCCTCTAACGACTGTGGATAATTAACTGTGATTAAGGTAAGAGCATATTATTATATTTAAAGTACAGGACCAATTGGCTAAGTTTCTGTTTTTGGGAGATTGCTATTTACAATAATACACTATGATCCCTTAAAGTCCCAGGGTTGCAGTACTTTAAGAGTTGGTAATTAAGTTTCCAATTAATATTAATTGAATATAAAGTAATTGGTCTTCTTTTACCTGCTACCACAATCTCTTTGGGATTGCTAAAATGACCTGAATTCATAGTGACTGGCATCTTCCATGTTGCCCTATAATGAAATTGATCAAACCATTATTGGATATAGGCATAAAGGCAAATGAAAGTTGGTGCATGTAGTCATCTTCTGTACTAACAATGCCCATTTATGCTGATCAGACATCTCACCTGCAACTGCTGGATCTTTTCAAACTTTGCCATCTGGGTATCTGTTAAAACAGTACATTTATCTTGTTGACCAATTATAATAATATTTCTTCTTTTATACCCCACACCTTTACCACTCCCAGCTATGTTGACTGCTATGATGTTGTGGTAAGCTAGACACAGACACAGTATCCTAGTAATGAGGTAAAATTTCTCCTGAAGTCTCTGTTAGGAGCAGCCACAGCAGCTCACATGTCCAGTGGGTCCGACTCCTGGACATTGCTTGGTGGGCGGGAAACACCACGTTATGCCAGCCTCAATGGCATCTGAGTACTAAGTAAACTTACTTATCCCAGGAAAGAAAGCAGTTATAGGTGAAACCCATTATTAGTCTTCAGGAGTCGTGTGGTAATCTTGGTGTGCATAGCAATCTCCATTTTGCTGTCTGGTCATTCTGAATGCATCCTGAGAAAAGGTACTTATAGTGCTACTAATGTCTCTTCGAAGAGAGAGTTACCTATAGCACTATATATTGGTCTTTTTGGAAAGAGAGTTGCTCATGGGAATGTCTTTCTGAAGAGTGAGAGAGGTATTCCTGACTGCTATAATGGTCATTGTGAAGAGAGAGTTACACATAGTGCTATTAGGGTCACTGTGAAGAGTAACTAGTGCTATGAATTTCTATGAAGAGAGAGGTACACAGTGCTATGAGGGCCTTTAAAAAATAGAAAGTTACTCAGAGTACTACAGTATGAAGGTAACTTGAAAAAAAAAGTTAGTCATAATGCTATGAGGTTTTTTTTGTGAATACAGAATCACTGGAAATTTTGAAGTGGGGGTATGGAAAGCTTGCAATGTTGTTCTGCTCGCGCTCCAGAAAAGTGGGCGTGGTCACACCAAAGGGGCATGGCCATTGCACATATAATGCCACCTGTAGTGCTGATGAGAGGAAGAGGGGGAATAGGGTGAGGGGAGAGGAGGTGTGGGAAGAGGGTGAGAGGAGAGGAGGCGTAGGAAGAGGGTGAGAGGAGAGGAGGTGTGAAAAAGGGGGTGAGGAGGAGAATGGGGAAAGGAGGAGTAGGGAGGAAAGAGGGGCAGGAGAGGTGGAGAGGAGCTGAAGAGGAGCAGGAGGGTCAAGGAGAAGAGGAGACTGACAGGTAATGACTGACACACCCCCTCAAACAGTGACAGGGACCAAATGACAGTCACATCCTTCCCTACACAATGGGGCAGAGACACTAATGCCCCCCTACATGCGCACTGACACACCTGCATCTGCAGCATGCCAGGGCAACACTGACGTCTCACTCTCTCATATATATTACAACAATTGCACAGTGCAGCCACAACACTGCATACACCTTACCAGCCCAGCAGCTGGCTGCTACCTTCAGAATACCCCTCCCCTCCCCCACTGCTATGTGCGGGACCCGGGAATATGCTGTCCTCTGGAAAAAATGCTGCCGCCGCCAACTCAGCAAAACATGCACAGCCCCATCTCCTACTCACCTGCCCGCCAGAATCCATGGCTGCACTGCGGTGACCACACTCAGGGCATACAGCAGCACCAGTCTCCGGTGCCAGCACAGCGACGGGCAGCCCCAGGGCTCGGCGCCCGACGGGGGCATTGCGGAAGGCGGTAGGCTCTGCCGCAGCGGATGCTGACTCGCATCACCTCCAGCTCAGACCCCAGCAGGCTGTCACCGGGCTCCCAGCTGTGCATCAATCAGCTCGGGCACAGTGGGGCAGCTAAATAGAGGTGCTGGTGTTAGCCTAGCCCCTGTATGCGTCCCTGGGAGTGGGGGGAGGTCACGGATGGCAGCGCGACAATAGAAAAAAAAAGCAGTGCTCGGTATACCATACCGGTGTATACCGGCCCACTTCGAGCACTGCATAGAGCTGTAAATCTATTTATCGATAGAGGTATTAGGGTCTTTGTGAAGAGTTACACCTTAGTGCAATGAGGATCCTTGTGCAGAGTGAGTAACTTCCAGTGTTATGAATTTCTCTGAAGAGAGAGTTACAAATAATGATATGAGGACCTTTGGAAAAGAGAATTGCTCTTAATGCTTTGAGGGACTTTGTGAAGAGCGAGTTATTGCTAGTGCTGTGAAATTATCTGAAGAGAGAGTTAATCCTTGTATGAAGGTCTTTAAGCAGATACAATGAAAGAACCAACTGTAGTAATTTCCTTGAGTCTGTTTACCAATAACCCTATTAAAATCATTATACAAATCTTGAAAACGTATCTGAGTCATTTAGTAATAAAAGTAACTTGAACTTCAGGGTTTATAATTACTTTTTGAAAAGCCGGGGGTTAGTGAAGTTTATAAGCATTATAACTCTTAATACTGTATTCATTCAAATAATCCCTTGTAAGATTTATAATTAGGGCTCAAATCAGGTTACAACAGAGAGTGGTTTATGGGCTTATTTTAATGTATTTAAGTTTTCAACTGCTTTTACTGTCTGCCTGCCCCTGCTTCCTAAAAAGTATTCTTCTCCATCTCCATATATTTCATATCTTTCATTGTCCTTGTTACAGATACAATAACAGACAAAATGCATTTTATGATTCATCCTGTGAGAAAATCATGAACCCCTGGTGACACATTAAATCAGATTTTATTAAGTAGCACTTGTGTTTCATTGTGGACAACAATAACATTGTTCTATCAGATTGATGAAACCGCTAAGAGGGTATTAAAAGCATTCTTGACCTTTTGTGGAAAAAAAAAAAACTTCTACTAGAATTGTATATATTTGTTCAATACAACTAGCTCTGTTCTGTTCCATGCTTCTTCAGTAACGGGTATGGGTCAAAGGTCGACCACTATTGGTCGACAGTCAAATAGTCGACACATGAAAAGGATTGACATACCTTACGTTAACATGCTGAAAAGGTCGAAACAAGCAATATGTCAACATGGAAAGAGTCAACATAAAGAGGTCAAAGTGACTGAAAAACCAGGGAGAAAAAGGGGTGTACAATTATATGCTCATAATATTGAGGTGCCAATAACGTTCATTAAAAAAAACACATTTAATAATAACAACAAATAAAATAGATAAACAAATAAAAAAATGGATGCTGCTAGATATAAAGCCTGAGTGGGAAAGGGGATTGAGGGCCAGTCTGTACGGTACCGTAGCTGCCTTTGTAGGATAATGAGCTCCGTTCCTATGACGCCTCTTATCAGGGTCCTGAAATGGATCCAATATAATGGAGAGTCCAATACGACCACGTATCACTTCTCTTTCTTGGGTGGAAATTCACATATGGGATAGCACTCCCCAGCAGGTGTGTGAAATAAGGTCCACTAGGTTGAACTGCAAGCCTAATTTTAGAAGAAGAGAAAGGCTGTCATGAGTGTGGCGCACTCGAGAAAGAGAAGATTGTTTGTCATAAAAAGTAACTTTTAATATTTATATTTTAAAATGGCGACATATAAAACACAACATACATGGGTAGAAATTGGGATAAGAATAAAAAGGAAAAATAAAGAAGGATTTTTCCTGCTTAGTGAACCCATATTCTCAGATAAAATAAAATATACCGTTCCCAATAGGAGGAATTGCTCCATATGGGACATACCATTCTCCATGAGAACCATAACAATGAGAATTCAAACAAGACCGATAAATAGATAACATGCATGTGTATTCCAAATATTTTAAACATGGTATTACTATGAAATGTATAAAATATAAAAATTTACGATATTTCCTTCTCAATACTTCTCAATACATACACAAAACTAGAATGGATCAGTTTATTCAATATGTGTCTTATTTTAAAACATCCTATATACCGCATAGGGAGAACTCTGCCTAAATGACAGATTAATAACATGTAACAAATCATACCAAACGTCTCTACCATGGAATTTCTAACAGAGACACTCCCACACCTGAACTCATGAATATTCATGAGGAGGCAGGTATTTAAAGGGCTTCCGGGCTCACACCTGGTGGTCCTGATGAAGCTAGACGGCGATACGCGCGTTGACCTACACACTTAGTGTGTTAAATCCCCTCTATCCCATCCCCATGAAATGTAAAATTTTTGATCTGTAATATGTGCGTACCTTGTTGACAGCATTAGAGACAGTACTGAACGGGAGCCGTGCGGTCAGACCCTGACCACGTACTCCTCACTTCCTGCTGCATAGCAGCCAGCAACTTTGCTGCCACACAGAATCAGTACTGGTCTCTCTTTCTCATTCCACGAGCGTACACACGGAGCGGGGTTTGACACTGGCAGGGAGAGTCGCAGTGTGACGGCTTTACTGCGGTGTCTTTTCCCTTCTACTCCGGTATGTGTACCTTAAACCACAGCATCTCATTTGTGTAGATCTTAGCAACATTAACTTGTGCGTCACACTAATTGAGCCATATCGCTGATTGATGCGTGTGGGAGAAAGAATAAAACTTACAAATTATTTGCTTGTGAAAAATCTTCTGCCGACCTGACATTATCTGCTATTTTCAAAGTGGCAATTCGCTATATAAAAAGTGATTATCATTAATTAATTGATCTTTAAGATTAAAAATGAACACGCACTAAGCGATTTGGCCCGAAGCACACTGGGGACAAGCACCCTCCGGGTATGATGTATAGCAGTTCTCACTGCATTTAGTGAATTGGATCTAAAACACGTATAAGCAACACTATCAGCCACATATTTAGTCTGCTCGTAGATGTGGAGAAAAACCTTTTCGCAATAAATTAACTGAATGTATCATTGTGTTGTAAATTAACTAATTGTATCAATAAAGATACTACATTCACCCACACTACTATAATACAGACACACACCAGGCAATTCCAGCCTAGAAAGCATCCAATATTGGTGCTGCGCATTCACAAACCTATAGTAGCGGGTGATCGCACCTACTGAACCCGGCTCCTAGTTTGTGTTTAAACATGTGTTGCTAGATTGTTACTTATACCCTATCTACCTTTTGACAAAACGCTTCCCCACAGGCTTGTAGGGATAAAAGTTTTTTTGCCACCTATGAAGTATCACACTCACCACTGACCAATTTATCTGCCTATCTCTATACATGTGTACACACTAGGCGATTCCAGTCAAGGACGCATTAGGTCATTCAGACAGTTTTTGAGGAGACCCACTCAGTGGGGATACCCGAAATAACTGAAGGACCCATAAATCCATGCGCCTCTAATGTGATGGTACAGAAATATTACCAAACAGAAAGGCAACCAATTATGTCAATCGTGTGATAACCAATTTATTGTGAAAAACACTGAATACATACCAGAGGATTTCGCACACCACGCTTCCCCACAGGCTTGTAGGGACAGCGGTTTCTGTCACTAATGAACGATAAGTTACCACACTCACCACTGACCAATCTATCTACCTATCTGTGTATATGTGTAGACACCAAGCAATTCCGGTCAAGGAGGTATTAGGTCACAATAGACAGTATCTGAGGAGACCCACTTTGTAGGGATACCCGAAATAACTGAGAAATTTTGACCTATAAACTTATGCGTTTCTAATGTGACAGTATAAAATATCATCAAACAATAAAACCTCCCTGCAGATTCGCAGCAACTATTTGTCAGCATCAGAATTGTGTGATAACCAATTTATTGTAAAAACACTGAATACACACCAGGAGATTTTGCACACAACGCACCCGATTACATAAGATCAAATCTCAAGGGGATTCACATAATAAAGATATATTCACCAACCAATAAGGATTGTGACACAAGTGCACACACGTACCAACTCCATAGTGAGAACAACAAAGGACACGTGTTGTGCACCAGTCCAATCGGTACATATTAAAGAGTGAATCAAGGGATAGCGGGGTTCACTAAGCAGGAAAAATCCTTCTTTATTTTTCCTTTTTATTCTTATCCCAATTTCTACCCATGTATGTTGTGTTTTATATGTCGCCATTTTAAAATATAAATATTAAAAGTTACTTTTTATGACAAACAATCTTTTCTTTCTCGAGTGCGCCACACTCATGACAGCCTTTCTCTTCTTCTAAAATTGTGTCTAATTTCTGTCTCAGTGGTAGCACACCCCAATATATAAAAACTCAGTGAGTATAAAACTAATAAAGGGGTACACAATATATATAACCAATTTTTGCCTGTGCGATTGGAAAAAAGCCTTGTTTTGTGAACTGCAAGCCTCCCCTGTAGGGCTGGGTAGGAGCAGCGACAATGTTAGGTAGTAAATGTGGTATAAAGGCTGGTCTGGTTCTCAAAGTAAATCTCTGAAGTATATTGCGGCAGGGTACTGGGCGACAGGATCCCTCTCATTCACTAACGCGTTTCGTCAGTATAGTGGCTTTTTCAAGGTGTACACCCCTTTTTCTCCCTGGTTTTTGTTTCTTGTATGGGGGCGACAACCCTTTTAAAGTACACTGCAGCTTGGCAAACCAACCTATTTGTCTGCGCCTCTGTTGATAACGTGTTATCATTATTTTCTCCATTCTTACGTAGTAATTGACCTGTAAACTGTCAACCTATTGGCGCATCCCTCAGTAACAATATAAATGTTTTGCATGTATACCAGGCTACCCCTCCCTCATTACACCCTCTGCTTGTATTGAAGGGAGGTTGCATTTTTATACCTCATAACCCAAAGTCCCACAGTTTTGACAGAGCCACACCCCCAGTCCATTACAAACTGTTGCAATCTCGCAGGCAGGGCCATAACTATGGGGTGAGAATTGCTGCTGTACAGGATGCAGGACCTAGGGGTTGGCACCATCACTCCCCTCATGGTTCCTGCATTTGGCTTGCAGAGTACCCAGAACAGCACCCTGCATAGCTGGAGAACTCTTTGTACCCTGTTCTCCACCATAGAGCAGTGCCTGAGGTGTTTAGCTCCTTCATGGTCCCGGTGGCCAATCCCCGCATAACAGCATGATGTCAGATGTTGAGGATGCGGCTGACACATGTATATCACTCTGCTCACTGTCAAGGTAATGCTGCACCTTCCCTTTATGTCACTATGTGGTGCTCAAACTTGGGGGTGTAATGTATAAATCACCCCAACACCTTTTTGCCCCAGTCAGCTTCCTAAGATCGCCTAGTTGTGTTCCAACAGTTGTGTTACTTTGTGTTGCACTACAGAATGAGTTGGGACGAGGAAATGGCACCAATATGATATATATATACTGGTGGTTCTTACATTTGCAATTCCTCAACTTAAAAAAAATAATAATAACTTTCTTGGGGATAGAC